>NW_020173687.1:6129835-6211559 GCF_003031525.2 Neophocaena asiaeorientalis asiaeorientalis | reverse complement strand
CCAGCAATATCCCACCTACCATGCAGGCCTCCTCCACACTAGCTTCTTCAAACAAGGTGTTGATTCCTTAAGAGATTTTGAGTACTTCAGATTTCCTAGCTCCCGGGGGCTGCCATGCAGAGAACCAGCTGTTACACAGAACAGCTGCCACTCGTAGGCACTGGCTGCAGACACCAGAAGGAGGCAGCTCAGTCTCCAGCGTCCATCCGTGAGGTGGACCCCAAGTCACTTTATGGGAACAACTGGCCCAGATCTAGGCCTGACACACTCAGCTGTCATCTGAGCAGCTGACTCGGTGCTGGCTTCTCTCAGAACAACAAGTGGCCTGGGCTGAAGTTAATTGAGTTGCTTTTCAAAGCCACTAAAAGACACACACAAAAAATCAAAGGCCCCCAAAAAGGACAGCAGCTGCAATGTCCACTGTTCCCCAGGGATCCCAAACCCCCAGCACAGTGCCAGGCTCCTGCAAGGTGTTCTGTAAACATTTACGGAACGAATGAAATGACCGGATCCAACCTAAGGCTTCACAACCGTGGACTCACTGTCAACTTCTAGACTGACAATGGTATGAAAGGAGAGATGAGTTTACCATCCTAACTCAGAAAAGGGCCAGGGCATTAGCTGTAACATTTGTCCTTGACATGAAGCGTGGAGCTCTCACTGGTGCAGGCTGTGGCCACGGACAGAAACCACGGCTGCCAGAGGGGAATTTAGAAGCGAGGGACTCCTCACCACTCAAGCAGGTCTTGCTGTGGCCCCAGTAAAACACCTGGGGAACTTTCCTTCCTTTCACTCCTGCTTAAGTTCCCTCCATCGCTGCCCTGTCTATATTTTTGCTCCCTCCCGCCTCCCTTTTTTATTGCCTTCTCCATGCTTGGGGGTCTTTTAAAGCAAGAGATGCCATCTGTGGCTTAGAAATCAGGAATCCAGGTTCACTTGGCTTTTGGGGCAGCCACAGCTATGCTGGGTGATTGGAGACATCCAGCACCCCTCTGTACTTCTCTTTCTTGCTCTGTATCAAGAGAGGGTGGGGCTCCATCATTTCTAAGTTCACCTCAAGTTGTATCTTTTGGTGATTCTGAATAATTTTGCTTCTTCCTCTGCTACAAGAAGGAAGGAGCTAGAAGAATGCAAGATGGTAATCAGTTAAGAATCTTTTGATTCACAGAAAAGGCAGACATCTTCTCCAAGTTCGGGTAATCTAGCGGTGAGCCTTGAGTCTGAGACCGCCCAGAAAATATTCCATTCTGAGCAGAAGCAGACATTGGTAAAACCAAGCACGTCCAGCCATTATCTTTGAGCTGTTTTCCGACGGGCGGTTCACAGGGTTGGCACACGGCCCGGGGGACCCATTACAGAGATTCCCCGGGTTGAGTATCTCTAGATTAAGGTTGGCCAAAAATTAAAAACCAAGAAGGTGGAAGTATGTCACCTGTCTCAAGTTGTCCTAATAAGGGATTCTTCGTCTTTCTAGCTGGAAGAGACCCGTGTAGATTAGAACAACTCTTCGCTTTACAAATGAGGAAATTGATTCCCAGGGAGGTGAAAGGCCCATCCAGGGTCACACCCTGATGAGTACTAGAGACCAAAGTTTCTTTGTTGTGTCTGTCTCTGTCTCCACCCCTGGGCTGACAACACCCAAGGCAGAGCCCTTGGCCTACCCTTGATCTTGTTCACCTGGCTCTGTGGCTGACGCTATCTATTTTGTTTTATTGAAGTTTAACCTATAGATACTAAGGGTACATAGTTCAGTCGCTAGCATCCGGATCTAGAAAAAGAACGAAACTAGCATCCCAGAAGCCCCCTCCCACCTCTCCCAGCCACTTCCCCCCAGGGTAACCACTGTCTTGAGCTTTGTTTCAATTTTTATTCCAACTTCCTTAATATAACATGCCGGCCTCTCTTAAAAAAATAATAAAATAAAATGACCATACAAAGAAGGTATTTGATTTTGGTTTAAATTCAGAGAGGGTAATCTTTTGTATTTCAAGTAAGAAGGTTAGATTTCCTGATGAAATTGCTTTTAGACCCTCTAGTTCTCAAACTGGAGCTTCCTTCTGTCCTCCAAACCTTTCAAAACCACGTTTCTCAAAACAGGTTTCTTAACTGATTGCCATCTACATTTTCCGAGAAACACTGGGCATTTTTGAACAGACTTCTTTCCACCTAAAATTCCAAACACAGGAAAGTCCCCTTGTAGTCTGTAGGTTGTCTCTTGGGTAAGTGTGACCCACAAAGTCAGCTGGACCTGTGGTGATTGGGGAGTGGTAGGCAGTGGAACCGTGTTTGGACAGGCTCTGCGGTGGGAGAGAGCCCGCTGTGTTCCAATAAGGAGAGGGGTGGGCAGGGAGGAAGGAAGGTGATGGCTGACAACTGGGGACACACCATGCATAGTCCCTGGGGTTGGGCAGGTCATGGCCTGCAAGGAGCTTGGAATTAACTCAGAGCATAATGGGGAACCATTGCTAAGTTTGTCCTAGAGAGATCCGTCGAAGACCAGCAGGGACCAAGTCCGGTTTACTAATCTGCGGCAGCGAAGGGGATCACAGAGCGGAGGATCAGGTAGCACCTGTAAAGCCCCCCTGCCTGCCTCATTCACGGCTGCATCCTTAGCGTCATCATTAGACAAACATTAATAACCCAGCATTCGAATCACAGCCTGGGATCCCTAGAGAACAGGAGAATCACCCGGGAAACTTGATGATACAGCAGTTTTTCAGTTTCTCCATCAAGGCTCAGAAATTCCGTACCACGGACACGGAGCCCAGGAATCTGCATTCCAGCCTGCTTCCCAGGTGAGGCTGATGCAGGCAGCTATGGGCCAGCATGTGAGGAAGACTGCCCTCCACCATGGACCTCCCCATCAGTGTGCTGCTGTTCCCAGTCTCAGAGCGAAGGGCCTCTAATTAGAGGTGCCCAGAGAATGTCCCAGTGTGTCAGAGCTGCCTTTGCTGTCTCATGACCCGTGGACTCAGCGGTGATGTTTCTTTCCCTCAACTCTTCTTTTTCTCCCCAAGGCCCTCTTCACAATTCCCAGACCTGCTCAGACCTCGTTGCCAGCTCTGCCTTGCCAGGTGTACGATGTGCCTGCCCAAAGCCGGTGCCTCCCAGCCCTAAAGGTGAGCCTCAGCCGTGGCCCTGCTCTTCCCACACCTCTCCATCCATCGTGGGGTCTCAGGGTCATGCAGACCCTGCATTTCAGCTTTACCACTGAGATATCTCCTGGAGCATCAGTCCTGACTCCAAAGGACACATCTTCCCTCAGAAACCAGCTTTGTGCCCAGGGAGCCCAGACCTGCTCAGGAGAACATTACTACTATTTGAATTCTGAATATTTAAAACTTTTTTACTTTTCATTTGTAATTGATACTTTATATCCACGCATATGTATACACACAAACATACACATACACATATCTGCACTTTTTTTTTTTTTTTCGGTTTCCAAAGCACTTTTATTTCGGCAGGCGCGATCTTAGTTCTCCTGCAGTGGGAGTATGGAGTCTTTTTTTTTAAATAGATCTTTATTGGAGTATAATTGCTTCACAATACTGTGTTAGTTCTGTTGTACAACAAAGTGAATCAGCCATATGCATACACATGTCCCCATATCCCCTCCCTCCAGAGCCTCCCTCCCACCTTCCCTATCCCACCCCTCTAGGTCATCACAAAGCACTAAGCCGATCTCCCTGTGCTATGCTGCTGCTTCCCACTAGCTAACTATTTTATATTCGGTAGTGTATATATGTCAGTGCTACTCTCACTTCGACCTAGCTTCACCCTCCCACCCCGTGTCCTCAAGTTCACCCTCTGTATCTACATCTTTATTCCTGCCCTGTAACTAGGGTCATCAGTACCTTTTTTTTTTTTTTTTTAGATTCCATATATATGTGTTAGCATACAGTATTTGCTCTTCTCTTTCTAACTTATTTCACTCTATATGACAGACTCTAGGTCCATCCACCTCACTACAAGTAACTCAATTTCATTTCTTTTTATGGCTGAGTAATATTCCATTGTATATATGTGCCACGTCTTCTTTATCCATTCATCTGTCGATGGACACTTAGGTTGCTTCCATGTCCTGGCTATTGTAAATAGTGCTGCAATGAGCATTGTGGTACATGTCTCTTTTTGAATTATGGTTTTCTCAGGGTAAATGCCCAGTAGTGGGATTGCTGGGTCGTATGGTAGTTCTAGTTTTAGTTTTGTAAGGAACCTCCATATTGTTTTCCATAGTGGCTGTATCAATTTACATTCCCACCAACAGTGCAGGAGGGTTCCCTTTTCACCATACTCTTTCCAGCATTTATTGTTTTTAGATTTTTTTGATAATGGCCATTTTGACCGGCATGAGGTGATACGTCATTGTAGTTTTGATTTGCATTTCTCTAATAATTAGTGACGTTGAGAATCTTGCCATGTGTCTCTTGGCCATCTGTATGTCTTCCTTGGTGAAAAGTCTATTTAGGTCTTCCACCCATTTTTTAACTGGACTGTTTGTCTTTCTGATATTTAGCTCCATGAGCTGTTTGTATATTTTGGAGATTGATCCTTTGTCAGTTGCTTCATTTGCAAATATGTTCTCCCATTGTGAGGGTTGTCTTTTTGTCTTGTTTATGGCTTCCTTTGCTGTGCAAAAGTTTTTAAGTTTAATTAAGTCCCATTTGGTTATTTCTGCTTTTCTTTCCATGACTCTAGGAGGTGGGTCAAAAAGGATCTTGCTGTGATTTATGTCATAGAGTGTTCTGTCTACATTTTCCTCTAAGAGTTTTATAGTGTCTGGCCTTACATTTAGGACATTAATCCATTTGAGTTTATTTTTGTATACAGTGTTAGGGAGAGTTCTAATTTCATTTTTTACATGTAGCTGTCCAGTTTTCCCAGCACCACTTATTGAAGAGGCTGTCTTTTCTCCATGGTATGTTCTTCCTCCTTTGTCATAAATTAAGTGCCCATATGTGCGTGGGTTTATCTCTGGGCATTCTATCTTGTACCATTGATCTATATTTCTGTTTTATGCCAGTACCATACTGTCTTGATTACTGTAGCTTTGTGGTATAGTTTGAGGTTGGGGAGCCTGATCCCTCCAACTACGTTTTTCTTTCTCAAGATTGTCTTGGCTGTTTGGGGTCTTTTGTGTTTCCATACGAATTGTAAACTTTTTTGTTCTAATTCTGTGAAGAATGCCATTGATAGTTTGATAGGGATTGCATTGAATCTGTAGATTGCTTTGGGTAGTATAGTCATTTTCACAATATTGATTCCTCCAATCCACGAACATAGTATATTTCTCTATCTGTTTATGTCATCTTTGATTTCATTCATTAGTGTTTTTTTTTTTAATTTATTTTTGGCTGCGTTGGGTCTTCGTTGCTGCACGCGGGCTTCTCATTGCGGTGGCTTCTCTTGTTGCGGAGCATGGGCCCTAGAGTGCGCGGGCTTCAGTAATTGTGGCATGCGGGCTCAGTAGTTGTGGCTCGCAGGCTCTAGAGCGCAGACTCAGTAGTTGTGGCGCACGAGCTTAGTTGCTCTGTGGCATGTGGGATCTTCCCAGACCGAGGATCCAACCTGGGTCCCCTGCATTGGCAGGCAGATTCTTAACCACTGTGCCACTAGGGAAACCCCTCATCAGTATTTTATAGGTTTCTGAGTACAAGTCTTTCGCCTCCTTAGGCAGGTTTATTCCTAGGTATTTTATTCTTTTTGTTGCAGTAGTAAATGGGAGCGTTTCCTTAATTTCTCTTTCTGATTTTTCATTGTTGGTATATAGGAATGCCAGAGATTTCTGTGCATTAATTTTGTGTCCTGAAACCTTACCAAATTCATTGATTAGTTCTAGTAGTTTTCTGGTAGCATCTTTAGGATTCTCTATATATAGTATCATGTCATCTGCAAACAGTGACAATTTTACTTCTTCTTTTCCAATTTGTATTCCTTTTATTTCTTTTCCTTCTCTGATTGCTGTGCCTAGGACTTCCAAAACTATGTCGAATAAGAGTGCCAAGAGTGGACATCCTTGTCTTGTTCCTGATCTTAGTGGAAATGCTTTCAGTTTTTCACCTTTGAGTATGATGCTTGCTGTGGGTTTGTCATATATGACCTTTATTATGTTGAGATAGGTTCCCTCTATGCCCATTTTCTGGAGAGTTTTTATCATGAGTGGGTGTTGAAATTTGTCAAAAGCTTTTTCTGCCTCTATAGAGATGATCATATGGTTTCTATTCCTTAATTTGTTAATGTGATGTATCACATCGAATGATTTGCGTTATTGAAGAATCCTTGCATCCCTGGTATAAATCCCACTTGATCATGCTGTATGATCCTTTAACTGTTTTGTTGGATTCTGTTTGCTAGTATTTTGTTCAGGATTTTTGCATCTATGTTCATCAGTGATATTGGTCTATAATTTTCTTTTTTTGTGATATCTTTTTCTGGTTTTGGTATCAGGGTGATGTTGGCTTCATAGAATGAATTTGGGAGTGTTTCTCCCTCTGCAATTTTTTGGAAGAGTTTGAGAAGGATCGGTGTTAGCTATTCTCTAACTGGTTGATAGAATTCACTTGTGAAGCCATCTGGTCCAGGACTTTTGTTTGTTGGAAGATTTTTAATTACGGTTTCAATTTCATTGCTTGTGATTGGTCTGTTCATATTTTCTATTTCTTCCTGGTTCGGTCTTGGAAGGTTATACCTTTCTAAGAATTTGTCCATTTCTTCCAGGTTGTCCATTTTATTGGCAAATAGTTGATTGTAGTAGTCTCTTATGATACTTTGTATTTCTGTGGTGTCCGTTGTAACCTCTCCTTTTTTCATTTCTAATTTTATTGATTTGCATCCTCTCCCTTTTTTTCTTGATAAGTCTGGCTAAGGGTTTATCAATTTTGTTTATCTTCTCAAAGAACAAACTTTTAGTTTTATTGATCTTTGCTCGTGTTTTTTTCATTTCTATTTCATTTATTTCCTCTCTGAGCTGTATGATTTCCTTCCTTCCACTGACTTTGGGTTTTCTTTGTTCTTCTTTCTCTAGTTGTTTTAAGTGTAGGGTTAAATTGTTTATTTGAGATTTTTCTTGCTTCTTGAGGTGAGGTTGAATTGCTATAAACTTCCCTCTTAGAATTGCTTCTGCTGCATCCCATAGGCTTTGGGTCATCGTGTTTTTGTTGTCATTTGTTTCTATGTATTTTTAAATTTCTTCTTAGATTTCTTCAGTGATCTCTTGGTTATTAAGTAGTACACTGTTTAGCCTCCATGTATTTGTGTTTTTTATAGTTTTTTTTTTCCTGTAATTTATTTCCAATCTCATAGTGTTGTGTTCAGAAAAGATGCTTGATACGATTTCAATTTTCTTAAATTTTCCAAGGCTTGATTTGTGACCCAAGATGTGATCTGCCCTGGAGAATGTTGCATGTGCACTTGTGAAGAAAGTGTATTCTGCCACTTTTGGATGGAATATTCTATAAATATCAATTAGGTATATGTGGTCTATTGTGTCATTTAAAGCTTGTGTTTTGTTATTTATTTTCTGTTTGGATGATCGGTCCATTGGTGTAAGTGGGGTGTTAAAGTTTCCTACTCTTATTGTGTTACTGTTGATTTCTCCTTTCATGGCTGTTAGCATTTTCCTTATGTACTGAAGTGCTCCTTTGTGGGGTGCATAAACATTTATAATTGTTATATCTTCTTCTTGGATTGATCCCTTGATGTAGTGTCTCTCCTTATCTCTTGTAACAGTCTTTATTTTAAAGTCTATTTTATCTGATATGATTATTGCTACTCCAGGTTTCTTTTGATTTCCATTTGCATGGAATATCTTTTTCCATTCCTTCACTTTCAGTCTGTATGTGTCCCTAGCTCTGAAGTGGGTCTCTTGTAGACAGCATATAGATGGGTCTTGTTTTGGTGTCCATTCAGCCAGTCTGTGTCTTTTGGTTGGAGCATTTAATCCATTTACATTCAAGGTTATTATTGATATGTATGTTCCTATTACCATTTTCTTAATTGTTTTGGGTTTGTTTTTGTGGGTCTTTTTTTTCTCTTTTGTTTCCTGCCTAGAGAAGTTTCTTTAGCATTTGTTGTAAAGCTGTTTTGGTGGTGCTGAATTCTGTTAGCTTTTGTCTGTCTAAAACGCTTTTGACTTCTCCACTGAATCTGAATGAGAGCCTTGCTGAGTAGAGTAATCATTTTAGGTTTTTCTCTTTCATCACTTTAAGTATATCCTGCCACTCCCTTCTGACCTGCAGAGTTTCTGCTGAAAAATCAGCTGATAACCTTATGGGGATTCCTTTGTGTGTTATTTTTTGTGTTTCCCTTGCTGCTTTTAATGTTTTTTCTTTGAATTTAACATTTGTTAGTTTGATTAATATGTGTCTTGGTCTGTTTCTCTTAGGGTTTATCCTGCATGGGACTCTCTGTGCTTCCTGGACTTGGGTGACTATTTCCTTTTCCATGTTAGGGAAGTTTTCCACTATAATCTCTTCAAATATTTTCCCAGCCTTTTTCTTTTTCTCTTCTTTTTCTGGGACCCCTATAATTTGAATGTTGGTGTGTTTAATGTTGTCCCAGAGGTCTCTGAGACTGTCCTCAATTCTTTTCATTCTTTTTTCTTTATTCTGCTCCTCAGCAGTTATTTCCACCATTTTGTCTTCCAGCTCACTTATTTGTTCTTCTGCCTCCATTATTCTGTTATTGATTCCTTCTAGTGTATTTTTCATTTCAGTTATTGTGTTGTTCATCTCTGCTTGTTCTTTAGTTCTTCTAGATCTTTGTTAAACATTTCTTATATTTTCTCAATCTGTGCCTCCATTCTATTTCCAAGATTCTGGATCATCTTTACTATCATTACTCTGAATTCTTTTTCAGGTAGATTGCCTATTTTCTCTTCATTTATTTGGTCTTGTAGGTTTTTACATTGCTCCTTCATCTGTGACATATTTTTTTGCCGTCTCATTTAAAAAATTTTTTTTAAATTTTTTATGAGTGGAATTGTGTTCCTTTCTTACTGGTTGTTTGGCCTGAGGCTTCCAACACTGGAGTTTGTAGGCTGTTGGGTAGAGCTGGGTCTTGGTGCTGAGATGAGGACCTCCGTGAGACTTTACTCTGATGAATATTTCTTGGGGTCTGAGGTTCTCTGTTAGTCCAGTGGTTTGGACTTGGAGCTCCCACCGCAGTAACTTCTGCCCTACCCCCAGTACATGAATCAAGATCCCCCAAGCCACATGGGGTGGCAAAAAAAAAGAAAAAAAAGAACACTATCATAGTAAAAAATAAAATTAGACTAGGAAACTAACAGATATATTAGAAAGAACATAAAAATAAAAATATACATGAATCAGCAACTGGAAGATACATCACTACCACAATAGTAAAAAAGAGGATGAGGGAAAAGAAAAAAAAAGGAAAGGAAAAAGCAAAAAAAAGGTCAAGGAACAGAAGGGGCCCAGGCGTGCCCCCCACCCCTGGTCTCAGAGGGCAGGGGACCTCACCTGGGAACCCAGCAGGCTTCCTGGGCTCGAGTAGGCAGGGCAATCACCCTCCGCTCCTCTCCCTCTCCTCCCGGAGGGCCCCTCCTGCCTGCCTTTCTTGATCTCCCTGGCCTCCCTCCTCTGCCCCCGGGACCCACGCGGCCTTGAGGGGGCTTTGGTGGGGCGGCTACCAGCCGGAGCTCAGCAGGCTCCCTGGCCCCAGTGGGAGGGATAATCACCATTCACTCCCCTCCCGTTCTTCCTGGAGAGGCCCTCCTGCCTGCCTCCCCTGGTCTCCCCAACCTCAGGGGCACCAATCCTGTCTGGCCCCCATTTCTTCTCCCCGCTCAGTCCTTCCATGTCCTACCAGTTCACTTGGGGGTTCCTCCCGTCTCCTTGGGCATCAGGGTCCCACACCAGCAGCCGGCAGGTGCCCTAGTTGTGGGGAGACGCTAACTTGGTGTCTTCCCACACTGCCATCTTGACTCCACCCCCCTGCACTTTTTAAAAGTAATAATATCATGAAGGATATACATCTTTTTTGTTGTTTTATGGCTGCGTCGGGTCTTCGTTGCTGTGCACAGGCCTTCTCTAGTTGCAGTGAACAGGGGGGCTTCTCTTGTTGCGGAGCACAGGCTCTAGGCACGTGGGCTTCAGTAGTTGCAGCACGTGGGCTCATTAGTTGCAGCACACATGCCCTGGAGCGTGTGGGCTTCAGTAGTTGTGGTGCAGGGGCTTACCTGCTCCGTGGCATGTGAGATCTTCCTGGACCAGGGCTCGAACCCATGTCCCCTGCACTGGCAGGTGGATTCTTAGCCATTGCGTCACCAGGGAAGTCCCACATCACAGTCTTAACATTATCATTGGTTATCTTAACATTGATTATCTCTGGGGGAGGAAATTTTAGGTTTTGGGATTTTTTTTAACTTATTTGACTGTTACTAGTACATCACTTCTGTAAGACATGCTTCGTGTAATCAGAAAACAACTTCACTCACTTCTCAGCCCATCAGAATTGCCCAGTGGCTGTGTTCTCCCCTGCCCATCAATGCACATCGGAATGGCCTGGGTGCTTCACCCATGCCTGCTTCCTGGAACCACTCCCAGAGGCGCTGATGTTTGAGGTCTGGGTGGGCCCCGGGCAGCAGTAATTTTAAAGCTCCCGGATGGTTCTGGAGCACAGACAGGGCTAAAGGCCACAGCTCTAGTCTAAATAAAAATTCAGGCCTGCTCTGTGACTTCCAGGTCCCTCACAGGTAATAGTCAGTCTCAATGGAGGAATTTAATGTTCAGTGCAGGCAATACGCAAAGTTCCTACTATATTTAAAGCGAAAGCTCGTGCTCTCTCAGCTTGTTTGCAGGGCCTGGGCTCCTGCTGCAGGGATGGAGGGCTGGCTGGATTCTCTGCTAGTTCCCTACCTCGGGTTCCTTCTCACTGGGTGACCTCAGGCTCCTGCGGGGCTGAGGGAAAGCAGGGAGGCAGGGCAGAGGTGGAAAGGTCCCGCATGCCTGGTTCTGCGGGAGGGATGTCACAGTGTTACCCTATGGAGGCAGTGAGCACTGCAGGCTGATTCTTTCTCTTCAAGGACATTTCTGCGAGTGCCAACCCCTCCCCGCCTCCCCCGATTGCCAGGTATCTGTTTCTCTCTCTCTCTCTCTCTCTCTCTCTCTCTCTCTTTGGCTGCGTGGCTTGTGAGATCTTAGTTCCCAACCAGGGATTGAACCTGGGCTCTCAGCAGTGAGGATTTGGAGCCCTAATCACTGGACCACCAGGGAAGTCCCATGCTGGATACCTCTTACCTGCAAGTTGCACAGGGTGGGCAGATGCTTCTCCTCTGGCCGGTGGCTGAAGGTTCCTCCCTGAGCTCCAGGCAGCCGGTCATCTCCAGCCTCACCCTCCTGAGATGCTCTCACCCTCTAGGCCTGGCTCCAGCTCCCATGCAGCCCACGTCTGGTCCACAGAGAACGCACGGGCTCCCTCAGCCGCAATGGACCCCAGGGCCAGGACTGGGGGGCGGGTGGGGTATGGAGAATGGGGCACTTTCTCCCCCAAAGTTTTAAACAAAGACACATTTGCAAGACTCACTTCACTTGCCTCGCCCTCGTCCCGGCCCTGTGGATCATTTCTTTATTCAAAATGTTGATATTTTGTTCATCACGATTTTTTCACATCAATTGTGATTTTAAAGTGTATTGCATTAAAATATTATTTACCTTAGACACTGAGTTTGTTGGTGCACCTTTAAATGTTATGCCAAGGCAGGGGCTTCCCTTTGCTCCGCCTGGTCGCCGTCCTGAGAACAGACCCCCCTCAGCCCAGCCACCACCCTGTGCTCTGTCAGAAGATTCTCATATTTAACTTTTCTCAAGCAGAGTTAGACATTGTGCACTATGACCCCAAGCTCAGGTGGCACAGCTCAAATCTCGGAAGGTTCCGTGGGGCACTTTCCACTTTGCCTGAAGGGAGTGAAAAGCATCCTTTCCTCCCCCCACTGAGAAGGGGAGAGCAGGACACTCACAGCCCAGCTCGCTCCAAAGAAACCCCCTCTCCAAATTCCAGCTTTTTCTCTCTTTCTTTACAAAACCTGTTTTGGTACTCTCTCACCTCGCTTTGGAACATGGAACCTGTTTTTCTTATCCTAAAATATGTACTTCCTAATTGTTGCACCAAAAAAAAGCCTATTATCTGTAGAGGTGCCATGTCTTTTGCTCATTACTGGGTGTATATATGTCATATGGTTCAGTGTGTAGTCGTTAATAGCCACTCAGTAAATATTTGCAGGATGAATACATGAGTTACAAGCACAGGAAAATTTCTGCTGAGAAAAACAAGAAAGATAAAAGACATAGTAAGTCCCAATCTTCTATTTATTCTTCTTTAATTCAATCTTAAGGTGAACTAACAGGAGGAAATGAACTACTGTTTTTAACTGCAGCTACAGCTAATTCTCTCTATAGTTTGTCCCCACCTTCAATCGAGAAGTCACCTTTTCTAAAGCACAGAGTCCACTGTTGAAAGTATACCCAGTAGAGCACACACTTCCACCATAAAAGCATCATGACTGAAATCCCCCAAGTCTTCAGTGATTTGTGTTTTCATTTGGAAAAACAAAAGAAACACTGGAGTGGAGAGAGTTTGTGATGTGTAGCCATCAGGAGGGAAAAATTCAAGTTGTCCTTCTTTGTGGTCTTTCCCCAGGAGCCAGGGAAGCAGCAGCAGCTATATGACATCCTCCCCAGCCCCCAAAAAGCAGCACTTGGTCCCCCTGCCAGCCAACCAAACGTAAGTAAGACGGGCGCTGAGATCCGATGCTATGCAGACCTGAACGGCCTCTGGGAAATGTTGTTTGCTTGGTCAAAATTAGGAATGCAGGGCTTCCCTGGTGACGCAGTGGTTGAGAGTCTGCCTGCCAATGCAGGGGACACGGGTTCGTGCCCCGGGCCGGGAAGATCCCACATGCCGCGGAGGGTCTGGGCCCATGAGCCATGGCCGCTGAGCCTGCGCATCCGGAGCCTGTGCTCCACAACAGGAGAGGCCACAACAGTGAGAGGCCCACGTACTGCAGAAAAAAAAAAATTAGGAATGCAAATCCCTCACAGCAGAACTTAACTTCACTGGAGGCAAAACTTGTAACTGCAATGGCGTTCAGGAACAGAACAAGCTACGTGGTTTAGATACATCCTTTGACTTCCATATGCCTCCGTTTCTTATTACAAACTTATGTGAGAATTGACATAATCCCTGCAAAATACCTAGTACACTGCTTGGCACAGAGCAAGAGCTCAGTAGACTTTATTTTATTTTGTTTTATTTATTTTAATTAATTTATTTACTTATTTATTTATGGCTGTGTTGGGTCTTTATTGCTGCGGGTGGGCTTTCTATAATTGTGGTGAGCGGGGGCTACTCTTTGCTGCAGTACGCGGGCTTCTCATTGCGGTGGTTTCTATTGTTGCGGAGCACGGGCTCTAGGCGCGTGGGCTTCAGTAGTTGTGGCTCTTGGGCTTCAGTAGTTGTGACTCACGGGCTCCAGAGCGCAGGCTCAGTAGTTGTGGCGCACGGGCTTAGTTGCTCCGCGGCATGTGGGATCTTCCTGGACCAGGGCTCGAACCTGTGTCCCCTGCGTTGGCAGGTGAATTCTTAACCACTGCGCCACCAGGGAAGTCCCATGAGCTCAGTAGACTTTAGATAAATGCTTCTTCTTATTGTATACCTTGGAGACATGTTGCATCAAGGTAGGTTTTTATTTGTATAAAAAGGAGGTGCCGTAATTTGAAATCTGTAATCCATGTTTATCGTTGGGTTCTGTCACATGTATAAATAAATGTACCTATGCCCAAGGTGGCAATTCAGCAGTGTCACAAAGGATACGTAGGAGTTTGTTAGACGGAAAGCAAGGGGTTGGGAAGACATTTAGAGCAGAGGAACCGGTTTGGGTAAAATTAAATATAGTGGTTCAAGAGAGCATTCTGTGTTCAGGGGAAGGTAAACAGCAAGGGTAGCTGGACCTTTAAGGAGGGTGGTGGCAGAAGCGGATGGCAAGGAGGCTCAAAAGGAGGTTGGAGCCCGACTGTGAAGGGCTTCAGTGATAACAGCAGTGGGGAGCCACAGAAGAAGCGTGAGTAGGGGAGTGTCGATCAGATTTTTAAGAAGCACAGCGCCAAGCACTTGGTGGGTCCTCAGTATGATACACATGTGTCACCTGAGTCGCTCATACTGTCTTTTTATTGCTCCTAAACTGGGTGACTTTGTGTGGTTTTTCACAGGGGCAGAGTGTTCCCCTGATGTCAAGCATTGCCTTAAGGAGAGGCAGCTGCAACACGTTGCCAAGCCCTCAGAAATCCGAATGGATTTATGACACGCCAGTGTCTCCGGAAAAGGCTGATGTAAGAAACGCATCTCTAAGCAGCTTTGTGGAAAAATCGGGGCACCGTGCTCTCCCCAGGTACATGTCCAGTTTTCACAGCCCTCAGAACAGCAGAGCAAGGACCCTCAGTCCACACCCGCAGAAAAATGTGCCCATGCAGAAAAAACTCAGCCTTCCAGAGATTCCTCCTCATAGCTTTCCACCACCCAGGGATGCATTCCCTTTGGATGAAGGTGTCAGCTACAAGGTCCCTTCAAGCTTTCTGATCTCCCGAGTGGAACAGAAGAACACCAGGCTGAACATTTACGATGTCCCTAAAGCAGTGCTAAGTGTCCCCCAGGCTGGGAAAGAGCTGGGAAAAGCCGATGGGCCTTCAGAGAATTCCATGGACCATAATTCCTCATGGTTCTCCGGACGGGCAGCATCGCTGTCTCCTGAGCCAGACGGCTTGTCCGTTTCCAGTTCTGACAGCAGAGCCAGCGTCCTTTCCTCATGTTCCTCCACGTCTAGCCACTCTTCTAGCTCCTTCTCGGAGGAGTCAGCCAAAGAGCTCCCGTTGGACCTGGACTTGGCCAAAGAGACAGTCACAGCTCTGCAGCACAAGGTGGACAACTCTGTCGCGGGCCTTATGCTCTTTGTCAGTAGGCAGTGGAGGTTCCGAGACTGCCTGGAGGCCAATATCCACGCGATCCGCAGGGCTGCCGACTGCATAGAGGAATCCTTGAGAGAATTTCTGGATTTCGCCTGCGGCGTCCGTGGGACCGCCTGTAACCTCACCGACAGTAAACTTCAGGCCAAAATTAGGGATCAGCTACAGACAATCTCCAACTCCTACCAAATCCTGCTTGAAACAAAGGAAAGTCTGGAGAGCTGCGATTGGTCCCTGGAAGTCCTTGTGACCAACAAAGTTCACAACAGCCTGGATGACCTGGAGAGATTTGTCCTGACGGCGCGGATGGTTCCAGAAGACATCAAGAGGTTCGCCTCCCTCGTCATTGCCAACGGGAGACTCCTTTTCAAGCCGAACTGTGAAAAGGAAGACCCCATGCAATTGACCCCAAATGCAGAATTTAAGCTTGCAAAATCCATCCGGCTTCCCCAAAAGGAAATTGAATCATACCAAAGGAATGCTTCTTTTCAGAAACAAAGGGAAAGCGAACACCCTCCTGAACTATTAAAGAAAAATAGGACAGATGTTTGTGAACAGGTGAGTTCAGAGTTGGTATACTATAAGGGGACTTTCCATTTTTATCTGGAGTGGTCACCAGTAAGTTAGATGATGAGAATCTGTTTTATCATCTTTGGGGAGATAAGGGTTCCATTTTCCAGAAAATAAAATTCATGGAAGTAAAATTCTAGGTGAGCTCTTAGTAAGAAGTAAGATATATATCTTAATATTAAGGCAGACAGGATGTCTTCTGGAAAATCTGGGGTTTTGGGCTTACCTCTGATGCTAGGATTAGAAAGGATTTTGAAAACCTTGTGAAACCTGTTCTTTGAACAAAATTTTTCATCACGTCATCAAGTTTCTTTGCATTTTTCACAGTTGTAAATTTCGTCATTGTCAGTGTGTTTCTTAGAAACAGAAGAGGAACTGTAAACACTCTTCCAAGTTGTGCCTGGTCCTAGCAGCCTCCAGACTCTACTTACTCTTAGGAATACTTTGCTCCGTGAGTCTAGACACTATAGAAAAGACCCTTAGTTCAAGAATTGCAAGTTGCAGGGCTTCCCTGGTGGCGCAGTGGTTAAGAATCAGCCTGCCAGTGCAGGAGACACGGGTTCGAGCCCTGGTCTGGGAAGATCCCACATGCCACGGAGCAACTAAGCCCGTGCGCCACAACTACTGAGCCTGCGCTCTAGAGCCCACACACCAAGAGCCCGTGCTCCGCAACAAGCCACTGCAATGAGAAGCCTGTGCACCGCAACGAAGAGTAGCCCCCGCTCGCTGCAGCTAGAGAAAGCCCACACGTGGCAAGGAAGATCCAACACAGCCAAAAAAGAAAAAGAGAGAGAATTGCAAGTTGCAAGAAATGCAGCAGGTAACCTGGGGCCTGCGTCACGGAGATAACTCAGTGCTTTCAGCCCCAGTCTTGGTTTTCTGCTGACATGCCTGGAGATGCAAGAGCTTTAACACACTCTAGAGAAGCTGGAAATTTGGTTATTTTTCATTTCCCAATAAAATTGTGTGTCATTATATTAGGCCATGTTGGTAGGCAAAATTCAGCCCTCGGGCTGCTGAAGTCTCCTTTGTTGGAAAAAGTCATTACTAGGTAGAACCATCAACAAAAACATAACGAGGAATGCTCAAGTTATAAAGTGGACTTAAACAGCTATATAATAGTATAAAGACCATTCTAGTTGGTAATTTGAAGGGATTTTATGTTTCAGGAGTTGCCTAGCCTAGAAGAGAAAGAAAAACCCATCTTGGAACAAAGGTTGGATGAAAACAAAGACTTAGAAACCCAGGTAAGCGATGATGCTGACTCTCCAATACTTCTGATGGAAATAATAGGCTTTATCCCCAGAGATGTTTCCTGCTGTGAATAATTCAGCATTACAGCCCTGACCCACATGGGAGGAGACTTGGTTTTGTGACAGTTCTTCCTTTTTTATAATAGAAGGAACCCTGGAGATGAGCAAGTCCAATGAGCCCCAAAATGTGGAACATGGTCCTTTAACCATCAGTGAAATAATTCTAGGTGCTCTGCAAGTTTATCACAGGAGATACTGACATGGCATGAAGTCACACGGACTCACATTCTTGTTGACATTTTTCCCCCTTTGGCTTAAACAATAGAAATTTATTTTCTCACAATTCTGGAGCCTAGAAATCCAAGATCAGGGTTCGTTTCTTCTCCGGTGTCTTTCCTTGGCTTGTACGTGGTTGTCTTCTCCCTGTGTCTTCACTTGATCTTCCCTCTGTGCGTGTATCTGTTTGACATTCCCGTTTAATGTTTCTGATTACAACAGAAAAAACATTTTGGTTTGGGGCCTATGTATCTTCAACACCTCTCTGACATTTGATCTTCTTCCTCTTTTTTTTAAAATCAAAACTCTTATCATTGTACTTATTTTTCATTGCTTACCTCCTATTAGTGGTAAAGGATAGTAGTTTTCCATTTACCAATTTTAAAAGTTTTAACTTAAGTAAAAACAGCTGATCACTTAAAAACAAGGATGTAGCTGACCGAAGTTAAGAGGAAGGTAGAAAGGGTGTAATGTGTGAAGGTTTTCTTTGAATAACTGAAGCCTGGGAACCAATGAACCCATTCAACCTCCTGGCTGATGGGGGCTGGGGAGGGCAGCATGGGCGAGAAGGGACAGAGATATCCAATGATGTGGACAAGATTGTTTGCCTTCTCAGAGGCCAACTAAGATAATAACCCAGGTGTCCTGATGCTTCGTTCTGCAAACCCCAAACCCAAAACTTGGGGCCTGTCAGATTGCTAAAAGTCATGCTATTTTGTTCAGCACGAAGTATGCCTTGGACCAGTGGTTCTAAAACCTGAGAGTGTGTCATAGTTTCCTATAGAGCTTGTTAAAACCCAGAGGGCTGGACCCCACCCCAGAGTTTCGGATTCAGTAGGTCTACGGAAGGGCCTGAGAATTTTCTTTTCTAACAAGTTCCCAGGTGCTGGAGGTCCAAGGATCACCCTTGGGAAAACCCTGCTTTAGACTGACTGCTTCTCAATGGGGGTGGCAGGGGGACCACTGACCATCAGGTGGGCAGTTCTTCACTGCGTGGGATGGACTGTTCAGCATCCCTAGCCCCCTGTCCACTGGTAGCCTGTAGTGTTCCCTGGTCAATGTGACAACCAAAAATACCTCCAGAGATTTCCAACAGCCCAGAATAAAGATCATAGTACATTTTTGTTTACCTACAGGTAATACTCCCAAGCCAAGATGCCAATATTCCAATGTCCAGATGGTTGCTCCTCATTTCTAGCCTCTGATGCATTCTTTTCATGGTCCCTGCCCCCCGAGAGTCCATCTCAACCAACACCCCAGGCTTTTCTTCCCTTTACCTGTCTATCTTAATCTATTTGTGCTGCTACAACAAAGTACCATAGGCTGGGTGGCTTATAAACAACAGAAATGTATTTCTCACAGTCCTAGAGGCTAGGAATCCAAGATCAGGGTGCTAGCAGGGTCAGATTCTGGTGAGAGCCCTCTTCCAGGCTGCAGACTGCCCACTTCTCATTGTATCCTCACCTGGCAGAGAGCAGAGGGTGGAAGCAAGCTCTCGGGCAACCCTTGGAAGAGCACTAACCCCATTCCTGGGGGCCCCACCCACATGACCTCATCTAATGCTGGTCACCTCCCAAAGGCCCCATCTCCCAATAACTTCACACTGAGGGGTAGAGTTTCATGATATGAATTTTGGGGAGACACAGTCAGACTATAACACTGTCTGAGTGCTTCTGAGCTGGGTGTTTTAAGACCGTAGGTTGATAAGAGGGCACAGTTTAATAGAAAGAATGAGAGTTTCAGACTTGCTGACTAGGCTAAGAGCTCCAGATCTTTATTTTGCTAGTAGAGTGACCCTAGGCAGCCTCTTCTCTTCCGGAAGCCTCAGTCTCCTCACCTATAACCTAACAAAGGGGCTTTTTTTTTTTTTAAACTTTTTATTTTATATTATAGTTGATAAAAATGTTGTGTTAGTTTCAGGTGTACACAAAGTGATTCAGTTATACATATACATGTATCTATTCTTTTTCAAATTCTTTTCCTATTTAGGTTGTTATGTAATATTGAGCAGAGTTCCCCGTGCTGTACAGTAGGTCCTTGTTGGTTATCCAATTTAAATATAGCAGTGTGTTTGATTATTACCTGGAGTAGGATTTCCACTAAGTTTGATGCTGAGAATCTTTCAACAGTGAACAGGCTTTGGTTCCACATTCCAGAAAATAAAATTCATGAAAGTAAACTTCTAAATAAACTTTAATTAGCAAGTAAGATAAATATTTTAATCTTAAAGCAGATAAGTCAGTATATTTTTATTTTTTCTGGAAATTTGGGGGATTCAGATTTACCTCTGACACTGGAACTAGGAAGGGTTTTTTAAATGCTTTAAAACCTGTTCTTTGAGTAAATTTTTAAATCTCACCATCAAGTTTTCTGCATTTTTTTTAAGTTATAAATTTAGTCATTGTCAACGAGTTTCTTAGAATGGGTTTCTAACAGTTTGTAAAGAGGATTGAATAAGATTTTATATGTATCTAATATGAATGATTTTATATATATAATGCAATATATAAAATTATATACCTGAGAGATAATTTATATGTAACAGTGCTTTGAAAACCTTAACATTAATTTCTTAGGCAAATGTTGCACTGTGGGGCTTCCCAAACAAAACTGTACTTTTTCTTACAAAAAGTCTAGCAAATTGAGCAAAAACAGGAAAAGAGAGACAACCACAGCCTGTCGATCGAATCTCTCTCTTATCCATTGTTTCCTTTCTCTTCTCTAGAATCCTAGCTCCCTTAGCCCCCGACCTTTGAGTCAGCGGAATCCTGAGAAGAAAATCCGCCTTTCTGAACACTGCCGCCTCTATTTCGGGGCGCTCTTCAAAGCCATCGGCGTGTTGCACAGCAGTCTCGGCAACGGCCAGCCCCCCGAGATCTTCATCGCGCAGAGCAAGCTGGTCATCATGGTCGGGCAGAAGCTGGTGGACACGCTGTGCCAGGAGACCCAGGAGAGGGACGTGCGCAACGAGATCTTGCGCGGCAGCAGCCACCTCTGCAGCCTGCTCAAGGACCTGGCGCTGGCCACCAAGCACGCCGTACTCCAGCATCCCAGCCCCGCCGCCCTGCAGCACCTCCAGGCTGAGGCTAAGAAGCTGGAGCGGCACACGCAGCAATTCAGGGGGACGTTGGAATGAGCCTCCTTCCTCCTTCCTTCTCCGTGTTAACTTCTTCGCTTCAGCCTCACACCCACAACCTGTGCAAGTCTGTGCTCTGGGAAAAGCCAGCCTGGGGATACACCAAGGGGTAGCAGCAGCTGTGGTGCCCAAACCCGGTATTACCAAGTGGCTGAGCAACCCCAGGACCTTGGCTTATCCCACAGAGAGTCAGGGAAGAGAATCAGGTGTGAACTAAGGACCAAAAACCCGGTATTACCAAGTGGCTGAGCAACCCCAGGACCTTGGCTTATCCCACAGAGAGTCAGGGAAGAGAATCAGGTGTGAACTAAGGACCAAAAACCCGGTATTACCAAGTGGCTGAGCAACCCCAGGACCTTGGCTTATCCCACAGAGAGTCAGGGAAGAGAATCAGGTGTGAACTAAGGACCAAAGTTTTTAGCCTATCCTGTAGGGCCAATGTGTGAAATGAAGTTATAGAAATCCATTTTTGTATTGGCTAAATGTGTGCCTGTTTTAAACTCATTCATTCAGTACTTACTTATTGGGTACCTATTATATGTCAAATTCTAGGTGCTGGGCATATAGCACTGAATCAGACTGAGGCTTTGCCCTCAAGGAGCTTACAATCTAATGGGGAGACAGACAAATGATGAAGAAATACATACACAATATATTAGGTGCTAGGGAGAAAATAAGTAGGAGAAGCGGGGAGAGATTATTTTCAAACAATTTCTGTTGCATCTGATAGAAAATAGAATATGTTTTTCATTTTGGATTAAACTAATTCTGTGAGATTGGTACAAATTATGTATCTGTATCTTACACCAAAATATATATATATATATATATATATTTGCTATTTTATCTGAACCTAGTAAAACAGGCATGTTATAAGTAGCAGTAAATTTGCAACATAACATGTTCTGTTGGGTTCCCTATTAATTTATTTTGTACATTATAGGTTCTGTGTTGATAAATTCAGTATGTTGGATCATAAAAGGTTTATACCTCAGTGGTCTCAAATGTGTTACCATTTATAATACTATGTAAATACAGTCATGAATTACAACATCCTTTGTAGCAATCTTTTCTTTGGAAAAGTCTTTGATCCGTGTCACTTGGGTTCTGGTACCAAAGCAACATGTTTACTTGTGTCATTTAAACGCTTCTCCCCAAAGTGTTCAAGGAGCTACAGAAGAGGCCAAGTTCGCATGCGCAAGGCTAGCTCAGGAAAAGCAAAGCCAGGAAGTGTGGTATAAACAGGATCCTTATCGCCGGGCACAGATCTGAGAGGGGCCCAGAGCTCCCCCCGCCACCCCCGCAAGTCAAACCACCTCCTCTTCCTCTCCTTGTAGCTGGGACTTTAGCTTACATTGCTATGGTTACATCATCACTTCAAGTCTTCATGTCTCCTACATGCACCTCAGCCACTAAGCATCTCCAGGCTGGAAGTCACCTGAAGTGGTACTAGCTCCGGTTCCTATCTGCTACTTAGTAAGCTCTTTTAAATTGTTGACTGCCAAAAGACTAATTATTTTCACTGAGTTAGTCTCAGGGTCCCTAAAGAAGGACCCCATCTTTTTGAGCCTTGATTCCCTACACTAGAATGGAGAGATCCACATTCTGGGAGCAGCTGTGATCTGTATCAGCTACGACTCCTTCTGTTACAAGGGATCAAAAACCATATCCACTCTCTCTTAAGCAATAAAGGGAATTTATTGACTCAAGTATCTTAAATTAATCCAGGGGCAGGCTGGCTTCAAGAACAGCTGGTTTTAGCAATCCCACTATTGGGCATATACCCAGAGAAAAGCATAACTCAAAAGACACGTGCACCCCAATGTTCATTGGAGCACTATTTACAATAGCCAGGTCATGGAAGCGACCTAAATGCCCATCAGCAGACAAATGGATAAAGAAGGTGTGGTACACATATACAATGGAATATTACTCAGCCATAAAAAGGAACGAAATTGGGTCATTTGCGGAGACATGGATGGACTTAGAGACTGTTATACAGAGTGAAGTAAGTCAGAAAGAGAAAAACAAATATCATATATTAATGCATGTATGTGGAATCTAGAAAAATGGTACAGATGACCCGTTTTGCAAGGCAGAAATAGAGCCACAGATGTAGAGAACAAACGTATGGACCCCAAGGGGGGAAAGTGGGGTGGGGGAAAGAACTGGGAGATTGGGATTGACATGTATACACTAATATGTATAAAATAGATAACTAATAAAAACCTGCTGTATAAAACATTTTTTAATTTAAAAAATTTTTAAAAAGAACAGCTGATTTTGGGTCCTCCAGCAGAATCATCAAGGCCCAATTTCTCAGTCCCACTCTCTCTGTGTTAACTCTCATGGTTGCAGGGTGGCTGCCCTGAGTTATGTCCTTCTTGGTTTGTGGCCAAGGGGGAAGAGTCTTGATTTTTGCTTGGACTAGTTTAGATCAGATGCCAGCCCCTGAAAGCTCCATGATGAGAAGGGCATGTAATGCCCAAGTTGTCCTAGACCTGGAATTCACCCCTACACACACATGCACGCAAACACACACACACACATGCACGCAAACACACACACACATGCACGCAAACACACAAACGCACACACACACACACACACACACACACACTCCCATGTGTCCCGAGAGAGGTAAGGGGATGGATCTGACAAGAACTGTGACATGTCTGAGATTTTCTCCTACTTCAGATTCACAAGTTAGCCTGTGACAGTTTCATGAATGCTGAGAGAAGACACGAGACTCTGAGGTCAGAGGCTATGTCAGGGTCCCCAAGACGAGGTCCAGTGATTCGATAGGAGGATTCACAGGTTCCCACATATAGCTGTGCTCACAGCTCTGAGCCATCACAGTGAAAGGAGACAAAGCAAAATCGATAAAGGGAAAGCGCACAGGTGGCGGGGGGTGAAGTAGCAAGGAAACCAGGCTCAAGCTGCTGAGAGTCCCCTCCCAGAGGTCACACGGGGCACCCTTAATTCCTCCAGCAGCGAGCTGTGACAAACACATGGGCAATGTTGCCGGTTAGGGCAACTCTTGAGAGCCTGGCCCCCAGGGTCTTCACTGGGGCCGATCATGCAGGCAGCCTCTGTGTGGCCTGGACCAAAATTCCAGACTCTGCAAAGGAGAGCAGGCATCCAGCATGAATCACATCACTTGTACAAACAGTTTAGGCCCTGCACCATTCTTATCAACTCTGGGGATGGTGAAAACCCTCCTCAAATCCAAATTCCTATCCAAGCACCAAAGCCAACTTTGCAAGCAGGACTTTCTAGGGAGATTAGTCAGGCCTGTTATGTCAACTCTCCTGCACAGTCAAGGGGCTTTTCTTACAGCCTCACAAGCAGCTTATGTTTCATCTTTGCATCATTTCCTCACATCCCTCAAGTCCCAGGGGCTATGCAAAGGTGGGCCCATGTGATGCTGTGCACGTAGTGGGTTTGCATCAAAGCCAAAGGAAAAAAAATCCTGAACATAGGAAGCCCCAATCTTTTACAGTATCTGTGTAAACCTGACCAAGCTTTGCCTCAGAGGGAGACCTTATCTTTACGATATTGGACAGCAAACAATCCCGCCCTTCTGCTCTGGAGGGAGAGGTTATCTCTGTCTTCCAAGGGAGTTTGTTACAAACATCCTGGAAAGGATAGTCTAGAAAAAAAATGTCAAGTCAATGCCTCTGCTCAGAAGATGTGCAGAAACACGAGAGACCCTTGGAGCTCTGTGTCCCAGCTGGAGCCCCTAACAAAGTTAGCAATGGTGTTAGGAGGAGGGGTTGCTCCAGGGAGACACCAATAATTGTTTACTCCAGGGGGCAAAATGATGTTTTACACATGAGTGATAACAAGATGTATCTATTAAGAGATTACTATATTCCAGACACTGTTCTAATGCTTTAGATGTTTTAGCTCATTTAGTCCTTTAGAAGTGACATAGTCTCCAATAGGTAATGAACAGGTCCCAAATGGTTTCAGAATACTATGTATGTATGTATGTGAGTGGAGAGATCAAGCAATGGAGAGATAGAGCCAAAGAGAGAAAGAGAGAAACACACACACGGATCTGGAGCTATATCTATATATATTTCCTCTTTTGAGAACAGTTCAAACCAAGGACCTTTGTCAACAAAGTACAAAACCATTGGGTTTAAAATAATGAAAACTGCTGCTCTTAGCTAAATGTGTTTCCTTCCTTTTTTTTAAAAGAGAGCAGTTGTGGGATGAGTTTCCACTGATTAATTCAATAGGATAATTCCTTCTGAAAAAAAACTGTAAAGTAGGATAAAATCATGTCTTTTAGCTTTCAGCAACTTTTGGCTAAGTATTTTTCTCTAACGCCCAGACTTCTGTACTGTTTCCTCTCCAGGTAGGAAGAGGAAATGGTGGGTGGTATGGTGGTGATGGTGGTGGTAGCAACTTGACCTCAATTAAGTTCAATTTCATCAGGAAGATGGAAATGGTAAGAAGCCTTGTTTAGCGATCTCCTAGTGTGATAAGCACTGTGGACCCAAGCACCCAGTGGCAACTATTTTTCTTAACAAAGCATCTTTTAAAAACTTTATGTTCTTCCCAGGTATGCACCCCATGTCTCCTGAAGCTGCCCCTTTGCAAAAGTTGCCCATTTATGTAGGTTATTTGCTAATGCCCTTTTCCTTTCATTCATTCAACATTTATTGAGCACCTCCTATCTGCCCAGGCCTCTGCTGATCACTAGAGGTGCTGCAGGGGCCAAAGCAAAGGCTCTGCATCATGCAGCTTTCATCCCAGCTGAGGGAGATGGAAAACCAGGGCCAGAACCAGGTGAGGTGAGTGAGGCACTCTCTTTGGATGGAAAATGTAAGGGGGGCTCCCCCAAAACTTAGTAATCAAGATAAATTATACTTTGATGCCATATTTTAAAAATCTAAATCAATGCAAAAAATCCATGGTGAACAAGATATCAAAATTTAAATTTATAACACGGTATCAGTGGTGGGAGGTGCAAGGAAGAAATTAAATCAAGGTAGCGGGTAGCATGATGGAGGAGACGTGCTCTTTTAGATGGAGAGGTCTGGGAAGGTGACTCTGAATAGGGGACCAGGAGCTGAGTGATGCATCACTTAAGGGAGCTGGTCTGGCAAACATGGGGAAGAGTGTTCTGGAAAGGGAATAGCAAGGTGAGTGCCCAGAGTAGACGTACACCTGGAGAGTTCAACGGAGAGGAGCATGCCCGTGAGGCTGGAACTGAGTGAGAGATAGAGAAGAGAGTGACATGAGCTGAAAGGAGTAGCCAGGGGCCACTTCATGTAAGGCCCATATAGTCCTGGAATATTTTGTTTTCGGCCGCACCGTGCGGCCCGTGAGATCTCAGTTCCCCGACCAGGGATCAAACCCGCACCCCCTGCAGTGGAAGCTCGGAGTCTTAACCACTGGACTGCCAGGGAAGTCCCTCCTAGAATATTTTCAATATTTCACTAAAACTGCAAACACAATGTAATTTTTGTCCTGAGTTATCTCAGCAATCAATTCCATTTTCTACTTTATTTTATTTTAACCATCTTTGGGTTATCCTCCCAAGTGTAACCTTAAATGAAGCTGTGAAATTCTTAAAGAATCCTAGCACAGAGTTGTGGTTTTTTTTTATGCTAACTCTTAAAGTGAGTTACTCTGCATATCAACTTTTTCCAGAAAGAATTCTTATTATTTATGTTATTTATTTATTTTTGGCTGTGTTGGGTCTTCGCTGCTGCACGTGGGCTTTCTCTAGTTGCGGTGAGCGGGGGCTACTCTTCGTTGCAGTGCGCGGGCTTCTCATTGTGGTGGTTTCTCTTGTTGCGGAGCACGGGCTCTAGGCACGCGGGTTTCAGTAGTTGTGTCACGTGGGCTCAGTAGTTGTGGCTCTTGGGCTGTAGAGCGCAGGCTTAGTAGTTGTGGCGCACGGGCTTAGTTACTCTGTGGCATGTGGGATCTTCCCGGACCAGGGCTCGAACCCGTGTCCCCTGCCTTGGCAGGCGGATTCTTAACCACTGCACCACCAGGGAAGTCCCTCCAAACAGAATTTAAAACTGCACCTCTGGAGAGCACATGGGCAGAGCTAACCGGAAATCAAACCCTCAACAGTTTAGAAGTCTGAAATATTTGGGAACTATAGTAACTCCCAGTAGAAGCATTTAAAGTATTCTTAGCCTGGGCCTCGGGAAGTCATGAATGAAATACATACACGTATAAACTGTAGCAAATTTCCTACATGCTTATGGATATTCTTCTGCGGAATAAGTCCAAAGTTTTCATCAAATTCTCCAACAGGTCCAATGACCCCAGAAAGGTTAAGGAATACTGATTTTGCTAGAGGGTAATGTTTTTCTCTTTCATGATTTCATTCCTCTCCTGCCCTTCAAGTTCACAGTTTGATCCAAGGATCAAAGTTGTCACCAAGGATCCTCATAAGGGAATATCCTTTACTGGTTCATTCAGCAAAGGCAGTGGGAAGAAGCAGCAGATAACGAACCTGCTGCCCAATGCGCTGGAAATGAAATGGCTCAAATCAAATAAAGCACGGAATACAATGCCTGACAGCTCTCAACACAAATTAGTTGCTACTGATGATAATAATCAACTTAGCTGTGTATAGTCTGCAACAAGAAGTACCTTAGAGACCAATACTCTAAAAAAAGAAACCAAGGAGGAAGAGAAAAAACATCCAGCTGCCTGAACTTTAATGCCCTCAGAGTCATCACCATTGGGAGTCATCAGCAGCTTTGGGGGGAGAGGTCAAGGATCCTGGCATCTGTGGTTAGATGGGCCTCATTTGAGGAAGCCCCTTCCTCATCTCCTACTCCTACTTCCTTGATGTGTGACCCTGACCCAAGACACCTTGGACATCTGAGCCTCAGGTTTGTCCTTTGGGAAACAGAAGGCATTACACCCCCAACTAAGGTTGTGAGGACAGAAGGAAAGAATGTTTCCAAATCTCCCAGTGTAGGTAGAATCATGGTTCGATAAAGAGCAGCTATTTTTTTTTCTTTTTTTTTTTTTTTTTTTGGGTACGCGGGCCTCTCACTGTTGTGGCCTCTCCCATTGCGGAGCACAGGCTCCGGACGTGCAGGCTCAGCGGCCATGGCTCACGGGCCCAGTCGCTCCGCGGCATGTGGAATCTTCCCGGACTGGGGCACGAACCTGTGTCCCCTGCATCGGCAGGCGGACTCTCAACCACTGTGTCACCAGGGAAGCCCAAGAGCAGCTGTTTTTGTTTTTTCTGCCCCAAATGAATTCAGTGAGGGGTAGATATACTTGTCAGAAAATAGCACTGGTTTGAGAGTCTGTCTAAAGATCCTTGGGTTTTTGCTATTCTCTGATTTTCTGTCCATTGCTGTAAGAGAAAACTAATCTTAGAACCCATTCCCAGCTCTCACTGACTAGCTGTCTGACCGTTGACGAGTGCTTCGATCTTTCCAGCCTTCTGTTTCCTCCCCTAGAAATGAGATTCTAGGTGTACTCACCAGTTTTAGGGGCTGCTTGTCACCTCTCTCTGAATGAGCCTGTACTTTCTTTTGGTTTATTGACTACTGAATAGTGAGTGTGCCAAAGACTCTTCTAGGCACTGAGGATGCAACAGGGAATAAATCAAAGTCCCTAGGGAGTTTACAATTCTTGTCATGGGCATAAAGATAAATCATAAGCCAATGAGAGGCCAGCTGATTAAAGGGCTTATTTTCTTTTAATTCCCATTAATTGCAGTAACAGATAACCCAATCTTATAGCCCTTGAAGTTTTCATATCCACATACACTTTGTTTTCTGCTCCCAAGTGGGGAATATTTTCTGTTTAACTTTGGTCAACGTGGTAACATCCATTCATAAATGGTCGGCTTTACTTGCAGTGGATAAGCTTTCCCCTAATATTTGTAATAATTAAAGGAACAAATGGAGAGATGGTCAAGAGCATGAAAGCAGACAATCATGGATTTTAACAGGGGTTTTGCAAGGGATTTGTGTTCTCATTATAGATATGATACAGCCTGTCTCTTCAAAACATCAGTGTACGTTTTATAACTATACCTGAGTCTGTTAATTATACCTCCTTTATCCTTTAATTTATTTTTAATTTTTTTATATACCTGCGTTTTAATAAGTAAAATACTTTTGCCTGGGCTTCAGTCTGCTGTGAATGAAATGTATACATGTACAAACTGTGTGCACTATTTCATATGTATAAAATATACATGGCAGTATCAGAAAGTTTCAGGCCTTAGAGAATCTTACTCCCCCATAATCTCACATAATATCACTTCAAAGGATTTGTTGTGAGTGCTTAGGTCACAACTGATGCTCACTAAAAAGATACGTTCTCTTTTTGAACACATGAACGTTAACTGAAATAACAGTTCCATCCATATTCATCACTAATTGCACGAATAAAATGCAGCCCTTCCCTCCACGAGCTCCCCAGCCTACGGATGTCTGCCCAGAGTCAGACAGGCTGGGGCCCGACGGGCTGCCGCGAGGGAGTGGAAGAACGCTCCGCACCCTGCTTGGCACTCGAGGCCCATTCAGCGCTTTGCAGCCTCTCCCGCCTTGGGGCGAAGCCCAGCGCCTAGCGATGTTCTCCATGGCAACCAGGGCGGGGCAAAAGCCCCACCCACTCCACCCCACCCCACCCCGCCGCGTTGCGACGGGCGTTTTGCGTCACTGCGGCGCGCCGGAAGTGACTGCTACAGTCGCTAGGCAGCCCGGAAGTTGCGGCTGTAGGGGTTTACTTTGGACTCTGACTCCCGGCTTGCGATGGGTTGCGACGGGGGAACAATCCCCAAGAGGCATGAACTGGTGAAGGGACCGAAGAAGGTTGAGAAGGTCAGTGACATGGGTCCAGTGGGGCCCGGGGGTAGTGGGGCACGCGGACGCCCCCAGGGGACGAAAGGAGGTGGGAGGGGGAGCCAGCGGGTTTCCACACGCAACTGTGCTCATTTATCCCTTTCAGAGAACTCAAGATTAACCACAGTGTTAATAACGGGCCTCTATTGAGTGCGTGCTGTTGCTATTCACCCGGCAGTGCGCATAATATGGGGTATCTCGTGTAATTCTCAAAACAGCTCTACGGGTACATACTGTCAGAAGACATGGACATTGAGGCTCAGGAGGAGAAAGTTGTAAAGCTAGTAAGTGGCAGAACCAGGATTTGAAGTCTGTCTGCTGCTAGTAACAGTGATACAAATGGCTGCTGTTTGTTGAGTTTTGTACACACTAACCTCGTTTTCTCAGTGAAGTCTTCTCAAACCGTTACCTATGAGATCAGGTCCTTATCTCTTTTTTTTTTTTTTTCTCTTCTGCGCTGAGGGGTATGTGGGATTTTAGTTCCCCGACCAGGGATCGAACCCGTGCCCCCTGCAGTGGAAGCGCGGAGCCCTAAGCACTAGACTGCGAGGGAAGTCCTCAGGTCCTCCTCTTTAAAACTATCTAACAACCATGTAGACTGCTTTCAGGTTGATTAATGTTGATCTCAGAGGATGGTAAGCTTCTGGTGGCAGAGCCTGCACCTTTTACCCCCTCTACAACTAGCATAGCTCCTGGTGCAGTAGATATAGTGGATAAATGAATGAGTGAATAATCCCTAATTCTCACCAGTAATTGAGCAAATTATGTATTATAATTTCCGCTACTAACAGGGAAATTGAGTCAGTAGCGTGACCAAGATCATGCAACTGGTAGGTAATGAAACCAGGATTCACATCCAGTTATTCAGGATTTCAAAGTTAGCACTAGTAATTACTTTTTAATAATAATAGAAGGTGTGTAAAGCACCTAATACAAGTGGCTGGCACATTGTGGATGGTCCATGAGTCTCCATTCAGCAGCCAGAGAAGTCTTTTTTAAAGATAAACTCCACATATCAACTGTATTTAAACCACTCCAGTGGCTTCCCATTGTATTCAGAAAAAGAATCCCACAAGACCCTGTGTGGTCAGACAGGGTCTGATGTAATTACCTCATCTTCTGCCCTTCTCCAGCCCTTTCATTCTGTTCCAGCTACATAGGCCTTGTTCCTCAACCTGGAGTATAATTTCCTCAACCTGATATGTTCTTCACTGAGATAGTCATATCATTTGGGTTTTGTTTTGTTTTTTTAACATCAATCAGTTCTTTACTCAAATGTTATCTCAGTCCACTGTAGCCAAAATACATCTCACTTCTGATCACTCTATCCTCTTGTGCTGCTTTATTTTTCTTTCTTTAAATAAAAATTATTTATTTATTTATTTTGGCTGCGCCGGGTCTTAGTTGCAGCATGTGGACTCTTAGTTGCGGCATGCATGCGGGATCTAGTTCCCTGACCAGGGATCGAACCCGGGCCCCCTGTGTGGGGAGCGTGGAGTCTTACCCACTGGACCACCAGGGAAGTCCCTACTTTTCTTTATAATGATTATCACTATATTTGTTCTTGTCTCTTTCCTATATGGACAGGGTCCTTGTATGTTTTATTTCTGTGACCCCTGTGATGTGTCTGCCACACAGTAGACACCCAACAAATATGTGGAATTTGAGAGTGAATGAACACCCAGGAGGATGGAGCGTACCCTCTAATCATACCAACATGTGCAGACATTAATGCTGGGTAGTTACCACTTGTGTGCGAAAGCTTTTACCCAAAGAGTATTCAGCTCAGTTTTGTTAACTTGTGCCCAGAGCTGAAGAAGTAGCTAAATGAAAGGCTTGGCAAAGAATAGGTGTCAGAAGGGGATAGAAAAGAAAAAGGGTGATCTGAAACAACTAGAGTGCCCAGGCAGGATGGAGTTTTATTATCCTTATTCACTCAACAAACACTTATTAAGTGCTTACCGTATACACCATTCTAGGCCCTGAGGATGCAGCAGGAAACAGAGTCCAGCCCTTGTAGAGCTTACATTTTCAAATAGATAAATAATAACATTTGTTGATCACTCATGTGGTATGTTGGGTCTGGCCCAAAACATTACTCAAATTTGATACCTTGCCCTGAAAAGAGTGACCCTAGAATAAATGTTTTCAGAAGTTTTGGGGGGACCAATTTTTAAATTCCTGGGCAAGGAGTAATCTGGAAAGTAGATCCTAAACTTGCTGAACATGGCTTTTTATTTTTTTTAATTGATTTTTTGTTAGCTGCGTTGGGTCTTCGTTGCTGCGTGCAGGCTTTCTCTAGTTGCGGTGAGCGGTGAGCAGGGGCTACTCTTGGTTGCGGTGCACGGGCTTCTCATTCCGGTGGCTTCTCTAGTTGCGGAGCACGGGCTCTAGGCATGGGCTTCAGTAGTTGTGGCTCGCGTGCTCTAGAGCGCAGGCTCAGTAGTTGTGGTGCACGGGCCTAGTTGCCCGTGGGATCTTCCTGGACCAGGGATCGAACCTGTGTCTCCTGCATTGGCAGGCAGATTCTTAACGATTGTGCCACCAGTGAAGTCCCCTGCCTGGCTTTTTATCCTAGCTCCTTGGTCTGCTTGTGTGTTTGTGACCTTGACGTGTAACTTAACTTCTTGGTATGTCAGTTTCCTCAACTACAAGGGTAAACATCCTAACTCAGAAGGTTTTATGAGGAAAAGGCAAGTCACTGAAACTGCTCGGCACAGTGCCCGGCACACAGTAAACACTGAAGTAGTTGTTCCTGCAAAAATTAAATTTAAGGGAATTAAAAATTTTTTCTTCCTGTTTTCTTTCAAATGTGCCATCCTGTTACATTATTCAGGTTTGACATTTTAGGAAGAGGAAAGAGTGGGACATGGAATATTAAATAGGAGAAAATATCATTTGAGGGCTCTGGAAGGTCTCAGATCTGGATCTTTGTACTGTGGGTAATGGCTTGATATGCCACATAGTGAGCAGTTGGCAAAAAACACTTCTGTTAAATTGCTGATTTTATAAAGAATTATACAGTCTGTGCTGAACTGTTTTTTTAAAAAAATGCCTATCTTCTCAATTCTTTGTCCTTAAATTCTGCTACAACTTTGGAGCCTTTCCCATTGTTAGGAATTAACCTGTACTGCTTGTTTTCTCTGTATGGCCTTCCTAACTTACTGTTAAGATACAGGTATTAATATGTAACTAGCATAAGCAATTAATGACTTGACGTAAACTGTTTCTTTGTACATGTCATGTATAGAGAGGCCTTTATTTGACGTAGTGTCGGTTACGTGTGACTTTTTAAATCCCAACTTCGTGTGTCACTATCTTTGATTTAAAACACAAAAATCGTGGGACTTCCCTGGTGGTGCAGTGGTTAAGACTCCGCGCTCCCAATGCAGGGATCCTGGGTTCAATCCCCGGTCAAGGAACTAGATCCCACATGCATGCCACAGCTAAGGGTTCGCATGCTGCAACTAAGGAACCCTCGAGCCATGACTAAGGAGCTGGTGAGCCACAACTAAGACCCGGCGCAACCAAATAAATAAATATTTTTAAAACAAACAAACAAAAAAATTGTCACAGTGTGGTATTACTGAATAAGCCTTTATATGTGGAACTGTGGACCATGTGTCTTTCAGAGGTGAAAATTAATTGACAGGATTTTTTTTTCTTTTCTCAGGTTGACAAGAATGCTGAGTTAGTGGCCCAGTGGAACTACTGTACTCTAAGTCAAGAAATATTAAGACGACCAATAGTTGCCTGTGAACTTGGCAGGTATGGTTCCTTTACTTAATGGAGACGAGTTTTTATTAAATGATCTTAAAAAGAAGTTTAATGTATAAATGCTGTTCTTGATCCATCAAATGTGAATGATCACCAGCAAATTTGTGAAGCCTCGGTTATCATTCCCTGTCTCAGAACATACTTCTGCACTTTTCTATTCAGTTTGGTTTATTTAATCCATGGGTTGAAAACTCAGGGGCCGTTAGGAGTTAAGTTATAAAGATAAATGCATGAAGGACCCATGTGGGGTCAGTAGGGAATGGTGAGGACTGGGGGAAACTGGAGAGTTCACATCCTGTCTAAAGGGTAGCTGCAGGAATTCCCTGGTGCTCCAGTGGTTAGGACTGACTCCACGCTCTCACTGCCAAGGGCCCAGGTTCAGTCCCTGGCTGGAGAACTAAGATCCCACAAGCTGTGCTGCACGGCCGACAAAAAAGGCAAATTAAGGGTAGCTGCTATTCAGTTCCAGCCTGTTGTTACAGTTCAAGATTGTAGACTGATTCCAGAACATCTGTTTTTTTTTTTTTTCTTTTTTTCAGGGAAAGTTGAAAATGTGTACTTTTATATTAAACTTCCCAATTTAAAAAAGCCTTGTTCAGGTCACATTCAGTCCTCAGACTGCCAGTTTGTAGCCCTTTATTTAAACTAGTTTCTTTCTTTGTATGCTTTGGAAATGGTTGATACAGGATTAAATTTACTTTTTTTTAGGAGTGCAGGGCATTTCTGTTATCAGACGTAAATGACTTTGGATTGTACTCGATTTAGTCTCCTTCCTTTGGGTGAAGGTTGATTATTGCCAGAATGTTTTGACTGATCTTTATTGTTGCAGACTTTACAACAAAGATGCCATCATTGAGTTTTTATTGGACAAGTCTTCTGAAAAGGCTCTTGGGAAGGCAGCCTCTCACATTAAAAGCATTAAGGTAAGACAGGTGATTCTGAAGTGCTCCGGGGCTTTCAGTGGTTAGGGTTTATTTTATAGAATTCATGTAAATTTTAGACTGAACTTGGAAATTTGGAATTCCAGTCCCACCCAGCCACCTAATAAAGGTGTGATTTGGGGCAAGTCACTTGAAGTTCAAACCGGAAGTCCTCACACCCGTACTTCCTGGATTATAAATCTGTTGTGAGTTCATATGTGGGAAAGAACTTCGAAACTGTAGTATACAAGTTTCAAAACTTCGAAACTTGTATATTGTGCTATATAGGTTTTGGGGGGCATTATTTTTATAGTTAAAACTCAGCCACTCGAATTTTGGTTTGGAAGACACTTTTATAGAATTAGAGATTTTTATAGGTGGATAACTATTCAATCATAGTGGTTATCTCCTGCTGATTAGAGGTTCTGAAAGTTCTTTCATAAAAGTGGAAAAACAAGCTTTTTAGTAAAGGAAGTTTGTTGAGAGGACAGAATCTTTCAAATCTGGTCAGTGGGAGAAAAATCAAAGTAGTGAAGAATTTGAGAACCACCAAGCTTGACAGGTGAAAACACTCGCTGTGTATGACATGTTGAGGCCTCATGGCTAGTCAGTGGGGCGCTTAAACTAGATCCAGAGCCCCTGACTCCCAGGCTAAGGCTTTGAGTTTTTCCCTCCTTCTGTTTCTTTTTAAAATTTTTTTATTATTATAATAGGCTTTTTGTTTGAGTTCTCGGGGTAATTACAGAATATGTTTATTTCAGACAAATTAGTGATTCTGAGATGTAGCTGTCGGTAGTGCTGTAGAGGTAACCATGCTGACTGTTGCCAGGGAAGAGAATTCATTTCTCAAAAACCCATAGTAGCATAATTATCTTATCTCAAAAATGTGATTATCACTGAAATTAACTTATACAAGTCTATACTTAAAACACAATATATAATGTATGTGGTTGAACTTTTAATTTTAATGCAAAATTTTTTTTCCCAAGAAATCACAACTGTAAAGACAAAAGGATTCACATAAAACAATGCAAAGGTTATTATTACTGCAGTTAATAGTCCACAGATACTCTGAGCAGAGAACTTGATGAACACACAAGCAGGAAGCCGACCCCGTATGTGGTGGCTTTCCTTTCAAGGTGCTCAGCTGCTCTCTGGAGTGTTGAAATCAAATGGTGCGGTTAAATATGAAGAAATGCTTCTAATGCTGAAGTGGGGCTGTTAAGTCACTCCTTGTAAAACTGAATTTTGAAAACCGGAACAGCTGGATCTTGGAGTGTGACAGTAATCTCCAGCTAATATTCTGCCTTGGACTCATTAGACCATGGCCTCACAGATTTTACCGTCTAGTTATCTGTTAAATAAACGTGGCTGGTCAGTAATATGAACAGCCTCAGTGAGGCTTCATCAGCCAGGGAAGAACGTGTTCCTTTCTGGATGAAACTAATACAAAGCTTTCTTCTCTTAGTGGGGTAAATTCTCATGTCTGAAGTTACTTTGCCTTATACAGCAAAATGCTTGTAAAATAGAAATTAATTATTTGCTAGACAGTGCATTTAAAAAATTTTGTTTTCTATCACAACTTATGGTTTAATTTTATTTCCATGTTAATTGATGTTAAAGGAAAGTAGAAAAAGAGGTTTGGATGGGAAGGGACTAGAATAATAATTAAGGCCAAAGATGATCCATTTGTCAAAGGAACTCTTAAAATATTCATGTTTTTTTCACAGAATGTGACAGAACTGAGGCTTTCTGATAACCCCGCCTGGGAAGGAGATAAAGGAAACACTAAAGGTGACAAACACGATGACCTCCAGCGGGCACGTTTCATCTGCCCTGTTGTGGGCTTGGAGATGAATGGCCGACACAGGTCAGTAATGGATGTGGGCAGATGATGTGGAGTCTGGGTGAGTAATCCCAGTGCTGTTAGGATCTGTGCCGAAGCTTAATAATCACACGGATTTCTTTAAGGTGTCTTTTGGTTTGGGTAGTGCACAAGACCATGTTCATTCCCTACCAGCCACGTGTAACATGGCCTCTTTGTTGTCTGCAGCTTTCTGTTCTTGAGGTTAGGAGAACCTAAAGTAAAGAGGGAGTTTAAAATTTTGTCTTGTGACACTTAAGAGACTTGAGTTGAGTTCTTTGGTCTTCTCCTATGGGAAACAAAGTAAAGGACAGATACTTCCCATCAAACAAATCCCATTTCCTTAACAATTGCTTACAACTCTGCAGTGGAAAACGGTCTTACAGAACCTGTGTGGTTGATCGGTCAGTGAAAGGCCCGGTTGATGATGATAACTTGCTTTGAATTTGTAGCTAACAGATCCTCTGGCTAGAGCACCAGAAATCTTAAGCTTGAGATTTATATTGCAAATGTAAGTAAGTAAGTATATTTCCCCCTTAAAAAAATACGAACGTCGAGTGCATTAGTAGGTGCCTTTTTATAGGATGTCTCACTTTGCCAAAGCTTTAAACTTCTTTCCCACCATTTAGAAATATCTTTAATAGCTGGTAGTCCAGACTAAATTTCACAAGAGGAATATTCTGGGGAATGAGATTCATGTACCTAATCTTGTCCTGCTTTGTGTGTGTGTGTGTGTGTGTGTGTGTGTGTGTACGTACACTTTATTTTGAGGTGAAAGTCATAACATTCACAATCTTTTTAAAGTGTATGTTTCAGTGGCATTTAGTACATTCTCAGTGTTGTGCAACCATCACCTCCATCTAGTTCAAGAACATTTTCAGCACCCCAAAGTAAAAACCCCCTACCCATTAAGCAGTCCCTCCCCACGCCCCCTCCCCCCAGCCCCTAGCAACCAACAATCTGCTTTCTGTCCAGTGGGTTTACCTATTCTGAATATTTCATATAAAATAGAATCACACAATATGTGACCTTTTGTATCTGGCTTCCCACTTCTTTTTAAGAAAACCATGGTTCACCCCCAAAAGAGGAACTTAGCAGAAACAGACTCAACTCTGGTGTCTTGAGCAGGGGTTACCTGTAGCCTGTTGCTCCAGTTGTGGCTTGCCCTGGTTTTTTCCCTTTCATTTGCTGATGAATCTCTTCTCCTTTTTCTCTTCTTGGTTAATTGAGCTTTGCCTGTTTTGGCTTTGCCCTCTTGCTGTTAATAGGGCCTCCACACTAGAAAATTGATTTGGGGGTTAGTTTGTATATTTAATAACGTTTGTATAATAAAGATTTAAGTGTATAGAAAAATAGAAATAGGTTATTGGTATAATAAAAACATTTAGCCTTTGTTTAAAGAAAAAACAGTTCCTAAATCACTAATACTTAGTAAGCATTCATAAAGCAGGTTTTTTTAAGTCCTAAACAACATTTAATGAATATTAGTACAATGTTATTAATTTGGTTTTCATTAGAGCAATCTGCATCTGCTATAATCCCTAGGATTAAAAGTTTCTATGGAGAAATTGGAGAAAGTTTCTATGGTGAAAAGTTTGGAGAAAGTTTCTATGGTGACATTTTTTAGAGGAACATAAGAAGTAAATGTGAGGGGCTTCCCTGGTGGTCCAGTGGCTAAGATGCAGGGGGCCCAGGTTTGATCCCTGGTCGGGGAACTAGATCCCACATGCTGCACTGAAGAGTTCACATGCCGCAGCGAAGATCCCACATGCTGCAACTAAGACCCAGCACAGCCAAATAAAAAAATAAATAAAGAAGTAAATTAAAAAGAAGTAAATTGTGAAAGTGCTTTTTGCACCTTTGCCCCACCCTAGCCTCCAGTGACAGCACTGTTAGCTGTTCGGTGTCTAACGCCCCCTACAGACCTCTGCAACCCCAACACACAACACACTTCCCTGCACCTCTGCAAGAGAGACACAAATAGACATGTATGCTTCCCACCGGCATGGAATCATATTACACATATTTTGTAACCTTATTTTTTTCTACTTCTCTGTCTAATTTAAACATTTTCTTGGCCATACATACAGATTTCCTTATTCTTTTTCTTTTTTTAAATTTATTTGGTTGCATCGGGTCTTAGTTGTGGCAGGCGGGCTCCTTAGTTGCAACTCGCCGGCTCCTTAGTTGTGGCAGACAGGGTCCTCAGTTGCGGCTCGCGGGCTCCCCAGCTGTGGCACACGAACTCCTACTTGCAGCATCATGTGGGATCCAATTCCCGGACCAGGGATCGAACCCAGGGCCCCTGCCATGGGAGTATGGAGTCTTAACCACTGTGCCACCAGGGAAGTCCCACCTTATTCTTTTTAATAGCTGTGTGAGAGTTCATATTTATTTAACCAGTCCTCTGTTGATGGGCATTTAGGTGGCTTCCTCTTCTTCCCTGCTGTACTACACAACTTCATAAATACGTACTTGTGCGTGTGCACACTTGTGGGCATGTTTCTGTAGGAGAAAGTCTGCAGAGTGATGCTTTACCTCATACTACTGCCCATTGTCCTGAGATGTTGTACCCACCCACCAACAAATGTGCCTGTTTCCTCAGACAGTTTCCAGCTGTATACCTTCAGACTCTTTCATTATTGCCTGATAAGTAAAACACTGTATGTCCTGTTTGAAATGCATTTCTGTAATTAAAAGTAGGGGCTAAGCATCTCTTATGTGTTTTGGCTGTTTATATTTCTCGTCAACTGCATGTTAATGCCCTTTACCCATTTTTCTATATTGTGTACTGTTGCTTTTATAGACCTCTTTGAATATTCATAAACTCTGAACCTCATATGTGTTTAAAATATTTTCTCCCTGAGTTCCTATTCTGTCTTTTGACTTTTTGTGGTGTTTTAAAAAAATGCCTTTATTTATTTTTATTGATAGAGTCTTTTTTCTAAAGGATTATTGCAAGGGGGTAGGAGTGGAACTTTGGCCTATGTTTGTGGTTTTAATTTCAGCACACAAGTTTCTCCTCTCTCTGAAAAGTAGAGCTTTTCCTAAGTGACTAAGAAAACTTTCCTAAGCTGAAATGGCGTAAATCGAAGAAGCAGTTACCCTTAAGACACATCTTGCTAGCAGATGCACAGAATAAATAGGGATAAAGCACAGATGGTCACAGACACAGTTCAAAGCTATGGCAGCTTGACTCTGAGATGCTGGATGTAGTTCCTGTAGAAGGAGCTTGGGGTGCGAGCTGCCTGTATAACAGCTCGCTGCAAAACAAATGCTGAATGCCATTTTTTAGTTTTTGCCATTTTTCATAAAAGGAGAAATCCACTTTGGATTTCTTTCCGTTAGCGAAAATAGGTACTAATGTAGGTCTTTCGTAAAAATGAAGTGGCGTAAGGCAGACTTTCAGAAAGCGGTGTGTGTGTGTGTGTGTGTGTGTGTGTGTGTGTGTTTTAAGTACTTTATTTATTTAGGACACACTGAATTTTTTTTTTGATGGAATCAAATATAACCATTTTTTTCTTTGAGGTTCTTGGCCTTTGTGTAAACAAAACAAATGTTAATTGATAACGTGGGTAATGATTTTTAAATTGTTATTTAAGTCATTCTCCATGTTGGATTATTTCTCCAGATTTTGTTTCCTGCGGTGCTGTGGTTGCGTGTTTTCTGAACGAGCCCTGAAAGAGATAAAAGCAGAAGTTTGTCACACGGTGAGTTGTTGACATACATCATTTGCTCCTTCCCAGTAGCTGAAGAAATCAGATGGTTTGGGGTCCCCCCTCCATGTGTCATTTCAGCATCTTTCAATTCTTTCTGAAACATGAATCTAATTAGTTGCTTCTCTGCTTAAAACCTTTCTACTCCCGTCCTTGCCGGAAGTAGAGACTGAGACCGCCTCTTGTGATGTGTCCCTGCCCGCCTGTCCTCTCCTGTGCCTTTGTCCCCTCCACCGTGACTTGCCAGCGGGAGGGGTCCTGCTCCCCGAACCTTAGTTCCGGAGCCATTGCTTCCTGTGTGAACCTTGCTGCTGTCTCCTTCCCTGTTCCCTGGGCACCTTATTATCCCACTGATCTCATCACAGTGTAATTGCTAGTTAGGTGGTGCTTTCCCTACTGGACCATGAGAGTTTCTTCTTCTAACTCTTTTTTTTTTTTTAAGACTTTATATTTTTTCGAGCAGCTTTAGGTGCACAGCAAAATTAAGAGGAAAGTAAGGGGTTTCCCCTGTATCCTCTACCCTCACACGTGCCTCCCCCATTATCAGCATCCCCCCCAGAGCGGTGTACTCGTTCCAGATAGTGAGCCTACATTGACACCCCATCATCACCCACATCCCCTTTACATTAGGGTTCACTCGTGGTGCTGTACATTCTGTGGGTTTGGACAAGTATATAATGACGTGTATCCATCATTATAGCCTCACGTGGTGTATCTTCGCTGCCCTCGTGATCCCGTGCTCCACCTGTGAGTGTTTGAGAGCGAGAGCAAAGCTCGTCCATCCTTCACCCCGCCAGCCTTGTTCTCCCCAGCGCAGGTCGCACGTCCCCAGTAGACGCCCTCGGGAGTGAGCGAACCCATCACGTGGGGGCGCGCCTGCTCAGCTCACGCGAGGGTGGTACTGAGGGCTTTGCCCTCACGGGGTTGCTGCTGCAGCCCAGGATGTCTGTGTCTGGGTGTTCCGCCGGTCCGTGGGGAGCCTGGCATTTACTTTAATGTCATGGATACCAACAACTCCTGGCTGCATTTTCACCCACATTAATTCTGCTTGGATTTCCTTAGGCCTCCTGGTACTGTTTCTCCCTGTTGTGAATTATTCTTTGATCCAGTAGCTATCGTGGAACAGCTGCCATGGGCAGTACCGTCCTAGGCACGTGGGGTGGCGTACATTGTAGATAAGATTGATCCAGTCCCTGCCTTCATGGGACCCACATTCCAGTTGGAGAGAGAGACACTCAGGTAACCGAACAAGGCAGTACCGCTTGTGACAGCTGCCAGGAAGGAAGCGCAGAGGGTGAGGTGCCGGAGGGCGAGAGGCCCCCTCAGCGGGGGTTGGCGGGGGCGCCTCTGGGGCCTTGAGCTAAGACCCGAGGGTGAACAGCAGCCAGCCGAGGGAGGTCTGAGCCAAAGCTCAGAAGTGGCGGAGGACTTCGTTAGTTGAAGGAGCAGAGAGTGCGGTGGACAGTGGGGACAGGAGAGAAGTAGATGAGGTTGAGGGTGAGGCAGGGGCCACCTTCTGTAGGGCCCAGGTGGCCGCGCTGGGGCTTGTGGATTTTACCCTAAGAGCAGTGGGAAGCTGGGGACAGCTTTCGGCCAGGCTGGATGTACTTTAGTTTCAGAACGATTTCTCTGTAAAGAAGTCAGACGTGGAGGAGGATACGCTCAAATGTGATTCCATTTATTTGAGACTTAAAGACAGACAAAAGATGATTGGTAGTGAAGAAGTCAGGGAGGGGCGTGGAGTTGTTTCCAGTTTGGGGTGATTACGGATCAAGCCATCAGAGAATTTGGAATCTGTCTCATTAAGCTTTTGCCAAAAAAAGAGGAATTCAAAGAATGCATTCAGGAATTGATTCATGTCGTTTATTGTCCAGTATTTATTATGTCTCCTGTGTTCACGACGATGCTACAGGTGTTCCCAGGGAGGATGGGATGTGAAGGAATCAGTGCCTGTGCTCAAGGAGACTGCAGTCGTGCAGGAATCAGGTTACATGAAAAATCATATTTTGTTTTGTTTTTTGAGGCCAGTTGCCAAGTGGATGTAAGGATGCTACTGGAGTTGAAGGGCCAGAGAACTTTCTGGCTGTGCTGGTGAGAAATGGCTTTATGGGAGGAGACATTTGTTAGGCCTTGAAGGCAGAGCGTGTTCTCACGGGTCAGGCTTTCCCAGAGAGTGGGACATGGCTGCGGGTGTAGGCGAGTTGGTGTGAGGGCTCCACAGACAGGACTCCAGACGCCCCAGTGGGACATTGCACAGCAGGACGGTGGCTCCCGTTCTGGCGCACCTTCTGCCTGTGTGCCTGCCTGCCTTGCGGAGAAAGTCTCCGTTTGGTCCTTGGATGGTTTCAATACATCTCACTGAGCTCCCAGGAGAGAGCGGACCTTACGCTCAGAGCTTTGGCAGGCAGGGCCTCGAGAGATATGTTTGTGTTCTCTGCATTTTTATGCTTTCTTTACATTTATGGCAAGGGGTACTGTTTTTATACATATGGTATGAATATAAAGTCAACATTTAAAGTAAATTTAAGTAAAAACAATGGGTAGCTTTTTTTTTTTTTTGCGGTACGCGGGCCTCTCACTGTTGTGGCCTCTCCCGTTGTGGAGCACAGGCTCCGGCCATGGCTCACGGGCCCAGCCGCTCTGCGGCATGTGGGATCTTCCCGGACCGGGGCACGAACCTGTGTCCCCTGCATCGGCAGGCGGACTCTCAACCACTGCGCCACCAAGGAAGCCCAACAATGGGTAGCTTTAACGAAAAATATTAAGATACTGATGGTACCTTAGGCAGGGGAACACCTGAAGTTTGAGAGACGCCCTTATCAGTGATGGTGGGTGCGCTGTGGGCAAAGGGAATGTGTGGGAGAGGAGAGCAGCTGTCACACTCAGGGGAGGAAGTGCCGGGGCAGCCTGTGAAGATGGGGCCTCAAGATGTAGTCCTGCCCCAGCCGCTCAGGAGCAGGGAGAGGCCAGAGATGTGAGTCAGACTGCTGGCGGAAGCTCTGAGTGCCAGGCAGAGGGGCAGCTCGGGGGGCGTGCAGCAGGCGGCCCTTGACGCCTTTGCAGCAGCACAGCGCCTGGGGAGCAGCGGGGTGTAGGTCTGTGCAGTATGGGCAGAGGGAAAAGACTAAACAAGAGCAAGAATCTGACAGCAGGTGAGGAAAAGGAGCCTGAGAGAGAAGTATCGTGAGGGAAACGGCTCAGCTGGCCTGGGCTTCCTGCGAGCAGGAAAGGAACCTCGCTCGCATTTGTTCTGTGTCCAAGTGTGTGCGTGTTTTCACAAATAGTGCGCGAGGCGTTGTCTGAGTGTTAGACACATCCGCAGGCACACTGAGGAAATTTACTTGAAAGGATATAAATATGAGAAGGTGGGAAATGAAGCTGAAATTTATTAAAGCAGCCAAGTGTCCTGAATCAGTGGTTCCCAACCCAGGCTGCAGAATCCCCACAGTGGTTTGCTAAGTTCCCACTCCCGACCTCAGACCCCTCGTGAGAATCTTCAGGGTTAGTGTGGAGCCCACACGGAGTTCCACTTTTATATAAGCTCCCAGAATAATTCTAAGGGGCAGGCAGGTCTGGGGGACTCGGGGATCGAAAGCAGTCAGGCTTCTTTCCCTGACCCACAGGGATAGCTTTCTTAGATTGGCATGCAATTGTCCTCTTCATTGGCTGACCTCAGGCATCCATAAGCATCTTGACAGACTTGAAGCAGAATAAGAGTGTCTGCTCACAGCTCTGCAGAGAAGTTGATTTTATTTCATGGAAGTGCAACATTGCAAGGGAACTCTGAAATCATTTTGTTGGTGTCTGGGAACAAAGTGCTAGTAAACGTCTGAAAGTCTACGTAGAGCGCTTCAAGGGAAAGGAAGGAAGTAGGAGGAAAGGGGAAGCAACTGCATCAGGATTGCGCAAGAAGCCAAGACCAGTTGAGGACCGGACACCGGCTCCTCCAGCCTCCTAATGGGGGCTGCCAGGGCTGTTGAGACCACCTGCAGTCAAGACAGGACCCTGGCTGGAGTCCAGGAACACCTCAGGGACAAAATTCTCTTAAAAATAAATCTGTTATCAGAAGAGTAATATTTTACTCTTTTCACTTGTATAATCTCCTTAAAAATTGCCTTTGCAACGTAGCTAGATTGAATACTCTGCGTATTAGTTTGCTAGGGCTGCCATAACCAGGTACCACAAACTGGGTGACTTAACAGAAATTTATTTTCTTACAGTTCTGGAGGCTAGAAGTCTGCAGTCACGATGCTGGCTGGGTTGGTTCTTCCTGAGGGCAGTGAGGGGAGGATCTGTTCCAGACCTGTCTGCCTGAGTTGTCGGTGGCCGCTTCTCCCTGTGTCTGTTCATATTGTCTTCGCTCTGTGGAGTTTGTCCCTGTGTCCAAATTTCCCCTTTTTATAGGGACACCAGTCGGGTTGGATTAGGGCCCACACTAGTGACTGCACCTTAACTAATTGCGCCTGCAGAAGGTGACATTCTGACATACTGGGGATTAGGACCTCGACATTTGCCGGGGCGGGGGGAGCATAATTCAACCGATAACACTATACAATTTAGAAAATCAGAGCATGGGACAGTCAGTCAGTGGCACACTTGAGTGGGAGTCATTCATTCGGGCACTCACAGGACCGACATTGAGAGCCTGATATATATCAGTTTTGGTTCACACATCAGCACTGGCTGGCTTGGGAGTATAAATCACTTCACCTCTCTGGGCTTCAGATTCTAGTATGTAAAACAAAGGAATTGTAGTAAATTTTTGGACGCTTTCCTTTTAGACCTAAATTCCAAACAATGACATTTTTAAATGAAAAAATCCAGTGACAAATTCGTATACTGTCATTAGGAATCAAGCTCGTACTTCTAATTTCAAGTCTCCAAAGTTTAGTAATACTAAGTATATCAGTCAAGGTTGGCTACGTCCTGTAACAAACAGCCCCCCAATTCCAGTGGCTAATAACGGTGAGAGCTCCTGGTTAGGCAGCTTTCTTTTAAGGGAAACTCAAGGACTCAGGCTTCTTCTGTCTTGTAGGTCTGACCTCCTCTGGTGTTTAGAGTATTCTCCGTTCAGTTGGCTGATGGGAACAGAGAAGGAAGCATCTAGCTTAGGAGGTTTTTATGGGCCAGGCCTACTTAATGCTTCTGTTCACATTCCATTGGCCAGAACTCAGTCACGTGACCACAGCTACATGCAGGAGCCTGGGGATTATAGTCTAGCTGGACGCCCAGGAAGAAGAGGTGAACAGGAGCCACTTCTGCCAAACTAGCAAAAGGAAGAGTGATGGCGCAGTTTCAGGAGCTGTAGTGCGTCGTGAAAATGTGAATGAGGGAAGATAAGGCCACAGTGTCAAAGTCTAAAGCAAATATTTTCATGTTTTACGTAATGTCTGAAATTTAGAGGAACCAACATCATAAGAACAGTGTCAGGGACTTCCCTGGCGGTCCAGTAGTTAAGACCGCACTTCCACTGCAGTGGGCACGGGTTCAATCCCTGGTCAGGGAACTAAGATCCTGCATGCTGCGCGGCACGGCCAAAGGAAAAAACAAAAAAAGGAAGACACCTTCCCATGGAAACAGAAAGGAATAAACAAGTAAACAGACACGATAGAATGTGATATTTAAAAAAAAAAAAAAAACGAACAGTGTCAGGAACCTCCGTGATACTGAGGGTGTGCACGTTCTCTGCTTTTCCCTGTGTAGTTCCATCGACATTTGGCTTTTCAGTTCCCTAGAAGAGACTCCAGGTTTTGAAGTAGCTCTGGTTCTGTGTCTAAAACACATGGTGTGCACACTTGATTTCAGTAAACAGAGTCCAAAGAGATGTATTTGCTAGGTTTCTTTGTTTTCACTGTCAGCAAAGCACCAGCCGAAAAATTAGTTGTATTCCCCACTATGTTCTTCCCTTCTTGTAATAAGAAGAAACACATTGGAGTAATCACAGGTTGCAAAATAAATGATGTGCTTGTTACTCAAAACACGGTCCATGGTCCTGCGAATATTGACATCGCCTGGGAGGTTTTTGTATTTTTGTTTTTTAAGAAATGCAGACTCGCAGGCCCCTCCCCAGACCTGCAGAATCAGAAACCGCATTTTAACAAGAGCCCCAGGGCACTTGTATGCACAGTAAAGCTTGAGAAGCTGATCTGGGTGTTAGAGGTGTGGGCAGCAGTATTCGACTTGCTAGCCTTCTGGCTTCATTTATTGAGGCTTTGTGACAGGTGAGCGCGGTGTGGGGATATTTTAAAGTCAGAAGCGAAACAAAAATTTACACTCGTATACCTTTTGTTTGTTTGTTTTGAGTACTTGTCATGGAGGGGGTGGAGTGGAAAGGGGAGAAAATAAGGAAGGAGTTCTCTTCAAAAGCGGTTGGCACATTCTCCTGTTCGGGCCCAGCCTCCTTCACGCTTTTCCTTGCTACTGTCTTTATGGTCTTTGTGAATATTAAGCCTCAAGAAATCATATACAGCACAGGCAGCTGTAAACTTCTACATGGAAGAAAAATACAATAGAAAAATTGAACAGTAGACTGCGTGTTAGCGAGAAGGTTCTGTTCCCCAGAAAGTTAAAGAGATCATCCCAGTATCCCTGATATCCTCCAGGTTGCCTTTAAGTTACAGTCTGTAGCAATGTATTTCAGACGTGTTTTACATACGATTTAATTTTGTTCTTTTACTTCATGAATGAGAACAGTCAGAGGCTGAGTCAGGGTAGAGAGAGCAGCGGCTTCTCCCTGGTTCTGATCCCCACGGAGCCTGCTGCTTTACCTTGGCCTCCCTGGCCTGTCCCCTGACGCTCCACCGAAACCCAGCTTGTGCTTCCCTGAATCTCATGCTGCTTCATTCCACCGTGCCTTTTAGTTAGTTTATTATTTTTATTTTATCTCACTGTTACTGAAAGGATTCACTGAGATGACTTCTTCCATTATAATGTTTGAGCCCTCTGAGGGCAGGTATGTGTTTGAATTTGGGTTCTTTGAGTTGACGTTGAAATGAAATGAAGGAAGGCTTATCTTTTAAGTAATTTGAAAAGATGTAAGCTTCTCCTTTATTTTTTATTTTATTTAATTTTAAAAATGCAATGGGGTGTGCACTTACTTGCAAATGAGTTGTGATGAAACGTAAGGGACATGATTGTGGTGAACCTGAGCTTTCGGAACAGCCAGTCGGAACATGGCCGTGAGCTGTATGTCTGCCTGTGAGCAGGGAGGCTGCACCGAGCTGTCTGGGGCTCTCATGCCCTTCTCTGACGGTCTTAACCCTCTACTGTGTGTTCTCCCTGGGATTACGTATCTTTGGGGAAGAAATGTTTGTTTAAACAGAGATTTTAATATGCTGTGGGTAGCTTGGGTTTGATTTGTGGGCTGTGCTTTCAGAGCCTCTTTTCCTTCTATGTAGTTTTCGTCCTTTTCAAGGGCTATTTTCATTGAGTGGATTTCATTTCATTTCTCTGTTTGGGAAGCATCAGTTCACTGAGGGGTTATACTTCGCCCTTGAATTATACATGTATTTATTTAGTGTCCTCTCCTGTGGTTCCTGCTTTTCCTTTATTTTAGTTGTTTTAAGTTGTGCTATTTAATAGTTGTATATTTCCAGCCTTGTATGATGCCGTGAGCTCTTTTTTAGAATGAGAGTATATTAAAAGTCCTCGACAAAACAACAAAGATTCGCGGACTTTTGGCAGACCTGAATCTGTGAGTAGAGAGAATTAAGACCATTCATGCCTTTGACCTGTGCTGTTCTGTATGGTAATCATCAGCCACATGTGACTATTTAGATTTCAATTAATTAAAATTTTAAAAGTGAAGGTTCACTTACAGCCACTGCAGCCACGTTTCAGATGCCCGGCTCTCCCCGTGGTTGTGTCTGGGATCAGACTGTGCAGACGTAGACCACTGCATCATCACAGCTGCACGGCTGCAGGGACCTAGGGCGGCCTTTGTAGGAAGTTGTGTTTCAACTCCAGAATTTTATTTTACCCAAAGGAAATAGACTCTTCCATGCTTTTCTAGGATTTCCAGAACAAAGTTACATTGTTCCCAGCCAGAGATAAGCATATTTTCTCCCATTTTCTGTGGGAGTTTGTTCTTTTTTAGAATCTCATCCACAGTAGTATATCTTTAAGACAAGATATGTTCTTATTCTGACCTGAGCCTGAATCTAAGTGTTTGGGGGACTTTGATTTTCAGCAGCTGTTAAGTGAGGCAGTCGAGCCTCCAGGTCACTTACCCAGTCACCAGTGGGACTTTGAGTTATTTTTTCTCTTGTGATTTCTTTCTCAAAGCCGTAAAAGTGGCCTATAATCAATAGCAGAGTCTTGTTGGTAGCACGTTTCTAAACTCATTTCAGGACTAACTTGTGTCAAGGAATTATTTTCCCATTCTTTTTGGTTGAATGTTCTCTGATTTCAAGTTAGGGAAACAGAATTATACCAGTAAGAAAGCAAACATTCTCTATAACTTCCAGCTCAGCGGTTCAATTTCATATGAAAATGACTCTCCCGTTTGAAATGCCAGTGTGGTTCCACAGGGACCTCCGCCTGCCCTAGAACTTTAAGTCTGTGCCACCGCTCCAAGCATGAGACCACAAGAGGCTCGGTCGAGTCAAACTGGTTGGCAAACAAAGAAGGTGATTGAATGATCCAGGGCAAGTCTCCTGGTCCATACACACAGGCGTCCTGGACATAGTGGCCTGCAAAGGGAACACAGAAACTTAGCTGCCTTTGTTTCCTCGTCAGTTTACATCCACGTGGAAAAGTGATGCACTTCTAAGGTCATCTGTAAGGCCTCTCTGCTTCATGCCAGTTCAGATTAAATGGGGTTTCCATGATCGCTTTGACAGGGGCTTTTATGTTGAATTTTGAATTCATGATGGAAGGGAAGCTTTCATTTGTTTGGTTAGTGATTTCTGAAATGTTTAATGGCTACTTTAGGTGAATACTGTAGAATTTTAGCTAGTCATGAGCACGAGGGGGAAGTAACAGCCATCATTTGCCAGATAACACCTAAGTTCTGATAGCTGCTCTTTTAAGTTCCATGAACTTTTCAACTATTTTCCTCGGTTGTGGGTAGTTCATAAGAGTTGTGTTGGTTTTAACAACCAACACAATGCTTCAGCCTTCTATTGGTTCAACCTTCTTTTGGTTTTGCAGAGTGAGTTTGATATAAATAAAAGTAATTAAAATTGGAATTCTAGTTTGAATCCAGTACTGATTGGACTCCTTCGAAGTGAACTCAGTAGCACGTTTTATGTGTCTGACACTGTGCTTGACTCTTCCTACTCTATTTTTTTTTTTTTTTTTTTTTTTTGCGGTACGCGGGCCTCTCACTGTTGTGGCCTCTCCCGTTGCGGAGCACAGGCTCAGCCGCTCTGCAGCATGTGGGATCCTCCCGGACTGGGGCACGAACCCGTGTCCCCTGCATCGGCAGGCGGACTCTCAACCACTGCGCCACCAGGGAAGCCCCATGACATCTTATATACCATTGGTGAATCACTTTTTCAGGAAGAATCTGAGCCTCTCCTTTTCTGAGCATTTATCCGCCAGTCCTGTCAACCCCTGCGAGCCACTTACTGTCTGAAGAAAGGCCAGGGTTGTTTGTTAGTCTGTCGTTTAACTGTTACCTTCTTTCTATGTGACTATCCCCCTAGCTGAATCATATCTACCTTTTAAAAACACTAGAAAATTATTCCAGTCCTTCTGACCTGGCACCTGTTCAGGAGGATGGCTGTGTGCATGGCAGCGGGGATTGTTTGTCTCTGAACTGTTCTGGTATTAGATTTTCCATTTTTTGTTTGTCCACAACCTGTTTCTTTTAGGTCAGTCTTTAAATCAGCTTGGAAACTGGGCGAACCTAGTTTATTTTGCATTATCTGATATACTGTATTCAGACCCGAGGACTGTACCCAGATGCCTTGTGAAAAAAGGTTATGTATCTCTGCAGTAGCTCCCGTGGTGGTTAGGGAGCTGCTTGTAGACAGACAGCGCAGGGCCCAGGTATCCCTGGAGAGCACGTGCTCTGCCGGAGCCGCCTTCACACACGGCTTTGCTCCAGTCTTCCCGTGTTCTCTGTCCACCACCAGCTGTGGCCCCAGAGACGTCAAGCACGCTCTGTTTTCCTTCCCCGGAGTAAACCAGAGAACTTGCCATCTTTCTACTGGACTCGTCCGTATCATGCTGCGAATTGTCTGTCATCCATCGTTTCCTCCCTGAGACTGTCTGCTCACCCTGGGGGTTCAGGGGTGCAGAGCGCCGGCCCCAGAGAGGAAGCACGGATAACTTCCCGGGAGCCAAGTTCTAGCTCTTCGACTCCGGAGGTGTTTTCCCCGAACCGATGCACCTGAGAGCTGCTCTGCAGCCAGCTAGTTCTCTTCCAGACTCTTCACAGAACAGAGATGTCCTCTCCTCCACCCCAGATCTGGCTTTTGTGTATTGCCCTGGTCACTAAAGCCTCTGGCACACAAGACAAAGGGGCAAAAGAATTCACAGTCCCTCAGGGAGAATCTCCTGAGGGCAAAGCAAAGAGACCTTTTTTCAGCAAGAACTGCGTAAGAAGTATGGGGGCAGCTGGCTGACCCCACCGAGGAGCATATACCTGTGTTACTCAGGCGTCTGTTCTAGTAAAGAGACCCAGGGAGACAGAGAACTCATTTTAAATAAATGTTAGGGTTTGAATTCTAGGAGCAGGTGGGACAAGCCAGATAGCTCATGTGTTTTCATCTTAAAACTTTAAAAGTTGCAGCCCTGTTGTGTGTTCACTTTGTGAAAATTTATCGACTCAGATACTTAGAATTTGTCTACTTCTCTGTCTGGATATTATAATTCAAAGGAAAGTTTTTTAAAAATTGACACCGTGCTAGTTGGATCATCACTAATTCTTCCAGATTGCAGTAAACATGACTGTCAAGTCTTCTCCCACTGTTTTCGAGGCAGCAGTTGTACAGTTTTTATAAAATTTGAAGGCGTTTTGTGGCTTGGGTTTTGTTTTTATTTTTGTTTTGGCCACGCTGCGTGGCTTGCAGGATCTCAGTTCCCAGGCCAGGTACTGAACCCGGGCCCCGGCAGTGAAAGCCCAGAATCCTAACCACTAGGCCACCAGGGAACCCCCTTGGGTTTTGTTTTTATTTTTGTTTTGGCCACGCTGCGAGGCTTGCAGGATCTCAGTTCCCAGGCCAGGTACTGAACCCGGGCCCCGACAGTGAAAGCCCAGAATCCTAACCACTAGGCCACCAGGGAACCCCCTTGGGTTTTGTTTTTACCTTTGCAGCCATCATGAACAGTTCCCTCCTTGTTTTTCCATTTAATGGCTCGAACGTTTCCTTCCCATCCAGTGTTTGGGGTGGAACCTGGAGCATCTAAGGGAAAGGACGTGCGGGCATACAGTGAGCAGATGAAGGGGAAGCCCAGCCTCATTCCGAATGCATGTTCTCATCTGATGAAAGGCTAACGCTTCTGGGGGCGGGGTGTGTGCTGCCCCTGTGGTATTATCAGGGTGGAGCGAGGTCCCGTATTCCGTCTTTGTGCTTAGATTTCACTTTTCATCCCTTCCACCATCCCTAGTAACTCACCTAGTATTGACAACGTGTTATGTTGGGTTTCTTTGGATCGCGTTTTCTCCGCAACAGCTCTCTGGGGGTGATTTGAAAGGATTTTCAGTGGATGTGAGAGGTTTTAAAAAGCTCCTAACCCATTTCTGCTGGATTTCATTGTTTGCACTGTCGCCTGGACTGACTGATTCGCTTAGCTGTTCAAGCTTGAAGCCACATTCGCAATAAGAGCCAATCAGCTTTATAGAAAGAGCAAATAAGCCCATTTAAAGTAGTGCATCAGATTTCCCTCTACCTCTAAGAAAACCTATCTGAAGTATCATATTAGCCACAAACAAAATTACTAGTTTTAATATTTTCCATTCTTAACGAGCCCCTAGCACGATACCTGGCACTAGTAGGTATCCAGCAGTATCTAATAAGTGAAGGAAGAAAGGAAGAACTTTCCAAAGATCTGTGCTCAGAAGTCTCAAAGGGCTCTATTTGAGGAGTGCTGGTACTTCCTTCTGGAGAGGGAGCAAAAGCAGCCAGCCTGATGTGGGAACACGGCGCTCTCTCGGCAAACCTCAGATCCCTAAAAGCAAAGACCCTCCTGGACTACCCCAGTGGAAGGTCTTACAGAACGCAGAGCTGTTTACCAAGGCAAAGAGCCGAAATAGAAAGAATCTTCAGTTAAGGATACACTTCTCCTGTTGTTGCCCCTGGCCTGAACAGACACTGTTTTGCTGGATTGTTCTTACCTTTCAGTCGGTTCAGAGTTACCCAGTAATGTCGCTCTGGGCCGTGGATGTCTTTAGACCACCGAAGCATGTCTTTTGCGCGGGTGTCTGTTAGTACAAACTCCACAAACTTCCTTGTTAGTACATAGTAAGCACTTCCAAAATAAATTGTTAAGTTATGGGGTGGTTCATCTTTGAATCTTACATTTGGAGGTACATAGATATCTTCTTCAGGGGTGAATTCGGGATGGCTTTGACTCGTCTTGGATTTAATGTTTGGTGGCTGGATTACTCCAGGAGTTATATTTTTATCATTCCATTTGCTTCTGATGTAGTGTATGATTTCTCTGTTAGTTTTGATTGGAAAATCCTGTCCACAAAGATTAATGACATAGTTCCATTGAAATTTGGAATGGACTAGATCTTTCATACAATTAATATCTGCCTGTAGTCTCCTAAAGCCAGTGTGAGCCATTTTCTCTCTCGTTGATGAAATAAAAATATTTTCAAAACAATTAACCAGGGATTGCACAGCAGTCTTATACTTCTTGGGGGCCTCTTCATCAGCATGAATACAGTAAACATTTTGAGGCACATAAATAGCTCTGAGAAGCTGCACGAACATAGCCAGCTCCTTATGAATAGTTATAATATATGCCAAAGGGAAGGTGCCCTCTTCTGCAGACAGGGGTCTGGTTATGAAATGCAGCTCCTGGGATATCCTGGAACAATTTCCTGGTCTGTGTAAATGAGCAAGTATTTCAGATCCATGAGGGTTTTTACAGAATTTTGCAATTTGGGGAGCCACCTCTTTCCCTTCAAACAAAGCCGAACACAGTTCATCTGGATAAAAGCCACATTCCACTACTGCTGGGTAGGTGGGTTCCTTCTCTGGTTCCTCAGGAGTTGTATTCCTTAAATAAAGAAAAATGAAGACGCAAATGGCTACGCACACGAGAAGACCTGGCTTTGTGGCTCGCAGCTGGCTCATGTTTTGAACTCCAGTCGCCTTCTTATTACCATGGTTTGAAATGTTTTCCTCTAAGCTTCCTAAAAGAACAACAGGCAGAATTTAGGGTGTTGTTAACTCTATCCACCCCCCGTCCCTGCTAACTCTATTGGTGTACACGTATTTAAAGTGTATGATTTGATCAGTTTTTATATATGTGTATACTCATGAAACTGTCACCACAGTCATGATAACAATCATTTCTTTTACCCCTAAAAGTTTTCTTGGACCCCTTTTACTCCATCCTCCTTCCACCATTGTCTCTGGGCAATCACTCATATGCTCTTGTCACTGTAGACTAGTTGGCATATTCTACAGTTTTATATAAACAAAGTTATACGTATGTACTTTTTTGCCTGGATTTTTTTTCACTTAGGATAATGATTTTAAGATTTCATCCACATCACTGCATTTATCACCATTTTTCCCTTTTTATTGTTGAGCAATATTCCATGAAATGGATGAGCCACAATCTGTTTATCTGTTCATCTGTTGAAGGACACTGAAGTTGCTTCTAGTTTTAGGATATTACAGGATGCTGTAAGCATTTGTGCACAAGTCTTTGTGTAGACCTTTGTTTTTGTGTCTCTGGGGTAAATACCTAAGAGTGAAATGGCTGGCTCGCATACAGGTATATGTTTAACTTCTTAAGAAATTGCCAGGTTTTTTTCCCAAAGTGGGTGTGCCATTTTACATTCCCACCAGCAGTGTATGAGAGCTCCATTTACTGTACATCCTCACCAACACTCGGTATGGTCAATTTAAAAAACTTTACCCAGTCTAATAGGTGCGTAGTGGTAATTCATTTTGGTTTAACTTTGCATTTCCCTGATGACTAATTTTCGTGTGTCATTGCCCTCTTATTGGCAGATAAAAATCTCAAATATTTATTTTGGACATAGATACTGTCCTGTTCTGCGTTATTCAGAATTTATCTTACGCCATTATTCTGTATCGTGTTATGAGAATATATCTTTCCAATAAAGAAAACAACAAATCAAGAGAAATTTTGCGATCACATAATTCAACTTGTTGAAATGAGTTTATGAATTGTTTTTAGAGAAGGCTTCAGTGATTAAAAACAAGATATCTTTATCTAATAAAATTATTTGACAATAATTTAGTTTCCTCTCTTGAACTCTACAGAGATGCATGAAGAAGTATTTTAATTAATTAATTATTATTGGCATGCAAAGACCATCCTTTGGAATTTAGGGAAGAAAATTGATCAGGTAAAATGTCTATATTGTTAGTAGTTTTTTCCCTTGTTTATGAATTTTGTCTCTAGGTTTCTGTAAAAAGTCACATCGTTGCTTGTTCCTACTTCCTATTTTTAAAAAAATACTTATTTGTTTTATTTTTGGCTGCGTCGGGTCTTAGGTGTGGCACGAGGGCTCCAGAATGCATGGGCTCTGCAGTTGTGGCGCGTGGGCTCTCTGTTGTAGCCCTTGCGCTCAGTAGTTGCAGCGTGTGGGCTTAGTTGCCCCACAGCGTGTGGGATCTTAGTTCCCCGACCAGGGATCGAACTCGCGTCCCCTGCATTGGAAGGCAGATTCTTAACCCCTGGACCACCAGGGAAGTCCCCCTACTTCCTGTTTTTAAAAACCCATTTACTGGGACTTCCCTGGTGGCGCAGTTGTTGAGAGTCCGCCTGCTGATGCAGGGGACACGGGTTCATGCCCCGGTCTGGGAAGATCCCAAGTGCCACGGAGCGGCTGGGCCCGTAGAGCCATGGCCGCTGAGCCTGTGCGTCCGGAGCCTGTGCTCCGCAACAGGAGAGGCCACAACAGCGAGAGGCCCGCATACCGCAAAAAATAAAAAATAAATAAAAAATAAAAAATAAATTTTTTAAAACCCATTTACTTTTTTTTTTTTTTTTTCCTGTGGTACGTGGGCCTCTCACTGTTTAGGGAAGCCCCCCATTTACTTTTGACCAGTGTTTATCTCAGATTTGACATTAGTCCCTTACCTTTCCACATCATTATTGCAAATGCCATTTGGATAAAGCATTAACAAGGCAGCATTTTGAGTTATCCTGTGTTCTTAAACTGTGAGCCCATAAAAACTGTAAATACTGATTGTGGATTTTAAAAATGTATTTATTTTCATTGTATAGTTTCTTTTTGCCCATCATGCTTCAAAAATAAAACAACCACTGCCCAAATATGTCAGGTTACGTTTTACTCTGGTTCGGTAAATGTTGATTGCCCCAAGCATAGAACGTTATGGCATAATTTGACAGGCATTTTTATAAATTACATAATACCTTTTATAAGCACAGTCATCATTATAATTAACACATTTCATATCTGGTCTCTAAAATAGACACAACATGTATCATAAAAACAGAAATTCAGTTGGACGGAAACACCTTCTTGAAATGAAAATAAAGCTTTTAACTGCTTCTCTGTTAAGAATTTTGGTGGGGCTTCCCTGGTGGCGCAGTGGTTGAGAGCCCGCCTGCCGATGCAGGGGACGCGGGTTCGTGCCCCGGTCCGGGAAGATCCCACATGCTGCGGAGCGGCTGGGCCCGTGAGCCATGGCCGCTGAGCCTGCGAATCCGGAGCCTGTGCTCCGCAACGGGAGAGGCCACAACAGTGAGAGGCCCACATACCGTAGAAAAAGAAAAAAAAAAAAAAAAGAATTTTGGTGAAAGGTAAACCATGTACCATAGTTGGTTACATTTTCTCCTGTGTTTAGCTTTTGCATGGGAAGGGGGTTTGGGGGGTTTTTTGGTTTGTTGTCTTGGTTGTTGGTTTTAAGCTTATGGTCGAAGTGTAAAACATGCTGGTCTCATCACAGAAATGTTAGCCCCACTTCACTGACAGACTATATACCCCAGGCAGGGCCCAGGGGATTGGGTATTTTCAGTGTTTTATGATAATTAAGTGAAGACACGTCCCACGTGTAGTGCGTTGTCCTTCAGGGCAATACGCCGGCTAAATGCTTTCCCTCCCTTACTTATAGAGAGACAGGCACAGGAGCTTGCTCACAGTTAATCTGCTGCCTTTCTGCCTCGTGTTCTGTTAGTGCAGTGCTCATGGTTGCCCGGTTAAATCTTCCTTTTGGCTCCGGTTCACTGTGAAATTTAGAAATCGGTGTGGCTAGAATGCCATGTTGTGGGAAGGGTCACCAGCTTTATTTTCATTGTCTCAGTACAAGCTTTTCCAGGTAGTCAGGACAGCCCTGTAATGAAGCCTTTGGAGACTCCACTGCTGCTGAATCTTACATAGTTCTTGCTGTGGCTTTAACCTGCTTCTGGTGGACAGTGTGAAAACTCCCGCAGGAATCAGCTCTCTGGGGCCTCTGGCAGGTTTTCCTGTTTAAGTCGCGATGAGCATCAGTTTCAGCTTTGCAGACATTTCAGTCCTTGGTGATTTGTTGTCGTGGTTTTGTGGCTATAATGTGACATCAACTTTTGTAGTCATAATGAAACTGTAATTGTTAAACATGTGCCTTTTTATCACTAAATTAATTTCCAAGAAATGTAAGTGATATTTTCCAAGTGAGAGGAACATGCAGCTCGTTAAAAAAAAGTGCAGTCTTACTGATTATTGAGCAATTTTTTTCCTCCACAAAGCGTTTAAATTTTTATTTATTTTAAAGACTTTAGAAAGAGTGGCAGTTATCATTATATATCATGGAGCAGATACAAAAGTTCTTTATTCAGACCAGACCCATTATTTTACCATTCCAGTGTTCTATTTCCTCATGTACTACTGAAATCACAAATGATTTCTAAAATTATTATTTTGTGTGTGTGAGAGAACATCTTAAGGCTTTTTTCGTATAGTGTCATTCATTAAATTATCTTTCCTGGCCCTTATATATTTTGATAATCTTTTAGCTCCTCATATCTGCAGCCTTTGGTGAGTAGCATCATTAAAATATGTATAGTGTACAGTAGAATTGAATAGCTTCCAGACAGTGAATAATGTTTTGAAGATTACACGTTCAGTTGACTGAGGACATATGACATCCAAGGGATTTTGTAGAATATCTTTCAGTAGCAGTAATTACCAAAGTTACGGTTAAGGATGGTATTAAAATTTTTTCCTTTTCGTGGTACTAGAAATCACAGATGATTCCCAGTTACAGTCCTCAGAATGGAATTATTTTACCTTTTATTTAGGTTTTTGTCCAAGCATAAAATATTGCCAAGGAGTTGTTTCAAAATACATTACTGTCCTAATTATGAGAGCCGGCAAGCATGTTTTCCTTCTTCTTTTCTGCCTTCTTTATCTGTCTGTAGTGCCCCTCTCCCACCGCCCCTACTGCAGGCCTTAACAGCCAAGAACAGAAGTCAGCAATATGGGTCTGGTACTATGTGTTGCCACTAGAACACTTAAGGGCAGTCATTTTGAATTTGTTATGATGGGATTTAATTTGTTATATAGGCTTTTCAGGGGGAGTTGGCAACATCCTGGATAAATTAATTATTTTGCTAAATCTTTTATACTTCGTGGGTTTTGTTTTTTTTTTTAATTTGGTTGCACCGGGTCTTAGTTGCGGCAGGCAGGCTCCTTAGTTGTGGCTCACCGGCTCCTTAGTTGTGGCGTGTGAACTCTTAGCTGCGGCATGCATGTGGGATCTAGTTCCCTGACCAGGGGTCGAACCCCAGCCCCCTGCATTGGGAGTGCAGAGTCTTAACCACTGCGCCGCCAAGGAAGTCCCTCTGGTTTTTTTTTTAAGGTAATTCCTGTTAGTAAATAGAAAATGGGCATCTTTAAAGATGAACTTGTAATATTTTGCCATATATTCTATAGACTATTACTGTTTTAGAGTATTAACATTAGCTTAACCAGATTAAACAATCTAGTCTTTATTTTCTGGACTGCAGATGGGGGTGTATGATAGTACCTGCCTCATGAGGACACCGGGCTAGGGGTGTGGAGCAGATGGCTGAGCGTTTCCCCGCTCAGCCTGGCCCGGGGCAGTGCTCAGTGCTTGAGCGGGGTGGGGCCACTCGGTACCCGCCAGTCCCGGAGCAGTGAGACCCTCAGACCAAAGAAGTCACTGTAGCTGCAGCAATGAAAATTTTGTGTCTGTTATTTTTGTCGTCTCTGGGCTCAGAATGATGTCCAGAGCACCCTACAAGTGAACAGTTTTTTCTTGAACTGTTTGAGCTTTATCATAGTAGTTAGACTGATTTCGAATTCAGACCATCAGAGCTGTCCAGTAAAATAGATGTCTTAATCACACCTGCTTATTCCTAAAATGTGTATACGTTTCTTCAGCCACTTTGATGTGAAGGGGAAAACTACATTTTAGGATATCTATTTAAAACAATCACAACAAAAACAACATTTTTATTAGAGGACTGTTTTTGGAGAGGAAAAGATGCCTGCTACTTCTGCATTTTATAAAATTACTGATATTCCAATAGTTCTATTTTAAAACCATGGAGGAGGCACAGAAAAACATATTTTAGTAGTAAGACCTGCTCAGCTTGTGCCATTCATGATCTCTGCATAGTTAACGAAGCACTTACCGGGAGAGGCTCGCATACGGGGTAGAGGTCCTGGCCGTGTCCGCGCCCAGCCTGGCTTTTTTTTTCCTTCAGTTGCTTCCTTGCTGTGGCTCTGGCTGAAATCACATGAACAGAATTGCTTGGCAGGTTTTGTTACCCTTTCATCCCTGGAGGATTTTATTCTTGTTGATCCTGACGCATGGGTTGGAAAATAGAACCTGCGTATTTCTTCAGGGCTGGCTCCCTGCCTTACAAAGCAAACAGCAGAAAACACCCAGCCCAGGTGAAGGGCAGCGCGGGGTGATTGTTGGATTCTGAAAGCTGGATGAAATCCTGGCAGTCCTGGGTCAAATTCTTTAAATGTCTTTAAAAGTAGGAGGCCAAGTTTGGTTATCGGACACTTTTTCATTAAAGGGATAAATAAAAGTCATTTTAAAATCTCATTTGATTCCTAAGTAGCATGCGGAGTGCTTCAGTGTGGCTCTCCAGAGGCCTGACTTCCGGGAGGCAGGTGCGCCCTGCCGTGCCCCGTCCTCCCGCGGCCGTCTGTGCCTGGTTAGTAACGACTCCCTTTCGTTATTCTCCGATGGATACTTTTCCTCCTAACATCCTTCCTTTTCTGGTTTAAAAGGTCCTCCCGCTCGCTGGACCTCTCTTTAGGTTTATCCCAGATGTGTCTGTGGAGAATAGTGAAGACAAGAGACGTGAATCACACCCTGCAGAGACTCTCACCCTCGTGGGTGTCCAGACACCTGAGCTCTTTATTTAGTCAGCCGAGTTCAGCTTTTCTTCACCTGCTGCGGTGACTCGAGATACCTGTTGCTCTCTTGCAGAACAGATGTTGCTGTTGCCCTAGAAAGATTTCTTAACTTGGCAGATAGAACCTAGTCTCTTTAGTCTTAAGGGGACGCAGCATTGCTGCACGTGTGACATGTGTGCCTTTTATGTAAAAACAGGTCCGTGCAGCCTTTTAGTGGGGAGACCCTGTATATGTTTGCATGGGGTTGTTCACATTCTGTGAGTTGAGAGACTAATTTTATCAGACAAGAGTCAGGAAAGGAAAGGCCACCCTGTCAGCTGCTGAAGTGTTGCTCCAACTCTGCCCCAACCCCGAGGGCTTGTTTTAAATTGTCCTGTGAGTGCTGCTGAACTGGCCTGGCAGGTCCGTCCCTGGGGGAAGAGGATTGGCGCTGGATTTCACCTGGATCTCACATGCTTAACCTGGAAAAAAGCAGTGGAAGAACCTGAGAAAAGGATGCGGAGAGTTGCCTGCGTGCAGCTTTGTACTCCCATAGCTCTAAGGGAGACACAGTAAAACCAACCATGCTGAACGGAGTGTTGTAATAAATGGACAAAAAAACAGGCTTAATGTATCAGCTTCTTTTATTTTTATTTATTTATTTATTTTTGGCTGCATTGGGTCTTCGTTGCTGCACGCGGGCTTTCTCTAGTTTCGGTGAGCGGGGCCTACTCTTCGTTGCGGCGCGCAGGCCTCTCTCATTGCGGTGGCTTCTCTTGTTGCGGAGCACGGGCTCTAGGCATGCGGGCTTCGGTAGTTGTGGCTCGCGGGCTCTGGAGCGCAGGCTCAGTAGTTGTGGCGCACGGGCTTAGTTGCTCCGCGGCATGTGGGGTCTTCCCAGACCAGGGCTCAAGCCTGTGTCCCCTGCACTGGCATGCGGATTCTTAACCACTGCGCCGCCAGGGAAGCCCTGTATCAGCTCCTTATACTGATGTGATTCAACTAAAATTTTTGAAAGATGAAAATCCTAATAAATAAAACAGGCATAGAGCGTAAACATGTAAATTACAAAAGAGGTGCTGTGAATACAGTGGGGTGTTTTATGTTTCTTAAAGCCAAAAAGGAGCTGTCTTCTGCTTTTTAGATTAGCATAAGTTTTTTTTCTCCTTCCTTTACGTGGTATGATGGGCATTCTCACATGTTGTAAGGAGTGTAAAGTTCATGACCTTCTAGGGGAGCTATTTGGCTTTAAAATTTCACTCCCTTTCATCCTGGTTTGAAATATTTCTTTAGGTCATGTTCTCATTCCTTCATTCAGCAATTATTTACTGAGCATCCACTGTGTGCAGGACCCTGGGCTTAAGACTCAGCTACAGCCATGAAAGATAAAGACAAAACCTTCCCATTTGGAACTTACAGTGTGACAGAGGGAAGCCCTATTTTAAAAGTCAATACACACATACAGGCATACGTTCATTTATCATAAGCCATGAATACAGGAAACAGGGTTCTGTGATAGAGAACAAGCAAGTCTCAGAAGTGGAATTTGGGGGTCAAAGATGCATGTAATCAGTTGTTCATCACAATTATTATTTGTAGGAACAAAGATTGAGAAACCACTATTCCACTTGTTTGTGATATAAATATACAGACATAGTAGCATATTACTCTTGATTCTGTTTCCTTCAGCACTTTCCTACTGGCCTTTTTTTTTTTCAATATTTAAAAAAAATTAACATCCAGAGGTCATGTAAATATACAACGTCTAGTCTGCTTTTCTATTTAACATATACTGAGCATATGCTGTGTTGTCGAAAACTCTTAACATAACTGTATACACTTCCTTTTTTGGAATGTATTATGATTTATTTAGCCATTTCCCACCTTTTTTGGACATCTGAGGTACAAGTCATAAAAGGAAGCAAAACTGAAAATGAATATGTGATTTCACCTGTACGGGAACAGTACACATAGAAAAATGGGAAATCCAGGTGTTTTCTACTTTGTGTACCTATTACTTTTATAAGCAAAGAGAGGGTCAGTCCCTTTGGGCCTCTGGCCTTTGCAGCAGCCCCCCTCCCTTTCTAAAGCCCCCCCCGCCCTTTAGTCCACAGAGGAGAGCCCCTGTCTGGCAGCTGACATCATGGCAGAAACCTGCTTCCTGCCCTGGTTTTGCTCGCCTCCAGGGACGGGCCGCTCCATGCAGGGCCCTGGGTTCCAGCAGAAGCCTGGTGAGGTCAGGCATGACCCCAGAACAGGTGCTGGGCCCGTAGCTGGAGGGAGGGCCACGTGCTGCCGTCCCCAGGGACTGCCCGCTCAGGTCCATGCAGTTGAGGCCTTGAGGGGTGGGTTTGGTATTAGTGGATTTTTTGAATTTTGGAGACAAAGAGCAAAATGTCTCAAGTTTTAACGTGCAAGGTTCCTGGCTCAGTGTTGTTACTAGCACCTGATTCAACTCTAGGACTACAACTCGGGTACAACACAGCACAGCTGTAGGCAGGACAGGGCCCACCGTCACACGTAGACAACTAAACAGTCGTGTGCAGGGAAGGAGGCTGCGGACCACTGGCACGATCAGTCAGACCCGGGCAGCAAGAGTGGTGGAAAGAGGCGCAGAAAGCCCGCGGGGGAGGAGAGTGAGGGCTGTGATGGGGCAGGGGAGCAGATAGCTAAGGAGGGTAATTGACGCCAGAGCCCCAGCCCCAAGCCCCACGGGGCCTTATCTACCACCTGATTCTGTTCCTGCAGATCCTTTTTCCTTCTCTCTCCAAGGAGGACAGCCCCCAGGGGAAGGCTCTGCCCCAGTCTCCCACAGCCCGGGGCTTCCCAGGTGGCCTTCCCCTGCAGAGGGGCTGTTCCCCTCCCCTGGCCTCCTGGCATCTCTGTTCTCCAGAGGCAGCCCTGGCCAGACGCCCCCTGTCTGTGCACGGAACTCCTCTCTGTGGCACCAGCCTCAGGCTTTGTGGGTCTTTACCACCTTAGAAAAAGAGCCGACTTTGACCTAGAGCTGTGGGTTTTGGACACAGAACCACAATAAATAACCCAGCTAAGGCAGCGGCCAAGGAGAGTCAGCAGACGGTGACCGGCTCCTCTGTGTGTTAAGAGGTGCTGGGAAAGCTGTGGCAACTCTTAAGAAAGAGAGCAGCTGCGTGGCTTTTCTTGTGCTGAGAATGTTTTGTATGAGAGAGATACTGGGCATGGACTCGGCATACGGCCGTCCTCACAGCCCAGGTTTGTCCAGTGATCCAGCAGGGCTGTGTAGCCCTCAGATGGTAAGGGGCAGAGACCCAGGCAGAGTCTAGAGGAATCCACGTGAGGCTTCCTTATGCTTTCTCCCTTCCACGAGGGGGCACAACTCCCAGCGAGGAAAATGCAGCAGCGCGTACTGTCGTCCCTCCCTGTCGGTTGGGTGGCTGGGGGGATTGGCCCAGGACTCCCGCATATACTGAAATCCGCACATGCTCAAGCCCCTTATATAAAGTGGTGTAGCGTTTGCGTATAACCAACACCCATCTTCCCGTTTACTTTAAGTCATCTTCAAGTTACTTATAATACCTAATACAATGTAAATTCTATGTAAATGGTTGTAAATACGGTGTAAATGTTACGTAAATAGTTGCCAGGACCTGCACTGGTACGTGGCAGCTATTTATATAGTATTCAAGTGTTGGTTTTTGGAACTTTCTGGAAAATATTTTCTTCCCAAATATTTTCTGTCTGAAGTTGGTTGAATCCATGGATGAGGAACTCAGGTTATGCGATGCTTCTGCCTAGGGAAGCTAGTTAGAGACACGATGCTGAGGGCTGGAACTTGGAGCTCCATCTGTGTTAGGAAAATGCAAAACTGGTGATGGTTGAGTGTTCAGTGCCCAGCTCTGGGCTCCATTCCCTACGGCGTTACCCTTAATTCTTGCCTCAACCCGGTCATGCTGGGAGTTCAGTTTATCCCCATTTAACAGATGCAGTAACTGAGGCCAAGGTCTAGGCAGAGGGACTCTGGAGAACCCACAGGAAGAGGGAAACAAACCCCCGAAATGGATGCTGGCCCAAACACTGTCCCCAGCAGGGCCGGCTCCCCAGGGAGCAATTGAAAATGCAGATCCCCTGTGGGCAGCTGCAGCCCAGGAAAGAGCCGAAATGCAGGCTGTGCCTCCCGAATGGTCCTTCCCCTCTCCTGCTGGGATTTAGCCCATTTACCCTAATTGGCCAACTTCCTAAACTCTAGAACAGTGGTTCTCAAAGCCTGGTTCCCCCACAGGCAGCATCTGCATGACCTGAGAAAACATTAGAAATGCAAATTATCGGGTCCCACCCTAGAACTCCTGAATCAGAAACCTGCGTGGGTCTCAGGGATCTCCCTGGAGATGCTGATGTAAGGTCAAGGTTGCAAACCTCTGTCTGGAATGTGAGATCCCCTGGCCTCTTGCTTTTAGCCTTGGCTTGGCTGTGTGTGAGTCTCACAGGCTCTTATTAAGTCAGTCCTCATGAGATGAGTCCCTGCGGGGGGCGGGTGTGGGCAGGAGGGTAGAAAAGCTCAGGCCTGTGAAGTGCGTCCGGAGGGCAAGGCGGCCACCACGATTGCTGCGCGGGCACTGAGCGTAAGAGGCTTGGTATCACACCTTGTAAAACTGAGGAGGAGTGAAAGACACCACCCGCAGCACCTCTGCAGAGCCTGTGCGGCCCAGGTTTGAACGTCCTAGAGATGTGGGGGGAGCCCGGGGCCTGTGCTTCCCACCCACCCCTGGGACTGCAGATGCCGACGCGCACACGCGTGCAGCCACACACGCACACGCGTGCATGCACACACACACACACACGCACGCACACCCCCTCCCTGCACTCCCTGGAGCGAGGAGACAAGCAGCCTTCCCCCCGTGGAAGCCGCCTGGCCGTCCAGAGCCTCCCCTGGCCGCGGTCTTGAGTGGCGCCCCGGCGCTGCTTGCTGACACCCGGCGCTCTGGGTCGGGGGTGCTGGGGTGAAGGCTTTGCTTTGCGCCCCAGGTTTAGAATCACCTTCCATAAGCAGTGGAATCCGTGCTTAATGATCTGATGTGATGAGCAGGCTCAAAACAGTGGATCAGCTAAGAAATCATTCAATGTGTCATTGATTCCGGATCCAGTAGTAAATTTTGTTACTTCTTGAGTACTTACAGATGATAGCCATGGTCTTTTTCTCTTTCTTTAAAAAAAAAAAAAAAAAAGGTTCAGGGTAAATGTGGGAGAAACTTCATGCCATCAGAACTAAGGCAAAAGAATGCCTAAAGTATTAGGAAATGAGTTTCAGTATCCTGAGGACATAACATTGTGAAGAGAAGTAGCCTGCCTGGTTTTGTGCTACTGGCGTGCATTTACCAGTGATGCAACAACTAAAGATTTTTCAGGTTTTAAAATCATAATAGAGGAAAGTGCAAGACCGTATCACCCTGGAATAATATATAATTCATGGTCATGAGGCTTTAAAAAGCTGAGAATATGATAGCAGTATCGTTATTGTGTGTGGGCCCAGAATTCTCAGAGCCAAACCACTGGCATTTCCTCCTTTGATAGCTTCACTTAGGTAGAAAATAGATAATATGTGTGGATGGTTCTATAGTACAAGGAATTGTGCCCAGCTTTTGTGATCAAATACCAGTAGAAGTGCTCCGTGAAACGGTCTTGTACGAGGTTATTGCAATATTCATGAGAAAGAAAGAGACGCTCTGTCATTTAAAGGGGTGAGTTCGGGTTTAGAAGCGAATAGAAGTTTGAGGTATTTTTGACGACATTTACCAACGTGTTCTTTGTTGCTACTATTGATCAAGTTCAGTTTTTAAGAAGCACAAAAGGGAAAATTTGTATTTTAATGGAAACTCCTAGAGACATTGGTATGGTCATTCGCCTCCTTCTTACTTTAGTGAGCTGTCTCCTCTGTCCCAGGCTTCCTGCCAAGTTGTTCAAAGCCCGGTGGAACTAACACACCCCTCTCCGGAGGCAGGATACTTCCCAGACCTTCTGGGAATGCTTCCTAGAGACGGCTACCAGGAAACCAAAATATTTCCCCAGTATACCCGCAGCTGGAGACAGGGCATAGCATTTCCTATCTAAGGCCTCATTGCTCGTGCTTTTCAGATAACCTTAGCTCTGAATGGAGGGCTTAGAAATAAGCAGCTTTCTGCATTTTTTTTTTGAAGGATGACGTGTTACCCTCACAAATGTGAATGCATGTCTTGCATGTGTGAAATGAACAGGATGTGTTTACGTTTTATGCAAGTGTTACAGATCACGTAGCATATACATATTACAGGTTCAGGGCCACTGCCTGAGCAAGGTCTTTGATGTTTTCTAGTGATGGGAGCCTTCAGAAACGTTTAGGCTGCGTATCTTTAATGCCACCTTTTGCATGCTTAGGAAAACGGCACGTGTAAAGTAAATTCTCTGAGTGAACGTAAGTCCTGTTTGTCCTTTCTGTGATTGAATCAGCTGTGTGGTTTTAGAACGGTTTGTTTCATTTCTTAAATTTTTGCTGACCAATTTAACTATTACGAGCGACAGAATTCTAACAGAAGTGATCCAGAGCTGAGGAGAATTGGCTAAAGTGTTCTTTAGTACAGGCCTCAAGTCCTTATAGTTAAATACACAAGTGTCAAAGCAGTTGGACAACTTTGAAGAAGTCTTCCTGGAAAGGTTGAGATTCGGTACTGGCTGGACTTATGTTATCATCCAGGTAACTGCTCTTTTGTGTGCAGTCGTCACCATTAACACTGACTGTTACCACTGAAACCTGTCCTCCTCATTTAGATTTTTTGAGGATGTGGTTTTGGAATGTAACTGTACAGCTGAGCAGATCTCTGCGGATATATGTCATGTGAGGCCAGAGTGCACAACTGGAAACACGTGGGGAGGCCCGAGGTTTAGGGCAGAGGATCAGAGTCCTCTTCAGCGGGAGGCCTGCCCTGAGTGACCCGTGTTGGCCTCTCATTGGGCTCCCGGACTGGCGGGAGCCACACTGACACCGAAATCAGTGCATCTGAGCACGTGTCCGCCCCCCCACCCCCTTTCTTTTCACAGAAAACAAAGAAACCCAAGGTGGCAGAGTCTCTCTCAAAATCAGATGTCAGTGAAGGTAAGATGCTCAAAGAGGTCCTTATTTTAGCAAAAATAAGGCCATAGGCCTGTTTCCTAAATAAGTTCCTGATGTTGTTTTGTTTTGCTTACTTTGTTCTTTCACAGAAGCCCCAGGACCATCAAAAATGAAGACAGGGAAGCCCGAAGAAACCAGCCTTGATTCTCAAGAGAAGAAAACCACCTTGCCTCCCAGAAATGCAGGTGGGTCCTATTGAGATGGCAGTGGGCCACTTAGACAGCTGGGAACCTGCGTGCGTGCGTCACGGTTTTCCTGGCACAAATTCGAGAACTCAAGCTCGTCCTAATGGTGTCTCTGAATAGTTGACTGAGCTCTCTTGGCGGGTAACTAAGAAACAGTTGATTCACCTTAGAGCAGGAGCCCTCTCGGGACGGAAGGGGTGCGGGCACAAATGCCAGTTTTCCTGTGGAGTCTGCACTTGGTGCCAGGCTAACAAGGGGCGCCAAGGCCTGACTCAGGCGTTCCCTAATTTAAGGCTGGGGCTCGCTGTGCACCACGTGTGCACTCGAGCCGGCCTTCCTCCACCTGCTCTTGACCGAGAGCCATTCCATTTGGTGCGTAGTCCAGAATTCAGTGCCTTTCTCCGGAAACTCACTACCTTTAGCAAAGAAAATAGTATTTCACAAAGAAGAAAAGCACAGATTGAAGAGGTAAATAAAGGAGTGTGTAATCCTGTGGTGTAATCGCCCTCCAGAGTGTTCATGGGTTCCAGTACCCCGACACACATCTCAGCCACCTGGCCTCGGGATTTGATGTACGTCATGCCCGGAGCTGGGACCAGTGCCGAGAATATATAGCAGGTCGTGATGAGTGTGGTTTTAAATACAGTAGCTTCATTTGTCTTTAGGACTTGGCGATTGAGATAACGTATTTCAACATTCAGCCCCAGAAAGCAGGAGGGAAATTCCTGGGATTAATGAATTTTTGAGGATGTGACGTCTGGAATGATCTGTAGTCCCAGCTTTAAAGTTTTGGGCTTTTCATTTTTCCAGCAGCACAGGGGAGCTCTTCCGGAAAAGCCGGGAAGCCTCCGTGTGGAGCCATGAAGAGGTCCATCGCCGACAGCGGAGAGTCAGAAGCTTACAAGTCCCTTTTCACGACCCACAGCTCTGCCAAGCGCTCCAAGGAGGAGTCGGCCCACTGGGTCACCCACACATCCTACTGCTTCTGAGGCCCGGGGCGCGGCCTCGGCGCACCCCACAGCTCGGAGCCGGCGTGGCAGGGCAAGACGGGGGCTCGGTGACCCTGCCGGCCCCACCCCGTCACCCTCTCCACTCACCTCCTCCCCCAGTGCGCGTGGACCCGCCCACGGCCGAAAGCACGCTGGCCGCACTATTTATGCTTAAAATAATTAAAGATGCCAGATTCCTCACGGGTATGTGGTTGGCTCATTTTGACTCAGACTCTCACGGTTTTGCTCGCGGTGGTTAATTAATTAAACAAGCCAAGTGAAACCGAACTTGAGGAAGGGCGAGTTTGAAGTGCATTCCGCCTGCAGGGCTGTGGGCTGTAGGAGGGGTCGTCTCGGCGCCAGGGAGGGGACTGAGGGGGCTTCCTTGCTGATCGCCTTGATGAGAGAGGAGGTTTAGTTGGCACCCGATGATTTCGTACGAAAATAAAGTAAGTCTAAAGTCTGCTCTTGTTCTCATCTCTGTATTTTTCTCCTTTCTTCCCCGAACGTTGAGTAAGAGAATTGCAGCCATTGCACTGATAGCGATTGTAGTTCTATGACATCATGTCAATTCCACTTTCTCTCTCAGCAGAAGATTATAAAAGGGGGAAATTGTGCATAAAATTGGTGTATCTTATCCATAAAGTGTATTGAAGTGAATAATTAATGAAATTCTCCTATGAGACTAAGAATCAGGAACATCCAGGTTCAACACTGCCTTTCTGGAGACAGTTGTATCATTCAGATGGTTCTTTATACCAGATCCAGGGCCCTGGTTTCCATGACAAAGCAGGCAAAGGAGCTGGGCAAGGAAGGTCGGAGGCGGGAGGGAGCAGCCTCAGAGAGGGAGGATTCTGGGGAGGGGGCGGAGAGCCGAGCGCAGCCTGCTCCGTCCCGGGTCCTGTGCCTCAGTGGGGTGGGAAGTTGGACCTGAGGACGTGTTGACATTGTGAATATAGAGGAGTTTTATCAGAATGATACTAACATCAGTGAATTTCTGTTGTGGACTTTTCCAGAACAAACCTGAAAATTATCTATTTTCTTTCCCAGATCAGCATTTATATACCTTTACATACAGGTAAGTCTGGTTATAATAGCCGTGCCTATTTCCTAATCAATTCTTGGGCCTCGTGCCCCCGTAAGCCCTGCACAGATGCTCTTGGCAGGGAGCCCCACGTCCCCACCCCAAGCTGGGGGAGCATGTGCAGACTGCAAGGGCAGTCTGTGCCACCGGATCCCACTCTCCGTCTCTCCTCCTGGTTTCAAACCATCTCACAGAACTTCATCACTCAACACAGTTAGAGGCACAGGGGAGGCACCCAGTGGACCCTTGGTTATATCCAGCAGAAGGCTTTATTCCCCGGGAATAAGTGTGAATCAGGTGACCCAGCGGAACAGGTATAAGCCCTGCGTTCCATTAGTCGGGACTTTTTGTTTCATGTCATTTTTAGAAACTGATGGTTTCAAGTGCACTGGCCGTTGAGCCCTGGCTGTACTCCTGGCAGCGGCCTCTGTTGTCCTGCAGGCTGTGTCCCTCTCGCCTCAGAGTCTTCACACCTGCCTGGACGTCAGCCACCTCCCCATCTTACCCAGCCAGCTGCTGATCATCCCACACGTTCCACCTGAATGTCTTTTTCAGAAAAGCCTTCCTGCCTGAACCAGCCTAGAGCTGCCCCCTTGTGTTCTCTTAAAGCTCTCTGTTCTTATCACAAATGTTATTTTTTTCTTTTTGGCCACACCGTGCAGCATGCAGGATCTTAGTTCCCCAACCGGGGATTGAACCCATGCCTTCTGTATTGGGAGCGTGCAGTCTTAACCACTGGACCACTAGGGAAGTCCCCTTATCACAACTTTTTTTTTTTTTTTTTGCGGTATGCGGGCCTCTCACTGTTGTGGCCTCTCCCGTCGCGGAGCACAGGCTCCAGACGCGCAGGCTCAGCGGCCATGGCTCACGGGCCCAGCCACTCTGCAGCATGTGGGATCTTCCCGGACTGGGGCACGAACCCGTGTCCCCTGCATCGGCAGGCGGACTCTCAACCACTGCGCTACCAGGGAAGCCCAGCCTTATCACAATTTTAATGAAATAAATGAAACTCTTAATTAACTCAGGCATTGCACACTCAGGTGAAGGCAGTGAGCGTAACTGTGAGGCGATAGGGAGTGGTGGGGACTGTGGAGAAAACATGGCCACCTAGAGGGGCGGTTGCTACTCAGCTCCAGCAGAGAGGGGCCCCCGTGTTACCAGATGGTCCATACTTTTCAAAGGAAACTTAGTTTCCTTTGAAATCTGGCCTTTTTAAATGAAGCCCTCCCCCCACCAACATTTAAATATTGGCAAATAATCATTTTCAGAAACAATGTAGGCCAAAATACATCAGTGGCTCCTAGTCTGTAGCCTCTGTTTCTTTGGTTGGTTTTTTTTTAGCCTCTGGTTTAATATCTTTCCCACTAGGCTCTCAGCTCCACAGGGACACATGCCTGGGCTGCTCTGCTCACCACAGCGTCTGCAGTCAACAAATAGAAAAACAAAAATAGATGGACTCTCCCAGTAGAGCATGAGGGTCAGAAAGAACATAGTGGCAAGGAGATGGCCTTCTATCACTCCCCCGCCTCTCTTTTTATCGCCCTCTGGAAATTTCGCTATTTCCCTTTAAGCCCTACTCCCAGGCAACCCCTGCGAGCCTCTTTATCCTCTGCCCTGAAGTCATCACATTGGCCAGAGCTGGTTCTGGCTCAGGGCCTCTGTGACATCACCAACCGCCCAGCCCAGCCCTGGTTCCCAGTCTCCGGGTGCAAGGGCAGACCAACCCACCATGAGCCACTTTGTCCCCCATCTCTGCTCACCATGCAGACACTGAAATGGTTCTTGTTCTTTCCTCTGTGCCTCTCCTGCGGCTATGCCTTTACGTTTTCTTCTCTGAGAGATAAAGCCAGAGAACCCCAGGAGAAGGTGCCTTGCGGAGGGCACTTTCGAATTCGGCAGAATCTCCCAGACCATGCCCAAGGCTGGCTTGGAAGCAAGTGGCTCTGGCCTTTTTTTGTTGTCATGCTGTATATGATGCTAAAGTTTCGAGGAGATAGTGAGACGGGTAAGGTAAGGATGGCTCCGTTTTTCACACCACATTGATTCCACCTCAGAAAGCTTAGACTCAGAGGAACACGTACTCTGGTTGTTACAGGCAAGACGGTTAAGTACAACGAGATTCAATACAGAGTACCTACTTCTGGTCCTGAGAAACGTTGGCTAACTCATTTCCCAACGTGTCCTTAGGGAGGATGGGAGATCTTAACTCACAGAGGTGGGGACTCATAGTTGAAGACCACCTTCTGTTTACTGGGCAACTAAAACCTTGGCTCAATATTTATCCTGTTAAATCAGATGTTTCAAATTGAGGATAGATTCAAGAACTTGGCGTGTTTCAGGTCAACATTATTTATGGAGGCAGACTCACTGCCCCTGATTTTTAATTTCCCTAGCGTTTGAATCTGCCCCTGATTTTTAATTTCCCTAGCGTTTGAATCATTACAAGTTGCTGAACTGAATGGAAATGGTATCATTTCCCAGGTAAAGGAAAAGACCTGTCGTAAAGCGTCAGAGGTGTAAAGAGGTAACAGCCTGTCCATAAAGTGGCTGAACAGCTCTGAGAAGAGGAAGGGAGAGAAATACGGCAGCATGTTTGCTCCTGGACAAACCCACCGCTTCAGGATTCTGTGTCCAAACTGATGGGAGCAGGGGTTGGCAGATCTTTTCCGTAAAAGGCCAGATAGTTGATATTTTCAGCTGTGCAGCCCATTCAGTCTGTGTTGCAAGGACTCAACTCTGCTGTTTGAGCATGAAAGCAGCCATAGACGGTATGCAAATGAACGAGCCTGGCTGTGTTCCAGTAAGACTTTATTAACAAGGAAAGCTGGTGGGCCAGATTTGGCCATCGTTTGCCAATCCCTGGGCTAGATCAATGCTAGAGCCAACTTCTCTTAGGTGAGCCCAGCTCTCTTAGAATTGTGTCAAAACCAGCAACATCAACAGTATTATTCACCCCAAATATCTTTCTTGACAGGAGCAGAAGAATCCTCCGGCCCTTCGAGGCTGTTCATTACGCTCTCCAACAAAGAAAAACCAAAATGCTTCCCCCAGCGAAGACCATGCCTTCAATATCCTAACCCAGCTCGAGATGGACCTTGTGAAATTCATGTCCAAGGTGCAGAATCTGAAAGCCGCCATGGCAACAGGCAGTAACCTCAAGCTTCTCAACTCAGAGACGCCTGCAGCCCCACACAGTAATATTACAATATATGAGATATGGGGAGAAGAAGACTCCGAGTGAGTGGACTTGTGTGTCAGAGTAGGAGAGAAAAATTTGAGTGTTTACAAACCGTAGGCAAACTAGTAAAACTATTCTGAAGAAAAAGAACTCTCGAATTTGGGGCCTTTTTCCTTTCTCTTTTTTTAAGCTTGAAAAAAGTGTGAGGCCATTAGCCATAGCAGTTATTGTTTTGTTTAACTGTTGTTTTTTGTTTGTTTGTTTGTTTTTACATCTTTATTGGAGTATAATTGCTTTACAATGGTGTGTTAGTTTCTGCTGTATAACAAAGTGAATCAGTTATACATATCTCTTCCCTCTTGCGTCTCCCTCCCTCCCACCCTCCCTATCCCACCCCTCTAGGTGGTCACAAAGCACCGAGCTGATCTCCCTGTGCTATGCAGCTGCTTCCCACTAGCTATCTATTTTACGTTTGGTAGTGTATATATGTCCATGCCACTCTCTCGCTTTGTCCCAGCTTACCCTTCTTCCTAAATAGCTCATTTTCATTTCTTTTTATGGCTGAGTAATATTCCATTGTATATATGTGCCACATCGTCTTTATCCATTCATCCGATGATGGGCACTCAGGTTGTCTCCATCTCCGGGCTATTGTAAATAGAGCTGCAATGAACATTTTGGTACATGACTCTTTTTGAATTATGGTTTTCTCTGGGTATATGCCCAGTAGTGGGATTGCAGGGTCGTATGGTAGTTCTACTTTTAGTTTTTTAAGGAACCTCCATACTGTTCTCCATAGTGGCTGTATCAATTTACATTCCCACCAACAGTGCAAGAGGGTTCCCTTTCCTCCACACCCTCTCCAGCATTTACAGCAGTTATTGTTTTTGCCTTCCTCACTTCCTCTAGAGCTGAGGGTGGTGAGAAGTGCATGGACAGTGGCATTAGTGTAGGGTGACATTCTTGGCCACTGTGCCATGGCCCTTGTAGAATAAGGCTTTTGGGAAATTTGGGGTAAGATGCTGATATTATTTTCTTAATAACTGTCTTTACAGTAGCTATTTTTGCAAAAGACAGAACCTTTTTTTATCTTTATGATTTATTATATTACAAAGGACAACTTTATAGGTTTTAAAATGAAATAAAATAAAAAATTATTGTTAGGAGGTGTGTGTGTCAAGGGGATGGTGGATTCTAGAATCATTTCATTTTCTTACCACCAGAAAAGTCATCTTATTCATTCTGTCTCATGGGTCCCATGCATTGACTTTTCTACTACAAAACTAACAGTTACATGTGTCTAAGTGGATTCAGAGAAATGGAGAATCAAACCATGTTTTTAATGTAATTCAGATATAGATGAGCTAACCAGGGGTTCCCAAATTGGTCAATATGAATATTCTTTATAATACTTATTTAAAACATGGGTATTTGGGCATGTTTGTATGGCTAATGGAAACTACACTTACTCCAGGCTGTTCTGTTAGCTCATGACCCCTAATCTAGTAGTTTAGAGACATGCAGGGACTTCCCTGGCAGTCCAGGGGTTAAGACTTCGCCCTCCAATGCAGGGGGTACGGGTTTGATCCCTGGTCAGGGAGCTAAGATCCCACATGCGCCTAGTGGCAAAAAAACAAAACATAAAACAGAAGCAATATTGTAACACATTCAATAAAGGCTTTAAAAAAAATGGTCCACATCAAAAAAAATCTTAAAAAAAAAAAAAGACCTGCAGGTGCAGGCCTGGGCAGAGACGTCAGCTATGCGAGACCATGGAAATTCCCTTCTTTCCACTTCAGTCCAAATTAAAGTGGGCTTGACTCTCCATCACCTCCCTTCCCAGCCACAAAGAGTTCATCTTCATCGTCGGAGCACAGTCCTCAGGGTCAGTCGCACATACGTGTTCAGGAAGAGACCTCAGATCAGAGCCGGCCATCTCTTCCCCTCTCGTAACTGTGACGCTACCTTTGAAAAGTGGTCCCTGAGCCCTTTAGTTTTTGCCGAAACTTCAACTTCCAGGATGTGGAAAAACTGGAAGGAGCTGAGGCGCCTCCTTTGTGCCTTCTGTTCTCTTTCTGGGTGTTTTCAAGCAAATGGGACTATGTGAGTTATTTTCACAGCACATTCTGAAGAAATGCAGATAAGGAAAAAAGACTTTGGTTTTAACCTGTGATGTCAACATGGGGCACATTTTAGATTAGAATAGAGATAATGTAAAGGTTGCCAAACCATGGCTCACAGGCCAGATCAGCCCACTGCCGGTTTTTGTACAGCCCATGAGCTAATAATGGTTTTTATACTTTTAAATGGTTGAAAAAAATCAAATGATGAATTGTATTTCATGACATGAAAATTACATGAAATTCGGGAATTCCCTGGCGGTCCAGTGGTTAGGACTCCGCACTTTCACTGCCGAGGGCCTGGGTTCGATCCCTGGTCAGGGAACTAAGATCGGCAAGCCACGGGGTGAGGCCAAAAAAAAAAAAAAACCGAAAAATTACATGAAATTCACATTTCAGTGACCATAAATAAATTTTTATTGGAACACAGCTGTACCCATTTACATATTGCCTATGGTTGCTTTTGTGCTCTGTGGCACAGTTGAATTACTGCACAGAAACCATTTTGGTCCCAAAGCTGAAAATATTTACTAACTAGCCCTTTACAGGAAAAGTTTGCCAATCCTAGTTTATGCTAATCTTATTTATATGTTAACAACCAGAAAAGGTGTTCATCAAGAACCAGTGTATTCAATAACCTTCACAAACAGCCCCTCTTTGTCTGACGGGCAAAAATGTAATTTCGTATCATATTTTTGTGTCTACTTTTGTCCAGGTCCCTACCAGCTAATGATGGGAATCCTAAGAGCAGAACATCAAAATGCCTCATAGCAAGTCGATCGAGGACATAAATGAGAACGAAATCTGCTGTACAATTGGATTTAGCAATTCCCATAAAATAGCGTCCCGGGTCTTTGCCTCGCCCTAACACAGAGCTTTGCAGACCTCGGTGTTGCCTGGAAAACAGTGTTTCCTCACCCCAGTCCATTCCATGCAGTATTTTCAGGCAAAAATGCATTAGATATAGATGGAGAAGCCAGAGCTCCACAAAGCTGCTCGGCTCTGTTGTTCCAGGGTCAGCTCAAACCCCACTGTCACCACACTCCGCAGTGACTCAGCAAATCGTAGCCGCTGGATCGCTGTAGTTGTCTGCAGCTGCTGTCTCTGTCAGAGGAGGTTCACTCGGGTGGTTGGCAGAATTCGTAGACAAGACCCCTCTCCTGGGGGCCTGAAGAGGCCACTGCCATACGCGAGGTGATGGGTCGCGGGGCGGAGACGTGAGGGCAGCCTTCAGGATCCAAGAATGGTCCCCAGTCAACAGCTAGAAAAGAAACCCGGAATCTCAGCCATACAACTGCAAGGACATGGGCTCTACCAGCAACCAGTAACCTGGAAGAGGCCCCCGAGTCAGAGGGGATCCCAGTCTGGTGAGACCCTGAGTATATGAGCCCACCTACCAGAACATAGACTCCCAACCCACAGAAACTGTGAGGTAATAAATGTGTGTAGCATGACGCCACTAAGTGGCTTTGTGGTAGTTTACAACACAGCAGTAGAAAATCAATACAGGACACACACACACACACACACACACACACACACTCTTTCCATCTGCTCTTTCTGATGCTTTGGATGACACATCCACGCTCCCTCTGGCCTAGTCACCAGCCTCTGAACCAGGGGAATGGGACCAAAGGAAATACTGGCAGAGGGTCCCGAACAGGGCTACCCTGCTCCTGGAAACCAGAGGTTTCAAAGTGTTGGCTCAGGGACCAAACCTCCCCCCACCACAGCATGTTTGTTTGGCCCATAATCATATTCTCTAACATTTTATTTTGAAATTTGTAGATTCACAGGAAGTTGCAAAAGTAGCAGAGTATCTCCTTAGACGCTTGGCCTAGTTTTGCGGCGTGCAGGATCTATCTAGTTCCCCGACCAGGGATTGAACCCGAGCCCCCTACATTGGGAGCTCAGAGTCTTAACCACTGGACCACCAGGGAAGTCCCCTACAGTGTGTGACCTGTGAGGCTGGCTTCTTTCACCCGACATAAGGCCCTTCAGATCTATCCAGGTAGAGTCTCATGTGCCAGCACTTCGTGCCTGTCTGCTGCTGAGTCCATGGAACCCTCTGCCTGCCGTGTGGGGGAAGTTTTGGTCTCTTGTAGGTTTCGGTTATAATTACAGAGCTGCTACAAAGAATCGTGTGCAGGTTTTTACATGAACACGCATTTTCATCTTTCTGGTATAAATGCCCCGGGTTGCGGTCGCTGGGTCACATGGGAAATGCATGTTTTGGCTTCCACTAAGAGTCAAAGATTTAGAAGAAGATACACCCAGGGAACTGCCGCTCTTTCCTCATCCCGGCTACCCGGATCCCACACCCTCCCGCCCTCCACGAAGCCCTGTAGTGATGTGATCAGCCTCTTAGTTTCTGTTTTGTCCTTCCTTTCTCTTGCACAAACGAACAGATGCGTGTGTATTTTCTTATACCCCTTCTTTCCGACGTGAAGGACAGCAAGCTTTCCAAATTCTTTGGGGCTTTGCTTTTTCCACTTAACAGAAGGTTCTTGGAAATCCCTTCGAAGTGGCTCTTAGGGGGTCTTTCTCATTCTTTTTTCCCGCTGCAGAGTGCGCCATTGTGTTTGTTCAGCCCCTGTCTTACATGCGGACATTCAGGTAGCTTCCAGGAGTTTGAAATGACAAATAATGATGCAGTGAATAACCTTGTGCTATGGTGTTGGAGATGTATCTTCAGGGTAGGTTCCTAGGAGTGGGTTTGGTGGGGAGAAGGGTGAACGCATGTGTGGTTTTGTTAGGCATTGCTAAATTTCCCTCCAGAAGGGCGGTGCCGAGTCGCGTTCTCATCAGGGATGCCAACACAGCGTTTCAGCTGCCCGAAACGCCGGTCTTAGAACGCTTTGCATGGCTTGCAGTTACTGAAGGTTTCCACTAGGTGGCAGACAAAGCCTGTCACAGGGAACAGCGCTCTAGCTTCCCGAAGATTTCGTTTTCCAGGGCCCTCGATAACAATCACGTGTGAGTTGAAGTAGTAGCTGTCATAACACTTGTATCCCAGTTAGCAACTAGCATTCATTGTACTGGTAGTAATGAAAACATTACTTTGTGTTAACAATGAACATTTGTCGTTTGATTAGTCATTCATTCAAGTATTTGTTCTATGCACTGTTCCAGGCTCTGGGCATGAGGAGATAAAAAGAAACAAACATCTTGCAGGCACAGAGCTTGCATTCCACTGGGGGAGAGACAAGAAACATGTACATAGTCCAACATGTAGGCTGTCAGGTGGGCTCATGAACTACAGAGAAAGGTAAAACAAGGAAAGGGAGCAGGGTTTGGGGGTCAGTGAGTGAATGGTTGTTTAGGATCTTAGTGTGGTCGGGGAAGGGTTGCTGAGAAGCCCTTACTGGAGGGAGTCAGCCCTGAGGACCCACGAGGAGATGAAGAGGACGTGGGAAGAGGAAGTGCAAAGGCCCTGAGGCAGGAGCGCCAGGCCTCAAGGCGAGCTGCTGGGGGTCCTGTGCTTGGGGCCGAGTGAGGGAGGAGATGAGGTGGGACACAAGGAGTGGGTGCCTCGCAGGCCACCGGCAGGACTCGAGTTTCCCTCCTAGAGAGATGAGGGCTGTGGGGAGACTGTGGAAACCCTCCTTCCCCCACTCCCCGGACAGAGATGCACCCATCCCCCAGGTGTCTCCAAACGGCCCAGCCCCAGCCACACCTGATGTGGGCTTTGTTGGCCTCTGTTCTCAGGGGCCCTTGGGGGTGGGGGATATGGGGACGACAGGTGGGGGGAGATGAGGCTTCCTGTGGGAGACGACCACCTTTCAGGGGCCCTGCTGTGTGACCTCTGCCTTCCATTGTCTTTGGGCCACTTAACAATTCTATAAACTGTAGAAAATGGGTAATACACGAAGCCTCGGTGTTTATCAAAATGCAGGTGGATCTCATGTAAGGGACGTTAGTTGTGCAGCTCTCTGTCTGTCTGTCCTCCCGTCGGCTTCCGGTCCTTTGAAGCCTCCTCTGAACCTGCTGTACCGTCCTACCGGCCCCGCCTTAACCAATGAGTTGAGTCACGTTTTTGACACGTGATCGTCTTATATTGCATGAGTCGTGAGTCTGCCCCTTCAAAAGTTCCCTTTCCCGGTGCCCTGAGCCCTTCTCAGCCATGGTGTGGACATGAAGGCACCTCTAGCACGTTACCCCAGGAGGGGAAGAAATTAGATTCCCTTCCATTTTGAAAACCCATAAAAAGGAAATGTGATGGAGAGGAGGGGGCAGTGGCTGTGGGAGGACCCGCTGCGGCCCAGGCTCTCCTGTCTTCCATTCTCTAGGTGTCAGGGACACCCAGGGGAGGGGGCCCAGCGGGGACCTGCCCGAGGGTGGTGACCCGGGAGATGCAGCACCCTGGAGGCAAAGGGGAGGCTCTAAGCTCCTGAGGGCAGAGCCTGGTCTCACCCTGAGCACCCCCCCGCTCCTCCCAGCAGACCCTCGCTGCCCGTGCAGGCGAGAGGGAGGCCTCCCCAGCCCTGAGGTCACTCCTGGCGCCCTCAGGAAAGCGCCCGCCTTTACTGGGCAAACCTCCGGGTTCCTTCAACTTGAAGAGCCCGCGAGTCTGCTCAGTACGTTTCCCTCCCCGGCGTGTGTGGACTTAGACATCAGGCAGACGCTGCAGGAGCTTTGCCTCTCACTCGGACCAGTGCCTTCCGGCCACTTCGTTCTTCCAGAAACACCCTCTCCCCTCCACTCACTCATCCTTCCTTCCGTCATTTATCTGCCCATCATTCAGCCAGGACTCAGGAGCATCTCACTGTGCGGACACGGCAGTGGGTGCTGAGGATACAGGGATGAGCGAACGTGGACCACAAGGAGACCCGCCTCACACACCTTAGAGGCCGCTCTCGAGAAAGAGACTGTAAAATGGTGCAGCCACTGTGAAGAACGGTATGGAAGTTCCCCAAACACTTAAAAATAGAATTTCCATCTGATCCAGCAAATCCTCTTGTGGGTATAAAACCCCGAAAATTAAAAGCAGGATCTGGAAGATGTGCTCGGCCCCGGGCGTCCCCGGGAGTCCCGACCAGCAGGACAAATCCTTGTGAGTCCGAGGAGGAACCTGTAGGGGTTGAAAAGAGAAGAAGGGGCAGGAGACGCGAAAGAATGGAGGCAAGACAAAATCCTGATCAAGCCTCAAACTTTTATTGCTGCAGTAGCTGTATTTATACAGTACAGAGAAAGGGGGGCGGGATCCAGAATAAGGGAAGTATTTGGCAAATTATCATTGGTGCTGCGTGCGCGGGCTTTCGTTTTAGGCGCGGGCTTTTGTTTTTAGGCGCGGGCTTTTATCTCATTAAGCAGGAAGAGAAGCAGGATGTCGGCCATCTTCTAATGGCGAAAACTTCTTGGCTCCCAACAGGAAGAGATGTTTGCACACCCAGGCTCACAGCAGTGTTGTTCACAACAGCCAAGAAGTAGAAGCAACCTCAGTGTCCATGGATGGACGAATGGATGAACAAAATGTGTCTTATACATGCGTTGAGTATTATTCGGCCTCAAAAAGGCCAAGCACCCTCTGGGCACCAGGAATGCAAAGGTAATCAAATCCTACAGTATTATTGGGGGCTGTCAGACAATTAGGAAAAAACAGACAGTGGCTACAAACACATAAAAATATACAACAGCATTCAGGAGTGGGTAAGTGCTGTGAAGAAAAATACTCCAGAGGAGGGGTCTCTTGTGCCAGATGGCCAGGGAAGACCTTCCAGAGGACACTTTGAACAAACCTGTGGGAGGTGAGGACCCAGTGATGGGAAAAGCAAGTGCAAAGGCCCTGAGGTTCTCCTAGAAACCCACCCCTTCCTTCGAGGGCTGACCTCCATCCTTAATTATACCTTCATTTGTGTTGTCATTGGGTCCTTAACGGATATGCTGTCCCCAAATGTGCCACTTTGGCATAAGGATTATTTTGAGCTGAAGGCAGCTGAGGCAGGAAGAGTTCTCCACCCTCCCCTTTTCTGCCTAAAAGCAGGACATAAATTTCGCACTGAGGAAGGTGCCCCCCTTCCCCGCACACCAGGGGGAGAACAGTGACTTTTATCATCAAAGACTAGAAGTCGAAACCGAGATGCATTTGCGCAAACAGACCTGACTAGAACAGTCCTGTTTTCCATTAGTTTCCCCCATGTATTTCCTAGTCACTTGCCCACAGTCTGTCCCTTGAACCCTAAACCCTCTTTCCTTTGTTAAAATGGTATATAAGCCCCTGAGTCTACCTGCTTCTTTGATTGTCACTTCTTTTCTGTGAACTCCTGTGTACACAAACAGTAAAAATTGTCTTCTGTTCACCTTTTATTAGTTTAATTCATAAACCCCTATTTACTGAGCATAAGAGAGTAGAGGAAAAGCTTTCCTCCCCAACACTTTTTTGTCTTTTTTTAAATTATTTTATTTTATTTTTTTTCAGTTTTCTTTTTTTTTCTCCCCAACATTTTAAATTCTCTATTTTTAATAGATTTTGGCTATTCTTATTCTAGAGTTTGGATGTACCATAATTTAACCAGTTCCCTACTGGTGGATGTCTGGGTGCTCTCCAGTGTTTTCTTATTACGAACACATATGGTACCTATTTCCCTAGATCGGGCAGGATTTGATGCGTCCCACTTCAGGCCATACAACTGCCATCTGCCAGTGTTTGGGTTTATTCCACAGTCAGCAAACACAGAAAGCGCAGCCAGCCAAGGCACTGAAAACAAAAACCCTGCAGTGGCTTTTTACACGTGACTTATTTTAGAATTTCTAAGCACAGTTAAGTGATGACTCATCCCACTTAAATTCTGAGCTGTTTAAAGGGCCATCTGGTTCATCAGAATATGAAAGACTCTGCCCAGCAACCTGGAAAAGCACCCAAGATGAAGACCCAGCGCTTTTTAACCACTGACAGTGAGTCCCAAGGAATGTCGGCCGAGTGTTAGCTCCTTGAGGACAAGAATGCTGTCACCTAAATAACCTGCATAATGTCTGGGCCTATTTTTGTAAAAAATGTTTCCTTTTTTTTTTTGATTACATAGGCAATGCAACCCAAAGCACAAGTAACCAAAGAAAAATAGGTAAGTTAGACTTCATAAAAATTAAAAGCTTTTGCGCTCCAAAGGAAACTATAAGAAAGTGAAAAGACAACTCAGAGAATGGGAGAAAATATTTGTAAATTATATATTTGACAAGGATCTAGTATTAAGCATATATGAAGAGCTCACAACTCAACAGTGAAAAGAAAAAAACCCAACTGAAAATGGGCAAAGGACTCAAAGAGACATTTCTTCAAAGAAATGTACAAATGGCCAATAAGTGCGTGAAAAGGTGCTCATCATCAGTCATCAGGGAAATGCAAATCAAAACCACAGCGAGACACCACTTTGTACGCCCTAGGATGTCTGTCATCAAAAAGGCAGACAAGGGCTTCCCTGGTGGCAGTGGTTGGGAGTCCGTCCGCCTGCCGATGCAGGGGACACGGGTTCGTGCCCCGGTCCAGGAAGATCCCACATGCCGCGGAGCGGCTGGGCCCGTGAGCCATGGCCGCTGAGCCTGCGCGTCCCGAGCCTGTGCTCCGCAACGGGAGAGGCCGCAACAGGGAGAGGCCCGCGTACCGCAAAAAAACAAACAAACAAATAAAAAAACCAGCCTCACACCCATTAGCACTCACTCTCCATCCCCGCCCCGCCACTGATAACCACTAGTCTACTTTCTGTCTTTCTGGATTGGCCTCTTCTGGACATTTCTCATAAACTGAGTCACACACGTACAGCCTTTTGTGTCTGTAGCATGTATCATGTTCCTTCTCATGGCGGAATAATATTCCGTTGCACGGATGGACCACATTTGGGTTGTTTGCACCTTTGGGCTATTAGCTCTCTCATTCTTAATCATATCACCTTACCTCCTTCATCGTTATTACGCCATCATCCTACTTGTCTACCCATATCTGTTTGTTTTCTCCCTCCCTCACGGCACTGAAGCTCCAAGCAGGCACCGAGTTTTGTCTGAATCACTGCTGGGTGCCTGGCCCACAACGATAAATGAGTGATTGGAATTGGGCCTGCTCCCACCGAGTCAGGCCTCTGGGAAGTGAGGGCGTCATGAGGTCAGGGAGAAGAAAGTTCTCATAGTTTCCAGGTGTGGCCTGGAGACGCTGCTTTTCTCTTGGCCACCGCGACCTCTGCTTTGAGAGTCTGCACCATCAACTTTATCTACCTCTGAACCTTTCACGTAAAGGGGAGG
>NW_020173687.1:6075234-6129803 GCF_003031525.2 Neophocaena asiaeorientalis asiaeorientalis | reverse complement strand
TGGTTCTGCCGAGACACCAACCATGCAGTGGTTTCGACAGTTACCCCATGGAGGGAGGTTCCCACCTGTGATCAGCTGTCCTAGCCCAGATGAGGATGCTGATAATCCCCTCTGCTCAGCATTTATTTTATTTTATTTTTGTAGTTTGGGGGAAATTTGCCAAATATACCCTCTTTCCAGGAAAAGGAAATTTTTATTTCCTTTTTTAAAAAATAAATGTATTTTATTTATTTATTTTTGGCTGCATTGGGTCTTTGTTGCTGCGTGCAGGCTTTCTCTAGTTGCGGTGAGCGGGGGCTACTCTTCGTTGTGGTGTGTGGGCTTCTCATTGCAGTGGCTTCTCTTGTTGCGGAGCACGGGCTCTAGGCACTCAGGCTTCAGTAGTTGTGGCACGCGGGCTCAGTAGTTGTGGCTTACGGGCTTCGTTGCTCCGTGGCATGTGGGATCTTCCCGGACCAGGGCTCGAACCCGTGTTCCCTGCGTTGGCAGGCGGATTCTTGACCACCGCACCACCAGAGAAGCCCAATTTCTATTATCTCGACTTCATTCTCAGACCAGCCTTCCCCCGTGCTTGCGAAAAGGCTGCCAGGAGCTCCTGAGACCACAGCCATGGAGATCTTTCCTTTGGCTTCCTTTTCAAACGTCTCATGGCCTCTCATTGGCTCTTTCTAGATCATCCGCCCATCCCCGACCAATCGCAATGGCTGAGGTGAAAGCAGAGTGCTGATTGGCTTAGGCCTAGGTCACAAGCCCCATCCTCGGCCTGGATGCTCAACTTGGGGAGACATGTGGACTGGGGGCAGGGGCATGGAGGAAAGCGGGGGCACTTGTTTCCAGAGGAAGGATGGATGGAAAATGCGGAAGGGACACCGAATACCGTCTTTATGAGAATGTAAAGTGAAAGCCTGGAGTGGTGGGGTTCGTACTCAGGGATAGCTGGGGCCAGATCAGGGAGGGCCCAAAGGGAGGTGCTTGCAGCTTAGATGCAGGGGGCGGGGGTGGGGAGGTGTGGAGGATGTGAGCCAGCATCCCGGAGACAGCAAGTCTCATCCTTGGGCTGCCTGGCTCAGGTGGTGATGGTGGCCAATGGTTTCCATCTTTGAGTCAATTCTTTCATCTTGACAACGATGAAATGCTGCTTCTTCTGAGTTCCTTCCTTCATTGACTTGTAATCCACCCAGTATACTCAGAGGTCCACACACTTTTTGTGTAATTGGCCAGAAATAGTAAATATTTGGGGCTCTGAGGGCCATCTGGTCTCTGTCACATCTGCTCAACTTCACTGTTGTAGTGACAGCAGCCATATTATTCTCATACTGCCTGTGGCTGCTTTTGAGACAATATGTACCGCAGAGCCTAAAATTCCTATCTAGCCCTTTACAGAAAGTGTTTGCCAACCCTGTCATATACTAGGAACGTCTTCCAAGGGAGTAAACACCCTTCCTCACCACCATGTTTAGTGACTGCATTTTGCTTCCCTTCCATAGACTTTTCCAAAGCTGCTCTGCTGAGGACCTTTATTTCCCTGGCAAATGTTCTCAAAAATGAGTTTGTTAAGGAAGACACCTGAATTTGAGAAGCAGTGGGACAAGTGTCCCCAAAGCCCCACCTGACTTCTCTCCCGGCCCAGCCCTGGTCTCTAAGCTCTGAAGGGCTGAAAAACGGACATTTTCTCAGGTACGTCTCCTGACTCAAGAACTTGCAACTTTGCAAACCCATAAAGTGGGCCACCTACTCAGGAACCCCCCTGGCCCTGTCCTGATAGTACAGGACAGTCCCCGCTGGTCCCTGCAACCTGGTCCCAACCACATCAAGCTGTTTACAAGGAGCTCCTTGAAAAATTTCCCCCTTAATTACAGTTTAAGCTGTGCTAAAGAATCACTTGCTTGCTTGGGGTCATGATACATCAAGCTGGGCAGGGGTCTTCTTGTTGAATCAAGGAGGTGGATTCAAGACAGAAGCTTGAACCAGTTTTTCTAGTTCCCAGGCACCCTCCAGATTCTCCTCTGGGTTTACTTTTCTTAGGTAGAAACGTTACCTGGATTTGCAGAGAACATGGGGCTCTTTGTCATCCAGGATCCCTCAGGGGCCCACGGGCAAGTTAATTGTTTGGAAAGTGTTGCCTCTTAGGCATTTCTTTTTTTCATAAAAGAGGAATTAGAGTCTTTGGGTCCTATAACCTTGGATTTCTGCCAAGTTTCCTCATAGCATTTTCACCTGAAAAAGATAAGCCTTTCCCCTCCTGAGCCAGGAGAGTGTTTCTTGTACCAACAGTGGTGTTTGAAAAGCCCAAACTCTCAAGCCTGGCTATACCCCTGCATTTATCATGTCAGACATCCCAATTGCAGGTGTCATCTCCCAATCAACTTTTAGATGGATTGGAAAAGCCAGAAAGAAGAGGCAATCATTATAATCATTTTTCAGACTTACAGCATTTTTGCCTTTTAAAAAAATGTTTGGGGGGCTTTGGAGTGTGTTTAAAATTCATTTTAAACTTTTTTTTTTTCCTGTGGTTGTAAAATGATGCATGGTCATTATAGAATCAGGAAATCTTAGACTGGGCAAAAAAACAAACATAGCCACCAGCCCACGGTCAAGGAGGTAAACATGAATAACCGTGTAGGACAAACTTGGGCCCCGTATCATGCATTCTCCATGCAGTGTGGTGTTCAAAGACAGAGTCTTTCAAGAGAAATGAAAAACAGGAATATTGTTGCTTGTCGTTACAACAGGTATGTGGAGAAATACACATGTAACGCAACCCCCATGCAACCATTTTAAAAGTAATTGTCCAACAAAAAGAGATCCAGAGGGAAATTCGGCCAATCCTGGACTCTATGGGTGATTGGTACCTTATAAGAAAGATATTCTGGCAGGTGATGGAATTCTTCATTTTATAGCTAGGCTTCTTTGCATCATAAATCAATGATTCCTAATTCTGAGGTTAGCCCAGGAGGGCTACATAAAAGTCACCTAGGTTGCTGATGAAAAAATATAGATTCCCACCTCCTTCCTCACCTGAGATTCGGATTCAGTTGATCTCACCTGGGAACCTGTGTTTCTAAACAGGCCCATGAGGTAATTCTTATATACAGCCAGGACTGAGGATAATCAGTATGGAGTGTCAACATCCTTTCTCACCATCCTTTTAGTGTCTACCTCAAAGTCAAATCTCCTTCCCCAGTTTCAAAGAATCTGATTGACTCTGCTTGGGTCACATGTCCCACTCCTGGACAAACCACTATGGCTAGTGAAATGAGACACTGTGATTGGCCAGATCTGGGACTTATGCCCTTCTCCATGGCCAAGAGGATGGGCTATTGTGATTGACAGCAATGCTGAATCATAGGACAGATTCAAGGAGAAGTGTTTCCCCAAAGGATAGTGGCAAGGGCCCCTACTGGGCATGTCATTCCAGGAACGCCTAAATCTTGTTTTAGCCCAATCCACTCCTTCCCCTTAAGGTCCACCCACTACAAGAGGCAAAAGCAAATTAAAAGTCAGCTTTATTATTATTATTTTGGCCGGTGCTGCGTGGCATGTGGGATCTTAGTTTCCTGACCAGGGATAGAACCCATGCCCCCTACAGTGGAAACATGAAGTCTTAACCACTGGACTGCCAGGGAAGACCAGCTTCATTATTATTAACTGGACTTCTGGCAGAACTCTGGTGATAAAATGAACTCTAATTGTTGATAAATAGGGGGGTACCTCTTGGCTTAGATGTGAAGATGGAGAAAGAGGATAGCCCTTCATCTCCTGCCAACTACCAGTCAACTTCACCTGGCCACCGGGGGTGAATCACACCAAGGGATGAGAAACAAGGATGTAGAACTTGAAAGCTAGAACTGCTGGGGTCAGGAGCTGCTGTTTTAAGTGACAGTGACCTGGCCCATTAGTAAATCATACTCAAGCGTCTTAGAATTTGACCCTATTAAATTTGTAAGTCTTCCTCCCTGAAGGGTAGGAGGGAGGAACTACAAGAGTTCAAGTTGAAAAATCCCAGGGAAGCGCTCTGATTGGCTCAGCTTGGGTCACATGGAAGAGACAAGGAGAGAGAACCCCAATATGCCCCCCTGCCAGAGAATTCTGGGTAAATAAACGATTATTCCAAATACCTCCTTACTCATTTTAAGATGCTGTGACATAATAAGAAATACATATTTTGTCTCTGCCCCCCATTTCCAGGCACAAAGCTCCTAAAACCCTTGGAATCTCGGGAGTGAAAAATGTCTTTTTGTATGCTAATGAGATGGCTGGTGACTGTGGCTCCTGGGTAGCCTCAGGATGGGAGGCTCGGGTGGGGTTGGTTGCCAAGGGGAACCAACCACCTGCTTAAAGGGATGGAACTTCCAGCTCCACCCACTGACCTTTGGGGAAGGGAGGGGGGCTGGAAGTTACTAGCTGGCTGCCAATGATTTACTCAATCGTACCTACATAATGGAACCTCCATAAAACCGGCTGAAGGATGGGATTCCAAGAGCTTCTGGGTTTGTGAACACCTGGGGGTGCTGGAAGTGTAGGATGCCTGGAGAGGGCCATAAAAAATAATAATAAAAATATATTTTTTAAATATAGACTGACAGTTCCTGAAATGCTAGTTCCTGAGAAGGAGGGGTTAGGCATGGCGATGTACTTTAAATATGGGGGATTTGTCTTGAAGCAGTGTCTTCTGAGAAAGCACCCTCTTTATTTTGAGTGTATTCTTATTTGGATTGCCTTGCCATGGGGGTGCTGATGGAGATGGGGTGGGGGCGATAACCTCCAATAATAATAGCCAAACATGCGGCACATAGGACGTTTCCTATGTACTTCATAAGTATAAATTCATTTAAACCTCAAAATGACCCTATGAGGTAGGTCCTTTGCAACCTTTATAAGGCCGCACAGTTAGCAAGAGTCACAGGACCTTGAGCATCGTGCCCTTCTTGCCTTCAGAGAGGCTTGGATTCTGGCTTTGCAGCTCCCCGACCAGGCAAGCTGGGGTGCTTACCATTTTTATTCTTTTTTTCGGTACGCGGGCCTCTCACGGTTGTGGCCTCTCCGGTTGCGTAGCACAGGCTCAGCGGCCATGGCTCACGGGCCCAGCCGCTCCGCGGCATGTGGGATATTCCTGGACTGGGGCACGAACCCATGTCCCCTGCATCGGCAGGCGGACTCTCAACCACTGTGCCACCAGGGAAGCCCCTGCGCCACCAGGGAAGCCCGCTTACCATCCTTTAGCCTTGGTCCTCCAGCTGTAGAACAAGGGTAATTCTGGAGTAGGGCAGCGATGAAAGCACCTGTCTTCGGTGCACCCCAGAGGAAAGGGATGATACTTATGCTGACCTAGAGCTGCAGCGGGCCTGGTGCCAGGATCCGGGTTTGGTTGGTTGCATCTCCAGACTGAGCTGAGGTCTGTGCAGGGAGCAGCTGCCAGTGCCCTGCCCAGACATAGCATGGCCGCATATGGAAGGATGGAATAAGTCACTGTGGAAGCTTCTCCCCTTGAAACGCCTGACATTAAGGAATCTTCCTCCTTTGCTCTCTTTCTCTCCTCCCCCCTCCTTCCTTCCCCCCCCCCCCCCCACCCCGGCTTTTTTTTCTTTAAATTCCCAATGTCAGTTGATGCCTTTTCAAAAGAACCTAACTAAGCCCGACAGGCAGTGTGGGCACAGGCACTAGGCAGGATTAAGGGAAGATTAAGATCCTTTGTCAATTTCTCCTCTTCTCTGCAGAGACAAGACCTGAAGTGTTGCTAAAGAATCCCCCTGGTGGGCTTCCCTGGTGGCCCTGGTCCGGGAGGATCCCACGGGCCGCGAAGCGGCTGGGCCCGTGAGCCATGGCCGCTGCGCCTGCGCGTCCGGAGCCTGTGCTCCGCAACGGGAGAGGCCACAACAGTGAGAGGCCCGCGTACCGCCAAAAAAAAAAAAAAAAAAAAAAAGAATCCCCTGGAAACCACTTTCTCTGGGGCCTCCTTTGGATTGCCTCTGACTGGGTGGAGCTCCCACGTGTGCAGCCTTCACGCGGAGCGAGCTGCCAACCTCGGAGCGGGTGAGCCAGGGCGTTCGCCTTGGGTTGGGTCTCCATTCCGGGGCCAAGTCGACTCATCTCTGGGGCCAGTTGCTTCAGACCTCAGAGACAAGCCACGTCCTGCCAAGAGACGTCTGCTTCCCAAGTGCAGGGCCCAAGGGTGCAGTCCTGCGGGCAGCCCCGCCTGCTCCTCCCTGGGTCCCCTTCTTCCTCCGCTTCTCCTGGTTTATGGAGGAGACATACAACCTGTTCTTCTGACCTAAGGCCGGTCCCCCATCTTGCTGCAGGTCCCACCCTTCGTGACTTTCTCCAGGATTTTAAGTCCTTAATTATTCCCTCCATTCTCCCAAATTTTCCATTTCTCTCTCCTCTGCATCTCATCAGCCTGCAGCACTGCTTCCTTATTAGAACGAGAACAGAACCCTCTGACCTCTGTGAGCCCCACCAGCGTCCACCCTCATTTATGTTTTCCTTCACAAACTTTTCTCCGTTTCCTCAGCTCCCACCCGTTCTCCAGCCCCCTGCCCCGCCCCCGGCTTCTCTCTCACCGAGGGCACCTCCAACCATGTTACAATATACAGAGGACCCGCTCATGTCCTCACGTGATGAGGCTTCTTAGGTGCATTCCACACAGCTGACCACTTTTTTCTTCTAGAAGCTCCCTCCTTTCTTTCCTTCCGTGACACACTCGTGGTTTCTCAGCCTCCATCTTCGGCCCGCTCCTCGCCGCCCTCCAAGTGCTGGCCTCCGCACGGCTCGCCCTAGTCCTCTTCATCACTGGGCTCTCACGGGACGACCTCATCCACCGCCAAGGCTTTAAATGTGCCCTAGCGGCTGAGGGCTCCCACGCTTACCCTCGGGTCCCGCTGTCACCGCACAGATTGATCGCCTACCCGACACCCCTACTTGGATGTCTCGTGGGCTTTCCACACTGAACGTGTCCAAATGAAACCTCGCGTTGTCTTCTTCCCCACCTGTCTCCGCCGCAGGCCCCCTCAGCTCCAGGAATGGTACCGCCCTTCAAGCCAGACACCCGAGCCCATGACACCCTTGCTGCTGCTGCTTCTTCCTCCCTTAAGCTCCCGTCCAGTCAGCCACCAGCTGGCCATTCCAACGCCACTTTCGTCGTCCTCACTGCCACCTGAGGCCAGGCCACAGTCAACGCCCTCCTGGGTGATGTGACAGTCTCCTGCGTGATCCCCAGCCCTCATTTCTCACACTGCTGCCCTTGGCATCTTTCTAGAACGAAAAGTCGAATCAGGTCAGTCCCCGCTTAAAACCATTTCATGCTCCCTAGGGCTCTGAGGGGAGGTCTAACTGCCTCAACTCAGTTTACACAACCCTTCAGAGCCTGGCCCCTCGCTGCCTCTCCCGACTCCAGGGCCACCCCCGCAGGGTGCTCTCTGTGTCCCTGATATGCTGACAGGCTCTCAGGTTCCAGAATGTTCTTTCCACTCCAGGCCTTTGCACTTGCTGCTGCCTTCTTGGGCTACCCTTCCCTACCCTGCTCCCCGCCTCTGGTTAGCTCCGACTCATCCTTCTGGCTTGACTTAAATGTCCCTTCCTCCAGGAAGCCCTCCCTGTCTCATCCTCCCCAAACAAAACAAAATCAAATCAGACCTAAAAACTGAGTCATAAGCTCCTTTCTTCCCTGAGGAGGGATCACGAAAGCTGTGTTTGCACAACAAGCATACCGCTTTTACTTGCCTTCCTTGTTACAGGTTCATAGAAATGGGGTCTAAATATCAACAGTTGCATAGCACTAGAAAAACACAAATCTTGGGACTTCCCTGATGGTCCAGTGGTTAAGAATCCACCTTCCAATGCAGGGGACACGGGTTTGATCCCTGGTCGGGGAAATAGGGTCCCACGTGCCGTGGGGCAACTAAGCCCGCGCGCTGCAATGACTGAGTGCGTGAGCCACAACTGGAGAGCCTGTGTGCCGCAACTACAGAGCCGATGCGCTCTGGAGCCCACGCGCCACAGCTACTGAGCCCATGCACCACAACTAGAGAGAAGCCTGCTCACTGCAACTGAGCGCCGACGCAGCCAATAAATACATAAATATTTAAAGCAAAACACAAACCTTTACCTGATACGTGACTGACGTGATTAGCCGATTGGGACAGATCATCAGAAAATGAAGTAAAAGCAGAGACTTGATTCATAAAAAGTATACCTTGCTCACGTCAAAAGATACTTAACTGGGCTTTATAGAAATCAAGTTCTTTTCTTCCACGTGGGTGGTCATTTATGCCAGTGACAGATTACAGAATTGGCTTCTGCCTTTCACGTATTAAATCACAACACCGTCTTCCAGAATTGTAAACACATCCTTGGCTAGTTTTGTTTCATTCATATCCTAATTATCACCATCGTCACTTAGGACGGCTTGAGAAATGGAGGAGGAGGCTGGCGATAGCATATTTTGACCCCCCCTTGACCTCACTATGAGCTGTATTCCAAGTGTTTGGCCCCTACTAGGGGCTGGTTCAATACCGATGAATGAATGAGTGAATGAATGAAATCGCACTCAAACCAGAGTTCCAGGTTCCATGTTGTTGGCCTCCAGCTGTTAATTTCAGCACACAAAGACCAAGCATGGCTCTTGCCCTCCAAATCATGGAACCATCGGATGACAGGATGGCAGGGTCCCCGGAGCACCCATGGCCCTTCTCCGAATGCATCAGTTGAGCTGGCTGAGCCATCGCACGGAGCAGGCAGGCTGCAGGCTGGGTGGAAGAAAGCGTAGGGGGAGGGCGCAGCGGCCAGGTCATACCTGGGCCTGTGGATTTTATTCTCCGTATGGTGAGAAGCCCTTGGGGAATCAAACACATCACCTGATCTGATTTCCTTTTTGTTTGCTTTGCTTTTTTAAAGATCGCTGCAAATCTCTGGAAAACCAGATCCAGGACTGGAGAAAGTAAAGGTAGGAGAGTGTAAACACACGATTGTGACACCAAAGGAGGCCCTCCCCACCCTTAATGGCAATGCCTAGAGTCAGATCGCCATCTTGTGGTCAAGGCTAGAAACTGCACCCTCCCGTCTTAGTTTCCGGTGCTCCTCGCAGTGGAGGGGCCCGGATTTGGACCCCCAGTGACTTGTCCTACCAGCGTCTGGGGTCTAAAAGCCTATGCTCAAGTCCTGGTTTGACCACCCCCAGCTGTATAACCAAAGAGGATTCAGGTTTCTTTGTTTTTTTAATATAGATTTATTTTTATTTATTTATTTATTTATTTGTTTTTTGGCTGTGTTGGGTCGTTGTTGCTGCACGCGGGCTCCCTCTAGTAGTGGTGAACGGGGACTACTCTTCGTTGTGGTGCGCGGGCTTCTCGTTGTGGTGGCTTCTCTTGTTGCGGAGCACGGGCTCTAGGCGCGAGGGCTTAAGTAGTTGTGGCACGTGGGCTCAGTAGTTGTGGCGCACGGGCCTAGTTGCTCTGCGGCATGTGGGATCTTCCTGGACCAGGGCTCGAACCCGTGTCCCCTGCATTGGCAGGCGGATTCTTAACCACTGCGCCACCAGGGAAGCCCGGATTCAGGTTTCTTATCTGAATCGTGGAGATAGCAATGCTCTCATCTCTGTGGGTAAAGGCCCAACAAGAAATGAGATTGTCGCTGTCACAGGCTTTTGTAAACTCTCCTATGTGTGCTTGATGGGTATTGCTTTCGGAGGGTGCAGTAAGAATGTCTTTCTTCAGGGTTACCTTAAAACGAGAACATAAGATGTCTGGGTGGTTTGGATGTTTAGCCCTGGAAGGGGTTTGGGAATCATTAGGTGTGACCTCCTTGTTTCAAAGAGGAAGAAACTGAGGCTCAGGAGAAAAGAAAGCAGAAGCTGAGACTTTCCAAGTCTCATATTGTAGGACTCGGCCTTGCTGCTTCTTGGTTTAGCAGTGAGTCGAAAGCTCTGGCTTCAGACAAGGACCCTGGAGGACAGAAGGTCCCAGGTGGGCACTGCAGAACGGGGTTCAGGAATGTGGCCAGTGAGGACGGAAGTCACAGCCCTTTAGAAGCGGCATCTTCGACGTGCTGATAAAGAGGCTCCCAGGGAACCTGGGAGTGGGGCTGGGGGCTCCGGGCAGCACCCGGGTGTGCAGAATTTCTGGCATTTAGTGAAGACCTTGGCTCAAACCCCGTTACTTTACAGAAGGGGAAACTACGACACAGCGGGAGGGGAGCAGCCCTGCCCTCGGCCAGACAGCATTTTCAGTAGCTGCTCCATCTCAGCAAACTGTAGGGCTGCGGGCCCGGCCCTTTGTCTGATTCTGACTAAATACCTGTTCTCTTAGAGGGATCATGGAATTATGCACTTTACTGCCTTATTATTCTGTTGAATCCTCCCAGCAGCCCTGCAGATAGGTTTCTTCCCATTTTGCTGATGGGGAGACCAGGGCTCAGGGAGATGGTGTGATGCGGGAGGTCCAGAGTTGAACCCGTCTCTGCTCAACTCAGGAAACTGGGTTCACAGCCACTAATGTGTACGGTGTCACCGGGAGCTGTGAGCTCTCGAGGGAGGGGGTGTGTTATAAAGAGGTGGTGAGGCAGATGTCTTCTCCTAGGAGGGCCGTCTTCAGAGATTACTTAGATCTCTGTGACTCAGAGCAAGCCATCTGCCCCCACTCACTGCTTTGTAAAAAATGAAATCAAGAACACCAAATGGTGGGCATCAGGCTCCTGCCTCAGTTCCTGACACACAGTCAGGACCCAAATAAAGGCATTTTCCTCCATGGATCCCACCCACCCCCAGCTGCTTTAGAACCCAGATGGGGCTTCGCTGGGGGCACAGTGGTTAAGAATACACCTGCCAATGCAGGGGACACGGGTTCGAGCCCTGGTCCAGGAAGATCCCACATGCCGCAGAGCAACTAAGCCCGTGTGCCACAACTACTGAGCCTGCACTCTAGAGCCTGCAAGTCGCAACTACTGAGCCCACGTGCCACAACTACTGAGCCCGCGCTCTAAAGCCCGCGAGTCACAGCTACTGAGCCTGTGCTCTAGAGTCCATGCTCCGCAACAAGAGAAGCCACCGCAATGAGAAGCCCAGGCACCAAAGAAGTGTAGCCCCTGCTCGCCCAACTAGAGAAAGCCCATGTGCAGCAACAAAGACCCAACACAACCAAGAAAAAAAAAAAAGAACCCAGATGAATGAAACCTCCAAAGATGGGAAGGACTGAAGTGTGAATGCCTCTAGGGATTCTTCCTACCCGCTTAAGAGGATACCTATGGGAAGAAGAGATGGGACATCCCTTGCTGGAAATACCCCAGCTCCCTGAGGGGCAATGGCAACCCCATCATTTAATGGAGAACAAAAACCTGCCCCAGGAGTTCTGAGTGGGGCAGGAGGGGCAGATGCCATCTGAGGCTCCCTGGGCCTGAACCCCCAACAGAGGCAGGTCCCAAACCTGAGCTGCTTGGTGGGCCAACCTTCCCGGAGCGTCCAGATGCTAGGCTACCTGGTGTCCACTCCCAGCCTGGGCCTTGGGTCATCCTCACCATAGGGTCTTCAAGTCCCGGTTTGACTCTGCCGTTGTTTCTGCATTTCCTTCCAAGTATTTCTACCTAAGCCTGGGGATCGGAAACAGTAGGAACCCTTTCATAGATCGCAGACTGGACCTGGGAGGAAGATTCTCAAAGGATGAACAAATGAGGGGACGAAGAGTGATGAATCTGGGTGCTTTCTTTCAGACCCCGCTGTCTCTAGGTTCTTTGGAACCCGGGGTCCTTTTATCCCCCACAGTACCTCATGCCTGTCTTAGACTGGTTATCTATCTCGGGGGTCCAGTTGAAGGTCTTGTAGGGCCCAGGTAGCCAGACTGTACTCAGTGCCACCCCACAAACTAGAAATCACTTAAAAATGCACCCTCCGCACACATTCAAAGATGTTCTGTGGTGTGAATGAAGAGATTTTACAACTGAGTTTTGCCAGGAACAAATTGCTCACTTTGTCCTTGTGATGCAGATTTCATTATGTTTAAGTCCAATGCTATATAAAGAAAACCCCAAATGTCCTATATTTAGAAATGAAAAGAAGTACACTACAGATACTGTAGAGGTTAAAAAGTAAGCCAACACTTAGAAGCAGATTTATACCAATAAATTAGAAAGTTTAGAAGAAACTGTCAATTTTCTGGGAAAATATAACCTTACAAAATCACTTAAGAGGACCGCAGTAGACCTGTATTTGTTACATTGTATCAGTAGTTTAAAGTACAGTGAACAGAGACGCTGCAGGACTCTGATGACAGGAAAGTTCTTAAAAAGCCCAGATAATTCCTATATTGTTCCAGAGGATAAAAAATGAATGAAAACCATTCAATGCATTTTATGAGGCTAGGTTTACCAGAGACAAATGTGTGAAAAAGAAAAACCATTGTTGATATTTCTTGTGAACATAAATTCAAAACTCCATATACATAAAGTATCATCAAGTCAAACGGAAGTCAATATGCAGAATGTACCTGAGGACGGAGGCCCATGGAACAGGGTGGGGTAGCAGTCCAGCAGGGGGTTGCGTCTACCTAACGAGGGTGTCCTGAGAGCCAGTGGCCCAGCGGTTCAGGAGATTTGCTGAACACAGAACACAGGGGACTGAGAAAATAAGTAAATATACTGAGAATAATGGGATCCATGTGTCTTACTTTAAGGGAAAGGAGGTCCAAATATGGAAGGAAGGAATACTAGAATGAATCCTATGGAACTGAATTAGAATTGGAAGGATTAATATGAATGCATGGTTTTCCAATATAAAGAAATATAGATGTATATCTGTGTACACGCACACACACACACACACTCCCTGTCTTTGTCCACTAAGAGGTCCTGGGAGCAGTAACACCCCAATAGCAATGAGCACACCTAGCACCCAGATATTGGTTTCTAAATGCTGCTCTGCACTAAAAGAAGCCAGGACTCCATGGAGAACTGGCTGGTTCTAGGGCCGAGGCAGGAAAAGAACAAGATGATCCTAAACTTTCTTTTTATGCTAAGGAATCACTCAAAGACTGATGCAATCATATCAAAAGCCACTAAACCTGTCTTGAACCGACTCCCACTTCCAAACCTGGGACAACAAGAACTTCAAAATAAGTAATGACAGAAATGGATTAAAACCCACTGAATAAAATAGGAATCCTTGAGTTCACCCTGACATCAATTTTAATTTATTTATTTTATTACTTACTTATTTTCGGCTGCATCGGGTCTTCATTGCTGTGCGCGGGCTTTTCTCTAGTTTCGGAGAGCAGGGGCTACTCTTCGTTGTGGTGTGCGGGCTTCTCATTGCAGTGGCTTCTCTTGTTGCGGAGCACGGGCTCTAGGCGTGCGGGTCTCAGTAGCTGTGGCTTGCGGGCTCCAGACGGCAGGTTCAGTAGTTGTGGTGCACGGGTTTAGTTGCTCTGCGGCACATGGGATCTTCCCGGACCAGGGCTAGAACCCATGTCCCCTGCCTTGACAGCTGCATTCCCATCCACTGCGCCACCAGGGAAGCCCTGACATAAATTTTTAAATGAATAAATAAATGACGAAAACAGGAAGCTCTTCCTAACACTACAATGCAAACTAATTAAATGTAGAGAGAATGATGGAATTAGAATGTTACTCTTTGGCAGTCATCATAGAAATAATTCAGACAAGATACATCCATGGATGCTAAAATTAGTGGGTGAAAGTAGAATAAGAATGGGAAATTAAGTATCTCCCCTGAAATACTTATTAAATACAGAAGAACCCCTGAAATACTTATTAAATACAGAAGAAGAAAAGTAACTTTACTGTGGAGGAACTTGGCCAAAGCATCTTAATCAAGAGATCAGTGCTCACATCCTCAGTCACGGGACAAGTTGAAATCATGTGCTACCTGATAGGAGACAAGGAGAGGAACACAGCATCCCTTCTGTGAAATTCCGGGCAGACATGTAACCAGAGTCTCATCATAGGAAACAGTGGATGAACTCAAATTGAGGGTCATTCCACAAAATACTTGTCCCATAATCTTCAAAGATGTTAAGGTCGGGCTTCCCTGGTGGCGCAGTGGTTGAGAGTCCGCCTGCCAAGGCAGGGGACATGAGTTCGTGCCCCGGTCCGGGAAGATCCCACATGCCGCGGAGCGGCTGGGCCCGTGAGCCATGGCCGCTGAGCCTGCGCATCCGGAGCCTGTGCCCCGCAACGGGAGAGGCCACGACAGTGAGAGGCCCGCGTACCGAAAAAAAAAAAAAAAAGATGTTAAGGTCATGAGAGTTGAGGAAAGACTGAAGAAATTCTCCAAATGGAAAAGACGGAAGAGATAAGAGAACTGGGTGTGAAGTGTGATCGAGTTTGGATCCTTTTGATATAAAGGACAGTATTATTAGGATGATTGGCAAAACTCTGAACGAAAAGTATATGCAGGCTAAGTCTAGCAAAAGAAGTGTAAAATCTTTATAAAGGAAGCATAAAACTTGACCAAAGGGCAGAAATTTAGGCTTCAATCAGTGGGAAAATATCATGATCGTGTTGGCTTGGTAACGAGTTAATTTACCTGGACTGGACTTCATTTCCCACAGTTCCCTTCCCCATATGTTTATGGTTAGAATGGCCCTAGAGATTCTGGTTCAAGGCTCGGCAGAAAGCAGCAGCCTTATGTTTTTTTATGCTCATACAATTGGACCACAGTCACCAGGCTCTTCTGTAGCTCATGTACCTTGTCACTCACCTGCTGACATACCCCTGCCCTACTCAGCATGGGGCCAGCTCCCTCTGCCTATGTTGGGCTCATGGATGGGCTTCTTTGCTTACAGGTGCCCATTGGACTCTGACTTCCCAGAGGCCAGGGAGCTCTTTGATTTTTCTCCAGGTGTTCAGCAGCAGGGCCTCTGGTCTTGGGCAAAGACCCTCGCACACAGTAAGTGGGCTTTTAGGATTGTCAGTTGAATATTAACTGAGCACCCAGAGTTGGCTCCATTCTTTTTTTTTTTTTTTTTTTTTTTGGGTACGCGGGCCTCTCACTGTCGTGGCCTCTCCCGTTGCGGAGCACAGGCTCCGGACGCGCAGGCTCAGCGGCCATGGCTCACGGGCCCAGCCGCTCCACGGCATGTGGGATCTTCCCGGACCGGGGCATGAACCCGCATCCCCTGCATCGGCAGGCGGACTCTCAACCACTGCACCACCGGGGAAGCCCTGGCTCCATTCTTGATGATTGTGTCAGGCACAGCTCTGAGTTCTGGCTCACCGAGCCCCGAGCCCACAGATCTCCAGTCCTAGGCTAGTGGTTCTCAAAAGTGTGGTCCATAGACCTCCAGTGTCAGCACCACAAATTCCTGCCCACCCCTCCCCCTCAAGAGCTACTGAATCAAAATCAGAAGCTCGGGGGTTGTGCCCAGCAATCCACCATTTAACAATCCCTCCAGGCGATTCTTATACACATTAACAATTGAGAATAGCATTGAGAACACGTGAGTTCTAGAGTTTTGGAAGACTGCCAATAAGGGTAGTTGGGTTAATTCCCCGTCGGGAAGAAGAGAGTTTTCTGAGACCCACTATCATTCCCAAAGGGATCGTGCATTTCCAGTTGCCCACCTGGGGAGCTAGACCCCGCAGATGGTGCATTTAAGGCTCAAGTCAGATTTTCCCATTTTAAATCTCTGCTTTCTTGATTTATTTTTCCAAGTAGGACTTCATATGATTTATTGGATAACCATTTCTTCTTTCACTGATAGGAAAATGATACCCTTTATCATATACCAAATCTACATGTATATTTAGGTGTTCCCTATTTGAATTTTCATTTTATTTTATTTTTTTAAATTTTGTTTACTTCTTTATTAGAGTATAATTGCTTTACAATGGTGTGTTAGTTTCTGCTTTATAACAAAGTGAATCAATTATACGTATACATATGTTCCCATATCTCTTCCCTCTTGGGTCTCCCTCCCTCCCACCCTCCCTATCCCACCCCTGAATTTTTAAATGTTTCAATCTATTGAATTTTTCATCTTTGAACTAGAATCATGTTGTTTGTTTCAGAAAACAAATTGTTTTATTTTGTTTTCAGAAAAAATCTTTTTTGGAATAATGCTAAAAATGAGTATCATTTCAAAAGTATTTGAACATGTCAATTATATCTCAATAAAACTGGCAGAAAAAAAATTGTTTGACAACGTTGAAATAACAGCCAGTAATTTCCCACCCCTCCACCTTCTCAATCTCAGGCCCAGAGGCTAAGGTCTGGGTTAGGGTTCCCAGCAGGATTAGCGAACAAGAACCCAGTGAAGATGCCAGCATTTCAAAGACAGCTGCGTGCCCAGCCTGGGGACCAGAAATGGGGATGTTTGCATCTTTCCCCAAAACTTCCAGGGGTCCTGACCCTCTTCTTAGGAGGGTGGAACCTCCGGCGTTTGGAAGGGCACCTCCATCCTCCACCAATCCCATCGTGGCTGGTGTGGCTCCAGAACAGACGCTGCCTGCATTGCATGCACATCACACATCACAGTATCTGTCTTGGTGGTGTCTGGGAAGGTCACCAATCCCCATTTTAGAAAACAGTGTTGAGGGACTTCCCTGGTGGCTCAGTGGTTAAGAATCCGCCTGCCAATGCAGGAGACAGGGGTTCGAGCCTTGGTCCGGGAAGATCCCACATGCCACGGTGCAACTAAGCCCGTGCGCCACAACTACGGAGCCCATGTGCCACAACTACTGGAGCCGTGCGCCTAGAGCCTGTGCTCCACGACAAGAGAAGCCACCGCAATGAGAAAACCCATGCACTGCAAGGAAGAGGTGCCCCCGCTCGCCGCAACTAGAGAAAGTCCGTGCGCAACAATGAAGACCCAACGCAGCCATAAATAAATAAATAAATAAAATTGAAAAAGAAAACAGTGTTGATACCTAGACTGAGCGAGAGGCACGTCCGGAACCTGAGAAGAAACAGCGACCGTGGAGAAGGAAGGTCGGACCCAAGGGGCCTCAGTTCCCTCAAGACCCCCTTCCCCCAGATCAGAGACAAACATGGCATGTATCCTTGGAAAGCATTTTTTCAGGATGTACAACTGGTTGTGTGAATTAAGAAATGAAGTGTCGGCAGGATGTGTTATGTACCAATGGCAGACAGTAGTGGTGTAAATGAGATTCACCTGGTTATCCCAGTAACTCATGCTTTCTAGTCTAGCCTGAGAAAACGAACAGGGAGCAGTTCCCCAGCTCCTCCATTTCTAACCTCACTGTTGAGATGTATTTATTAAGCACCTGCTCTGTGCCAGGCACTGTACTGGGCTCATTGCACAGTAGCTCTCCTTTTATTAGCGCAGTAACTTTACAAGGCAGTTATCTGTATCATCCTTGGTGGTTTTTTTTGCGGTACGCGGGCCTCTCACCGTTGCGGCCTCTCCCGTTGCGGAGCACAGGCTCCGGATGCGCAGGCTCAGCGGCCATGGCTCACGGGCCCAGCCGCTCCGCGGCATATGGGGTCCTCCCGGACCGGGGCACGAACCCGTGTCCCCTGCATCGGCAGGCGGACTCTCAACCACTGTGCCACCAGGGAAGCCCTATCATCCTCGTTTTATAAGTGGAAAGACTAAAGCTCAGAGGGTTACTTAGTAACTCAGCCAACATCACCCAGCCTGGAAGTGGCAGGGGAGGGATTCGAACCCAGGTAGTCTAGTTCCAGACTGTGTTCTAGCTCCTCTGCTGTTCTCTGCTGACCACTCTCACATAGTTTGTCTCTTGAATGTTTGGCGTATTTGTTTCTTATGGCTGCTGTAACAAATTATCATAAACTCAGGGACTTAAAACAGCACCTATGTATTCTCTTACAGTTCTGGAAGGCAGGAGTCTAAAGCGGACGCAGAGCTGCATCCCCTCTGGAAGCTTTAGGGGAAAATCCATTCTTTGCCATTTCCAGCTTCTAGAGGCAGCCTGCATCCCTTGGCTCAGGGCCCCTTCCTCCATCTTTAAAGCCATCACCCCAACCTCTGCCTCCATCATCACATCTCTTAACTTCTGACTCTCATCTCCTGTCTCCCTCTTATAAGAATCCTTGTGATGACGTTAGGTCCATCCTGACAATCCAGGATGCTTTCCCACCTCAAGACCCTTGATCACATCTGCAAAGCCCCTTTTGCCATGTAAGGCGACATATTCACAGGTTCCGGAGATTTGGATGTGGGTATCTTTTGGAAGCCATTACTGTGCCTAGCACATTTGGTTACTTCCATTTTGTAGAATAACAGCAAAAAGCATTTTTAATGCCTTCCTAGACCTTAATTCCACTGGTTTAATTCCGCCAGAAAAACCTGCCGATCGAGCAAAGCTGGGTTATTATACCTCCTGCAGTAAAGGAAAACACCACCTCAACAAAGTCTCAGATTAGGGAAATTAGGGAATGGTATTTATAGGGTTTTAGGGCCCTGGTTGGGTGATTTTAAAGCAGTTTTGCAAGGCAGCGAACTGGTTGGAATCGGGCCGTTTCTGACACAACAGCTTTGGAATGGTGGGCCCAGGGAGGTGAAGTTTTGAAAGCAGAGCTGAAGCATAATCTTATCTTCTAGAAGCAGATATTTCGTGGAACCGGCAGCAAGTGATTTCTACCTGATCCCAGTATTGCTTAACACGGGGATTATGTGAGTTTTAGTTCTCACTAATTAAAATAGTAATCGTTCCCATTTTTTGAAGCTCCTCCTATAGCCAGACAACTTGCATACATTTTGGAAAGGACAACAACCCTAAAGGCAAATATTTCAGCCTAATCTCAGGATAGCATAATAATCCCCCTCATGGATTTGGGAGTCAAAAAGTCCTGCATAAAAATCCTGCCTCTGCAAATACGGGTAGTTTCTTCATCTGTAAAATCAGGATAACGCTTCCTGCTCTGAGGGTGAAAGCGAGTATGCAGTGCTCCGGCCGGTATACACCGTGTGTTCACAAGAGCAGGGGTCAAGCATCCTTGTTCGCCCACAGGAGACCTGGGTCATGCCTGGTCTCCCAGCATCATTATTAAAAGTGTCCTTTTTTTTTTTTCTGCACTGTGCAGCTTGCAGGATCTTAATTCCCCGACCAGGAATCAAACCCAGGCCCCCTGCAGTGGAAGCTGAGTCCTAACCACTGGACCGCCAGGGAATTCCCTAAAAGTGTCCTATAGATGAAAAATTACACGGGCACTGTTCAATACAGTGAAGCTATGGTTATTATTTCTACTCTGTAGGTGAAAGGGGGAGGTTCAGAGAGGTTAGGTGATCAGCTCAAGGCCACACTGCTGAGTGGGCAGAATTCGCCACGTCAGAGGTGCACGGCTGGCCAAATGCTGTTCCTTCTGCCTGGAGGACCACCCCCATCCTAAGCCCGACCCAATGCCACGCTTTGTGACTGTATATTTGTGCGATGTTTTAATTAAATCCATCCCCCCTAGTAGATCAGGAGCCCCGCGGAAGCCAGATTGAGGTGAGTCTCATGAGTGACCGTACGGCAGCGCCTAGAACAGAGGCAGCGCCGTGGGTCCTCCGCAGAGGTTTGTCATTTGCACGCAGATGATCAGCCTGCAGCCTTGTGAGGATTCTGTAAGCGAGGCAGCTTTTCTCTTCCTGAGACCCAGTCTCAGAAGCCGCCCCAGAGTGCTGGGAAGGCCCATCACCCCAGCCGGAAGAATGCACTCAGTAGCGGACAAGACCTGTTCCCACTGTTAATCGGGGACCTCCCTGTAGATACCCGAGAACTGGTGAATAACAGAGCTTTCACCATACTTCCACCTAAAACGGCTCTGATAACCATCCACCTTCCACAGTAGGGTAGACACAGGAAGTAGGAGAAACTGTGCCCATGCACTGGGCTCTCTTGAGTATGGTTTATACACTAGGCTGACCCCAAATGTCCCCAGTGAAAAGGATTGTTTTCCTGTAATTACTGTCCTTTGGGCTTGGCCCTCACAAAGACATCGCATGCAATTAGCTGGGATTTCTTGGCTCTGATAAAACAGTGTATCCTCTTAATAGTAACAGATGTCAAGGAACGCGTTAGACATTGGTCTTCCCTGCAGGGGAGGAAATTAACATACATATGTATATGTACTTATTTGGATTCAGGGAATATCTGATCATGGTATTAAAAGTTCCACCACTGGAGAAGAGTTTTGACAAGACAAATCTGAGCTGACCCCGTGACTCAGCAGTTTCGATTCCTGGGACCTCATCTTCAGAAGCAAGCAACAGGGTGCTCCTTTTATCTCTTTTTGTGACGACAGGAAAAACTGGAATAACCTAAGGGCCCATTAAGGGGGAAGAGGTTCAGCTTCAGCAGGGTGCATCCATACAATGGAATGTCTCCCAGGTGCTTAAAATAATGAGGCAGAAGCCAAAGATGACATCAAGGGCTGTGGAGAGAACAAAGCCAGTGTTAAGTTATATGTGTCTGTGAATGGATACTCAGATGAGAGCCTAGAAATGCAAATAAGTTCAGTCTGTTCCCCCTCCGGAATTTAAAAAAAAAAAAAAAAAAGATTGTATTCAGGTATTACTCGGGTCGTTTGAAAAACACACACAGCATTAAAACGAACAAGAAAGTAGCAACTTTTAACGGTGGACCTTAGCCCAGCACAATTCCACTGCAGGTAAATGCTGGTGTTAACAGCTCAGCTGCTTCCTTGGTAAAGTTAGACGGTTGTGCCAGAGACTGGCGGCGGGAGTACTAAATTAAAATTAAAATCTCACCCAGATCCCTCCAAAAAAAAAAGCTGAAAAATCAACCCCAACCCCACTCTGCATCAGATGAAAAGTCTTAACTAGGTCAGGGGTTCCCATTCTTGGCATTGCTGACATTTGGGGCAAGAGACCTCTTGGTGGTGGGGAGAGGGGGTGGTGTCTTATATACTGTAGGATGTTTAGCAGCATCCCTGGCCTCTACGCACTAGAAGCCTGCAGTAAACACCACCGCCCCCCAGCTGTGACAACCAAAAATGTCTCCAGACATTGCCCAATGTTCCCTGGGGGCGAAATCGCCCTCACCCCCGCCCCTGGCTGAGAGCCGCCTGACTAGGGTGATCTGTGTTCAGGTTTCCTTGAGATCTTTCTGATTGCCATCTCCTGAGCTGGGGGAATTACTAACATCGACCCCTTTGATTCTCAAAAACGCCCTGTCTGATAAAATATGTAGTCACCCTGGCTCTGACCTTTCTCCCCACAAAAATGCACTGATGTTTGTGACATCATCCTCCCGACGTTTGGCCCCCAGTCTCCTTGGGGGATAAAGAAATTAATACGTAACTAACACTGTGAGACTCAGTCAGAAGCATCTTTAGTTAGATTGCCACCTCACTCTTATTTCACGGTCCACTTGTATTTTTCAACTTTGCCTTAAGGCCAAAGTAAAATTGGGAAGCCGTGAGGAATGGACAAAGCACTGTAACTTACCTGAATGAAGTTCCTTTGAGGATTTCAGCCAGTTCTAGGTTTTTACACTTTAAATACATTGTTTTTTTTTTTTTTGAGACCTCAGCACTGCTAGAGGGTGAGGGTTCCTCTTGCAATTCTATGAATACAGAGTGATTGGTTGTGTCAGGCACAGAAGAAATCCCTAGGGGTACAGCAGTGGACCAAGGACAGGCCCCCCACGTCCTGGGGCTCTTATGCTGGAGTCAGGGCGTGGGGTGTTGATAGTGACCAACAGGAGATAACAGAAAACTGACAAATGAACAAAACACTGCAAACTGTGATAATTCAAATACCCCTCGGGAGGTTCCCCCACCCTCCCACCTGCCTTATTCTCTTCCCTGGTGCTTGGCATCTCCTGACCTTCTCTATATTTGACTCATTCGTTTATTAGGTCCTTTCAGTGGAACCGAAGCCCCAGGAGGACAGGGTTTTTGGTCTGTTTTGTTCCCTGCTCTATCCTTAATGCCCAGAATAACGCTGGGCACGTAGTACATGCTCCATAAATAGTTATGAAATGAAAGGGAAGAGACAACTCGGGGCAGAGCTGGGAATCACAGGGTGGAGGGACGTCGTGGACCCAGGTGATGGGGGTGGGGTGGGAGACCAGTTTGAGAAGATGATGGGTCTGACTCAACCCTGGTCCGAGAGGGGACCAGTTAGTCAGGGCTTCTCACGGGCTGATGCTACGGAACCGTACATGCTGAACACACCACAAAGCGAGTCCCCTTTTTTCTTTTTCTGGCTGCATTGGGTCTTCGTTGCTGCACGTGGGTTTTCTCTGGTTGTGGTGAGCGGGGGCTACTCTTCATTGCGGTGCGCGGACTTCTCATTGCGGTGACTTCTCTTGTTGTGGACCACGGGCTCTAGGCGTTCGGGCTCAGTAGTTGCAGCACGTGGGCTCAGTAGTTGTGGCGCACTGGCTTTGTTGCTCCGCAGAGTGCGGGATCTTCCCGGACCAGGGATCGAACTCGTGTCCCCTGCATTGGCAGGCGGATTCTTAACCACTGCGCCGCCACCAGGGAAGTCCCGTGAGTCCCTTTTTAAAGTCAAGGCTGCCACTTTGGACTCTCATTAGGGGCTTTGCACGTACTGCTTCTCACCCCTCCCTTCCCCAAACCCCAAGAGGTTGAGCATGTTGTTTCTATTTTAGATGTGTGGAAACTGAGGCACGAGAGGTGAGGGAACTTGCTAGTGGGGGATGAAGATGGGACCCCAGGCCTCCCTCCCTGCACGGACCCGGGCAGCGTGTGGGCCCAATGGCCTGGTCCAGGCTCTCTCAGCCTCCTGCTGGCTCTGACGCTGACCACGCCCCTGGCCTGACAGAGCAGAGCCTGGGAAGGTGGAGGTGAGGCACTCAGATAGGCAGACACAGCTGGCCGGGAGTCCTCATCTCCAGTGGAAGGGTCACGGCCACCCAGAAGCTCCGCTGACTTGTTGGCACCCCAGGCTGGGCACAGCTGGTCACCTCTGACTCCCTAATCCCGCTGGGAGCTCTAATCCAGACCTCTGGGAGGTGGAATTAGATAGGGAGTGGGAAATTGTACCCTTTATCTGTTGTTTCAAATTCATTTACCATAAACATATATCCTTTCTTTTTAAAAAAAAAATATTTATTTATTTATTTGGCTGATTCGGGTCTTAGTTGTGGCACATAGGATCCTTGTTGAGGCATGTGGGACCTTTCCCTGTGAAACGCGGGCTCACTAGTTGTAGCGCTCAGGCTTAGTTGCCCTGCTGCATGTGGGATCTTAGTTCCCCGACCAGGGATTGAACCTGTGTCCCCTGCAATGGAAGGCAGATTCTTAACCACTGGACCACTAGGGAAGTCCCATGTATCTTTTCTTTTATAATACTGATGATTCCAGTCTTTAACCAAAAAGTAAAATAATCTAGTACTAGAAAAGCAGACAACTCAGTAGGAGTTTGAGAAATGGCAAAAGGTATCAGCTCCCATTAGCAGAGAAAGAATTGATTATTCGAAAAATATTAATCAAAGACTTAAAAAAATTATGCATCATTTTTTAGTCCCAAAGAAGGACAGATATAGCCAAGAAGATGTATAAGGTGAAGTCATAGTAAAAAATAGTAGAAAGAAAAGAGAAACGATGACTGAAACACCAGGACTATGAAGAAGAAGGTGGACACATTTTACTATGTAAGAATTTCAAATGTGAAATATTTCAAGCATGAAGCAAGCAGAGGGGATAATAAATACCATGGCTTCCTGCTCGGCTCCTGTCTCACAGAGGACAGCAGAGCGCATTGAAACCCCGGGTCGTCTTCCATAGCCACCCCACATGTGAACTGTCCCGAATTTGTAAGAGATGTTTTTTCCTCCCCTCCGGCCTCAGTAGTGGCTGACAGTGACGTACATTCAGTGCCAGCCTGTGTTAAGCTCCCCCACGTAGGTCACTTTATTTACTGGCGAAACGTGATGACATTGGGCACCTTGGTGCTGCCCATGTGACAGAGGAAATGACCGAGGCCAAGGTGCCAATCTGGAGGGTCCTTATTAAGAGGCAGCCTTGGCCACTCACTCGTTAATAATCTGCATTAAACACTTGTGTTTGGGTTGATCTTTCATAATTTTTTTACCGCAGAGATTCGGGGAGTGGGTGCTGGCCTACATCCTGTCCTCAGTTGCACCCACTCCCCAGGTGGGTGCCTGGATTGACCGTGGGCAACCTCAAGGCAGGGAAGAGCCACAGTTCAGGTTCTGGGTCAGAGCCCTCCTGCTGGGAATTAGCCCATTTACCTGAACTGGGGACCTTAGTTCCCCAACCAGAGATCGAACCCAGGCCTCCTGCCGTGGAAGTGCGGAGTCCTAACCACTGGACCACCGGGAAATCCCCATTACCCGATACTCTTGAATTGAACATTGACTGCCTCAGATTCCTTTTAGCACAAGGCCTGGAACGTGGAGGTTCTTACTGAAATAAGGAAGAGAAGGAGATGGTCTCTGTACTCAGGGAGGCCAGAGTCTGGTGGGGAGACCCACAAGGAAAGAATCACAGAGGAGCCCCTCCCCCCTAGAGGGTGGGAGCCCCCCTGTGACTGAACATCCTGGGTGCAGAGGGCAAGGGTGGGCTGCGGTGGGAGGGGGCAGGGGGCAGAGCTGAGTCTTGTGCTAAGGCCATTTCTGTTGGGCCTTGATGTCCTTGCTTGTGTGTCCGGTCTTATTTTTTTTAATATTTACTTATTTATTATTATTTATTTGGCTGTGCCAGGTCTTAGTTGCATCATGCGGGATCTTTAGTTGCGGCATGGCATGTGGGGTCTTTATACCTGCGGCATGTGAGATCTTATTTTTTTTTTTTTTTTAGTTGCAGCATGTGTACTCAGTTGTGGCATGCATGTGGGATCTAGTTCCCTGACCGGGGATCGAACCTGGGCCCCCTGCATTGGGAGTGAGGAGTCTTAACCACTGGACCATCAGGGAAGTCCCTGTTTGGTCTTATTTTTAATAAAATAATTTTTTCTTCCAGTTTTATTGAGATGCAGTTGACATACAGCCCTGTATAAGTTTCAGGTCTACGGCATCATGATTTGACTTACATCCATCATGAAATGATTTACCATGAGAAGTCTCGTTACCATCTGTCACCATACAGAGAGGTTCCATTATTAATGACTGTCTTCCCCCCATGCTGTGTAGCATCCCCAGGACTCATTTTTTTTGTAACTGGAAGTTTGTACCTCTTAAATAAAAACCAAAATAATTGGGTGTTAATTATAAAAGTAAGACATGCCTATGATCCAAATAAGTCAATGTAGAAGACCACACAAAGACAGAAAACAAAAAGTAGACACTTTCATGCCCGTGTCACTCACCTCCCGATTTTATTTCCTATGATTTTGTAAATTTTCAAGTATTTGATTTGCAGTTAATTTGCAAAACAGATGATCACATGCCATGCTTATCCCCATGCCTGGGGCAAGCTCCCTTTGGAAAGCTGTGGTCTAATGTTCCATCAAGGCTCTAGAAAGCGCCTCAGAAATATACCTTGCAGTTGTCCCCCTGCCCCACACACCATCCATCATCAAATAAAAATTCATGCATTGCATTGGCCTTAGTCTCTGTAACCTAGAACAGTCTCCCATCCAGTACCTCCCACACCTGGCTAGGGACCCTTACAATGGGCTACACTGCGCTTGTCTCATTGGTCCCTGGTGGTGTCTTTAACTCAGTCCCTCTCTTTTCTGTAAACTGGAAGTTGGGTTTACAGGCTTAATTAGATTCAGGCTAAACTTTTTTGTCAAGCATTGTTCATAGGTGGGGTTGACAGAGATAGCAAATAAAAATATAGGCAGCCCTACATTTCAATTGGGGGCTACTCTTCGTTGCGGTGCACGGGCTTCTCACTGCAGTGGCTTTTCTTGTTGTAGAGCACAGGCTCCAGGCGTGCTGGCTTCAGTAGTTGTGGCACGTGGGCTCTAGAGCACAGGCTCAGTAGTTGTGGCATGTGGGCTCAGTAGTTGTGGCTCACGGGCTCTAGAGCGCAGGCTCAGTAGTTGTGGCGCACGGGCTCAGTTGCTCCGCGGCATGTGGGATCTTCCCAGACCAGAGCTTGAACCCGTGTCCCCTGCATTGGCAGGCGGATTCTGAACCACTGCACCACCAGGAAGTCCCCCCATGCAATATTTGTAGAATTACTTATACTTCGAAAAAGGTATTTGTTGTTTATCCGCAATTCAGAATTAACTGGGCATCCTGTATTTTATCTGGCAAACCTGTTAAAATCACGATGCCACTGTATGCTTTGTAGGGCCTCTCTGGGTACCACGGTTACTGACGGCGGATGTGGTCACCAGGTTACAATGGTGACTTTCAGACCTCTTGACTACTTGGAATTGACCATGTCAGGTATGGCATCTTGGTACTCCCCATTTGACAGATGAAGTGACCGAGGCCGAGGTGCCGATCTGGAGAATCCTTTTGCCCCGGGAACAGACCTCCTGGGGTGTCTCTGGCTGCTTTCAATTCTCCTCTCTCCACCCTGCACATACGTGGAGCTCCACCAATGTCCAGGTTTTTGCTGACTTTCCCGAGGTACGCATGGAGGGTTAGCAGAAAGATCACAGACTCTGGAGACTTGACAGGTCTGCTTTCTATTCTGACACTGATGTCTCCCGGCAGGGTGGACTTGGAAAAGCTAAATGGTATCTCTGAGCCCCATCTGTCCACTTTACAGATGAGGAAGCCAATGTCTGAGCCATTGGGTTGCTTTGAAGATGAAAACAGAATTCATTCAATAAATATTTTTAGGCTCCTTGATTATATCTGTGGATGCAGAAAAGACATTCGATAAAATTCCATACAATTTCAAGTTTAAGCAAACCAACAACCTTTTTTCTATAAGAGCAATTGAGCCTGATAAAGGGTATCCACCACAAATCTAGAGAAAACACATTTTTTTTGTTTGGGTTTGGGGGGCTGCAGAGTGCAGCTTGTGGGATCTCAGTTCCCCGACCAGGGATGGAACCTGTGCCCCCTGCAGCAGAAGCACACTGACCACTGGACCTCCAGGGAATTCTTAATGGTGAAAATGTTTCAGTAAATTTAGGAATCAGACACAATCTTCTCTGTTACCGCTTGTATGCAACGCTGCACCAGAGGTCCTGGCAGGGTCCTTTCTGTGCTCTTGTACACTGATTTATGTGGATCACGGGTATATCTTTTTAAAAATAATTAAAAACCAATCATTTTATTAAAAATACAGCCAAACACACAAGCAAAAGCCTAAAAGTCCAAGAGAAATGGCCTTAGTACAAGCCTTAGCTCTCCTTACTCCCCAGTTCCAAGCCAAGCCCACCCCTGCTGAGAAAAAAAGAAAAAAGAAGGAAGAGATTATAAGGATTAAAAGGAAAGAAACAAAAATGTCATTATTCAATGATAACATGACTATATCAAAAATCCAAAAGAGGGCTTCCCTGGTGGCTCAGTGATTAAGAATCCGCCTGCCAATGCAGGGGACACGGGTTCGAGCCCTGGTCAGGGAGGATCCCACATGCCGTGGAGCAGCTAAACCCATGTGCCACAACTACTGAGCCTGCACTCTAGAGCACGTGTGCCACAACTACTGAAGCCCGTGCGCCTAGAGCCTGTGCTCCGCAAGAAGAGAAGCCACTGTAGTGAGGAGCCCGTGCACCGCAATGAAGAGTAGCCCCCGCTCACCACAACTAGAGAAAGCCCACATGCAGCAACGAAGACCCAACGCAGCCAAAAAATAAATAAATTAATAAATTAATTAATTAAAAAAACAATCCAGAAAAAAAAAAAAAAACAATCCAGGAGATTCAACAAACCATTACAACAAGTAAAAGAGATGCATAAGATTACTGGAAAAATGATTAATATTTTAAAAATCTATAGAATTTCTATACACAAGGAAATAAGAACTAGACACATAGTTAAAAATAATGATATAACAAAAAATGATAGAGCAACAAAAATAGTTAGGAATAAAAGGCATGTAAAGGGCTTCCCTGGTGGTGCAGTGGTTGAGAGTCCGCCTGCCAATGCAGGGGACACGGGTTCGTGCCCTGGTCTGGGAAGATCCCACATGCCGCGGAGCGGCTGGGCCCGTGAGCCATGGCCGCTGAGCCTGCGCATCCGGAGCCTGTGCTCCGCAACGGGAGAGGCCACAACAGTGAGAGGCCTGCGTACCACAAAAAAAAAAAAAAAAAAAAGAAAAGGCATGTAAAAATTTTTGGAGAAATTTATAATACTTTGCTAAAAAACTCAAAGGAAGTTTTACATAAAGATCGGTTTTCCTCAAAATAACTTCCAAATTCAAGGGAAGCCAATAAAAATATATTAGTAAATTGGCCCAAACACTTGGCAAGGGTGATTTTAAATGCATAAGTTCTTTATGGATTTTAGACTCTAGAGTCTGGATTTTAGCCTTTGGAATTTTGTTACTTTGTAAAAGATCAAAGAAGAGTCAAGGCAATTTTGCAAAATAAAACAAGAAAGAACATATCTTAAAAGATTTTAAACTTCCTCTAAAGCTAAGCGGGAAGTACAACAGGTGGTATCAGACTAGTGTACTAGCATGGAACTCAGAGAAGACCCACACTTCTGTGGGAGCCTGTATATGACAGGGGTGAATGGACAGCTTGGTAGAGAGGAAATGGATTAGCTGGCAAACCATTCTGTGTAACTGGCTATTATAAAAAGATAAATTAGATTCCTGTTATTAGATTGTTCACTAAATAAATTTCAGGTGGATTAAAGAACTAAATATGCAAATGCAGCACTGAAAACTTTTAGAAGAAAACAGAAAATATGATATTAGGATAAGGAAGGATTCTTAATCAAGATAAAAACAACAAAACTATAAATAGAATGTTGACACACTCGATTGCATTAAACAGGGTTTCTTTTTTTTAATTAATTAGTTAGTTTATTCTATTTTGGGCTGCGGTTGGGTCTTCATTGCTGCCTGCCGGCTTCTCATTGTGGTGACTTCTCTTGTTGCGGAGCACGGGCTCTAGGTGCCCCGGCTTCAGTAGTTGTGGCACGCGGGCTCTAGAGCGCAGGCTCAGTAGTTGTGGCACACGGGCTTAGTTGCTCCACGGCATGTGGGATCTTCCTGGGCCAGGGCTCAAACCCACGTCCCCTGCATCGGCAGGCGGATTCTTAACCACTGCGCCACCAGGGAAGTCCCTAAGCAGGGTTTGTTATGGCAAAAAACCAAGATACTTGATATGAAAAGTCCATAATATGTGCAGTGCTTCAGAATACAGGATATAAATCCTAGAAAACAAAAAGAAAAAAGTCAAGCAAAAAGCAGCAGAAAGTAGAAAAACAGGCAAAAGATGTGAACAGGCAATTCACAGAAAAGAAAACCCCGATGAGTGGGCCATTTGTTTTGCAAATTAACAAAATATTTCAAAATTTAAAAACAATATGTGAAAATTAGGAGGTGAATGGCTAGGGGAATAGAGAAATTAATCTTTATTTTCTGCCCTTCTGTCCTATTCTTGTTTTCTGAGCCATGCATATGCCTCGTTTATTTTTTTATATGTCTCATTTTAATCTTTAAAAACTACTTATTTTAGTATGCATAAGTGTAAATATATTAGCACTGGCATTTCAGACCAGAGGGAATTGTAAGTCTATGGTCTCCCACTGGATATGGGGTTCCATATCCAACCCCATTTCCTGTTCCCTACACCCCTGGAGGCACAGCCTGCATTTCGGCTCTTTCCTGGGCTGCAGCTGCCCACAGGGGATCTGCATTTTCAATTGCTCCCTGGGGAGCCGGCCCTGCTGGGGACAGTGTTTGGGCCAGCATCCATTTCGGGGGTTTGTTTCCCTCTTCCTGTGGGTTCTCCAGAGTCCCTCTGCCTAGACCTTGGCCTCAGTTACCGCATCTGTTAAATGGGGATAAACTGAACTCCCAGCATGACCAGGTTGAGGCAAGAATTAAGGGTAACGCCGTAGGGAACGGAGCCCAGAGCTGGGCACTGAACACTCAACCATTGTCAGCTACTGCTGCAGTTTTGCATTTTCCTGTAACAGAGCTACCTACCTGTGCCAACACAGATGGAGCTCCAAGATATATCCTTGAGGGGAAAAATGCAGGTTGCAGAAGGATACAGAGTTTTATTCCCGTATATGATTCATGGAGCCCTATATGGCAAATAAAAGAATAAAAGCCAGCAAAGAAGGAAATACACCAACTTCTTTTCGCCTGGGTGATAACTTGCTCTATTGTTTTCCTTCCTACACTGGGAGGGGAGCACACAGGGGGTTATGCTTCCACTTTTTAATATCTAAAATACTTCATTTGAAATTTTTAGGTAGTAAATTTCATCAATGTTTTTTCTTTATGTCTTGGTGTTTTGTTTTGTTTTGGTTTGGTTTTTGTGCTACGCGGGCCTCTCACTGTCATGGCCTCTCCCGTCGTGGAGCACAGGCTCCGGACGCGCAGGCTCAGCGGCCACGGCTCACGGGCCCAGCCGCTCCGCGGCATGTGGGATCTTCCTGGACCGGGGCACGAACCTGTGTCCCCTGCATCAGCAGGCGGACTCTCAACCACTGCGCCACCAGGGAAGCCCTATGTCTTGGTGTTTTAAGTCACATCCATGACTAAACTTTTTCTTACGTCTTTAACGCTTTATACATTTAACTCTTTGCTATAAATGTACTCTTTTTTGGAGTAAGGAGTTAAGTTTTTCCCCAAAATCCTTCTCCTTAATGTCATTTATTGAATAATAGGTTCTTTCTCCACTGGTGTGAAATGATACCTTTTACCATTTACCAAAGCCCCATATATATGTGGGTAGGGTATTAAGTGACTTATTCAGTTCCATTAACTTTTCTGATTGTCCTTGTACCAATACCAGATCATTTAAGAAAAAATTAAATTGGCATTTTTGTTAATAGAGCACATGTTCATGGTAAACGATGTTGGCACAACACACGAAGAGGGTAGTTTCCCACCATCCCCAATCCCACCTCCCAGCGATAAAGGTCTGGGTTAGGGTTCATGGCAAGATTAGGGACGAGAGCCCGAACGGGGTGCCAGCAATTCAAAGGCAGCCGTTCCCAGCCCCTTATCAGCAGGCAGGGGTGGGAGTTCCACTCATTTGCTAAGATTTTCGGGGGTCCTCATTCATTAGCTGGAAATGGTGCACCTTTGGGGCTAGCAACAGGATCAGCTGTGACTGTTATTTCTTTAACTGATGACGAAAATGAAGTCCTAAGCCATTAACTGTCTTGTCCAAATTCATGCTGCCAGTTGGTAGGTGAACATTTTCAGGCTAGAGCTGCACAGTAGGACATTTACTATTCCTTTCGCCTGGACCATCTCTCCTCCAGCACGCTTTCACACTTTGTAATTCTGTATATTGGATTGAGGCCAGAAGCCCACGGGGGCAGACACAGTTCTGTTGGGTTCACTGCTCTCTGCCCAACGCCTGCAATCCTGGGAGATGCCGGAGATGCGTAGCAGGTGGTCAGTGGATATTTGCTGATTGACAGGGTAATGCTTAGCCTACTGCCTGGAGCCTAGGAAAGGCTTAAGACCTGCTAATAATTACGGGCTAGAGGGCATTTGTCTGCAGACAGGCACGGTCTCCAAGTGGCTGGTACAGATGTTCTCAGGCTGCTCAGAATGCCAGCAGCACGGGACGCATTTCATAACGGACAAGCCTGTTTCTACCACTCATCTGTGCAGGCACAACCGTGCTCTTTCTGTGAGTGATACTGAGCCTGTGAGTAACAGAGCCTGCATCATTTTGGTTGCTTTTATCTAAACTTTGGTCACAAGACACCTTTCACAGTCAGCTGGACCCAGGAAGTGGAAAGAAATCATGGTCACCCACCGGGCTTTCTCCGACGTAGTTCTTGTGCCAAGGCTGTTTGGTTCTCATGCTGGACATCCAGGCTCAGGGGACTTCCCTTAATCACCGCACTTATGGGGAGGGGGTGCCTCCCAGATTCACTGCCCTCTGATAAGATGAAAGTTCTAGATTCTTCTAAAATATTTTCTGTTACTAGAATAACAAACCCTTCCGGTCTCGGTCATCCTCCAGACATCCTCTACCCCAGGAGAAAAAGTATTGGTTGTATGTATTGAATAATTTGAATTCCACAAAGTGGACTCTTTGCAGGTGTTTTACAAAATGAAACGTATTGATAGATAATAACGCAGAAGCATGGCCAAGAATATTGCTGGGTGGTAAATTTGTGTAAAATAGCAAATAGGGCTTCCCTGGCGGCACAGTGGTTAGGAATCCACCTGCCAATGCAGGGGACACGGGTTCAAGCCCTGGTCTGGGAAAATCCCACATGCCGCGGAGCAACTAAGCCCGTGTACCACAACTACTGAGCCCGCGCTCTAGAGCCCACGAGCCACAACTACTGAGCCCTCACACCTAGAGCCCATGCTCCGCAGCAAGAGAAACCAACGCAATGAGAAGCCCACCGCAACGAAGAGTAGCCCCCGCTCGCCGCCAACTAGAGAAAGCCCACGTGCAGAAACGAAGACCCAATGCAACCAATAAATAAATAAATAGCAAAGAATAAGATCTTTATAAAAGCTGTTTGCAGAGATATATACTTCAGTATATAGAAAAAGGACTCCAAGAATTTATCAGTCATCTGGAGGTTAAACTCAGGAAGAAGGTTTACTTCTAGGAGAAAGCCAGGGAGATGGGCATTTATATGTTCTGTAGCTGTACAGTTAGACATATTTCATGAATGTTTTATAACCAAAATATATTCATGCATTAGTGGGTAATTTAAAAAAAATACATTGAAACAAACAAGCCCAACAGAAAGTTATAAAGTGGGAATAATGCAAATCCCTGTCCCACCCAGTCACCTACCCTCCACCCTCCCAGGTGGCCACCACAAACAGCAGTTCTTTAGATCTGTAATCGTTCCTTTTGTGAGTAAATATTTGTGTTCAGAGAAAATGTTAATAGCCGTGAAGTTGGATGGTTATGCCTTGGGTGCGGCCCCAGGAGGAGAAAGGAATTAAACCACACCTCCCACAAAAAGGGAAAAAAAAAGAAAAGAAGGAAAGAAGCCATAAATGGAACACTTCTTTCTGAATGTGATCTCCTGTGCATGTTACGGAGAGACAGCTGTCAACCTCCGTCTTTTAAATAATAATGATGTTAATTAGAATCATACTAGCAGCTATTGTGTGCTGGACCCTGTTTCAACTGCAGCTAAACTGCCTTCTCTTGAAAATGGAGCTCACATCTTATTTCCTTTTTTTTTTTTTTTTTTGCAGTAGGCGGGCCTCTCACTGTTGTGGCCTCTCCCACTGCGGAGCACAGGCTCCGGACACGCAGGCTCAGCGGCCACGGCTCACGGGCCCAGCCGCTCCGCGGCACGTGGGATCTTCCCGGACCGGGGCACGAACCCGTGTCCCCTGCATCGGCAGGCGGACTCTCAACCACTGCGCCACCAGGGAAGCCCTTATTTCCATTTTATTTGTTATTATTATAGAACGTTTTCAAACCCATCCAAAAGTAGAGAGAATTGTACAGCGACCCACCCTTCACCCGAACTCATCACTGTTTCAGTCCACCACTTTCTGCCCCTTGCTTTTCGTCCATCTCTCTCCCCCACTCCCCCCATCAATATTTTAAAATGAGCCCAGACTTTGTATCATTTCACCCAGAAATACTTCAGTGTGTGTCTCTAACAGATAAAGACTTTCTGCTTGTTTGTTGTTATTCTAACCACGTAACCCCAACATGGTTATTACTCCCGATAGAAGTTAATAGTAATTTCTTGCCATCTAATAACCAGTCGCTCTTCAATGTTGTGTGTTTTAGTCTGGCCAGAGGAAGACCTGAACAGTTTTGAGAAATTGCCCAACACCATAAGGCATTTAAACAAAAATAGTAAGTGAGATCCCTGAATGAGGGCCACCACATCCCCGGGATCTTGTTAGAAATGGAAAAATCCCAAACCCAGACCCATGTGTTGATAAACCAAACCTCCAGTCTCTGTCTATACTGCAGAGCAGGTAGTGGCCAGCCCACTCTGGATTAATCCACTTTTTCCCTGAGATCTGGATCTTGCTTGGCTAGAAGAGATGTCTCCTTCAAGTCTTAATACCCACAGTAAGAGCCCGGCACGCCGCAGGCATCAGCCAGGTTCTTGGGGACAGAGAGGTCCCCACTGTTCCGAAGCTCTCACTCTAGTGGAAGAGACGGACAGCAAATTTATAATTAAATGAAATAATTGCAAGTTGTGATTGCTCCTGTATCAGCTGGATGAGGTCTCTTCTGACATCCTGTTTGTTTATTTTATTTTTATTGAAGTATAGTTGATTTACAATGTTGTGTTAATTTCTGCTGTACAGCAAAGTGACTCAGTTACATACATACGTACATTCTTTTTTATGTTCTTTTCCATTATGACACCCTGTTTAAATTGCACCTGCTCCTAAGGCCTTGTCCCGCTAGCCCAGCTCCCCGCCCACCTCGCTCCTTCTGCTTCACTTCGCCCAGTTGTCCTCACCTCCGGATGTTGGACCTGGATCTTTCCTATTTATGTGTTCATTGCTTTTCTCTTTGGCTAGGGTGTGAGGTGTAGGATAAATATTTGCTGAATGAAAGTCTACTAAAAGTTTTTGAACAATGAAGGAAAGCACTTACTAGTGATCAATAAGAGTCAGCTATTCTTTTTTATTTTTTTTGTGGTACACAGGCCTCTCACTGTTGTGGCCTCTCCCGTTGCTGAGCACAGGCTCCGGACGCGCAGGCTCAGCGGCCATGGCTCACGGGCCCAGCCGCTCTGCGGCACGTGGGATCTTCCCGGACCGGGGCACGAACCCGTGTCCCCTGCATCGGCAGGCGGACTCTCAACCACTGTGCCACCAGGGAAGCCCAAGAGTCAGCTATTCTTTTAAAAATAAATCTATTTCATTCCTACCCGCAGAAGAGGTCCTATGAGGAAGGAGGCTGATACAAACAGAAATGACTTGCACTGGACAGAAAATGACTTGCACTGGACCCTGCAGTGGGTGCATGCCTCCACCCCATGCTGTGTCCTTCGGAAGAAATCCAGGAAGCCTGAGGCCAGGGCGCAGGTGGGTCACTGAGGACTCTATGCCCTTGTGGCCGTCCTCCAGGTCACCCGTCTGGATTTGTATTTTTTCACCCGAGGGCTCTGCATCAAGAGGCTGGTGTTTTATTGTCCCTCCTAGACATAAAAGGGACCTAATCTCAGCCTCATCAGTATAAAGATCTCAGGTGTCTCAAGATGTGTCTGTACATTCAGAGTAATTCTAAAATTCAAGCGAGAGTTTTGGGGGGAGGAGGCAAGAGCGTAGGGTTGAGGCTGGAGCAAAGCAAATACTGATAGATTCTGAAGCGCTCATGGAGGTTGAGGGCAGTGAGGCAGGTGTAGAAACAAGGCTGAGAGCTTTCGCGCTCCGTCTTGGAACCGGGGTAGGAACAGAGTGTTTAACTAACAAGCAGAACAGCGACAGCCGCACCCACGCCTGTAAGGGAATCTAGGAAATGACAAAGGCGGCACTTCAAATGGAAGGGGTTTAAAAATAAATGCTAATGTATATGTTTTTGTTTGTTTTTTATATTTTTTTGGCCACACCGTGGGACTTGTGGGATCTCAGTTCCCTGACCGGGGCTCAAACCCGCGCCCCTTGCATTGGAAGCTGGGAATCTTAACCACTGGACCGCCAGGGACGTCTGCTAATGGACATGTTTATCCATTTGCAAACGGTAGCATGAGTCTTCCCCCTTCAACCTCAAACACACACAAATATACACACCACCAATTCCATATGGGTTCAAAACCCAAACCTAAAACACAAATTCAGGGAGAATCCTTGAAACAAGACAGGTAAAAAGATAGTGTGATGGAAATGGGAGCAAATAGCATGGAATACAAGTGGTCAGTCATTATGGGAAAAGTTGGTCACCACCGTTTTGACCCGCAGATTGTGTAGAAGCTAAAAAATGAGACAGAGGGCTTCCCTGGTGGCGCAGTGGTTGAGAGTCCGCCTGCCGATGCAGGGGACACGGGTTCGTGCCCCGGTCTGGGAAGATCCCACATGCCGCGGAGCGGCTGGGCCCGTGAGCCATGGCTGCTGAGCCTGCGCCTCCGGAGCCTGTGCTCCGCAGCGGGAGAGGCCACAACAGTGAGAGGCCCGCGTACCGCAAAAAAAAAGAAAAAAAAATGAGACAGAGCTCCAGGTAATAATGCAGAAGAATAGCCAAGAATATTGCTACATGGAAAATTCATGTCAAACAGCAAAGATTAAGATCTCCTTTGTAAGTTTTGTGCAGACTATGGGCTTAAACAAATAGAAAAAGGATTCAAAGGACACTTCCCAAACTTCTTAATCATGGTTACTTGGGAGAAGCTAGGGCGTTCATTCTCATTCTAATGTACAAACGTGACCTTGTGAGGACGTGGGCCTTCTCGACACGATGGGGGTGTGTGATCGGTTGCAGCATTTTAGAAACTAAATGTAGCATTAGTTACAAACTCTTCTTGCGTTTCCCCTACAGAATGTACCTGTATGATTCTGCAAATCCCACAGATCCTATGGGCAGTTGCTCCATTACATTCTACAGCACAGAAGAGTCTTCCAATTCCTCATGGCAGCCAGGCCTTAAACAGCCTGTGGGTGGCTTTTGTTTGGGCCATGGGCTCTTTGAAAAGGTGACTCAATCAGGTAAGTGGTTTGGCACCTGATGTCAAACGTTTCACCCTTGAGCACACAGAACCTGCCCGGCCTGGAAGGGCAAGTCTTGAACCTCTGTGGGCCTGGGGTCCCTCCTGTGTGCGGTGGAGTCACCTCCACAGGTGCAGGTCCCACCCCTCTAAGACACCACACCCCATCACTTCCTATCCCTGCCTTTCCTTCTAATACCTGACCCATCTTAGTTATGAGGTTCGTGATGGTCCCCATGGTAAGCTCTGGGAAGCAGGACTTGGCTGCTTTCCTTCCCCACCATCCCCCGGCCTGACCTGGTACCCGGAGGTACTCATAGTACATCTGCTTCAGGGATGTGGGACCCCCCTCATCCACCACCCGGGCAGCCTCAGAAGAGCACCTTATTTACAAAACACCCGCTGGTAGGACAACGCTCAGTGGAGCTCTGGAGATAACAGGAGGAATGTCTGTGAAGACTGAACGATGGAGCTCCTAACTCCACCTTAGCTCCCAGGCTGTGCTGTCCCAGGGCCTCGCCCTCGCTCCCCTTGCCTCTGCTTCCCCTAAAGGTCTGCTGTCTGACCTTCTGGCGCCTCTTGATTTCAGCATCGCCTCCTCTGGGAACCTGCATCACCTCCAGCACAGGCCAGGCTGCCTTATACCCACAGCACCCCTGTCTCTCTGTGGTGTCGCCGCCTCTGTAAAGGTTGGGTTAGCTGTGTAGTTGTTTGCCAAGATTTTGTCTCCCGCCAGCGATGCGAGGCCCCAAAGACAGGGGTTGGAGCCTCTTTTGTTGTCTGTGAGCTGCCCAGCGAGGGGCCTGGAACACTGTAGGCGCTCCATAAATATTTGTGGAATGAAAGATGGAAAAGAGACAACTCCCGACAGAGATAGGGAATCGCAGGGTGGAGGGACATCGTGGAGCCGGGTGACGGGAGAGAGGCCGGTTTGTGAAGGTGACACGTCTGACTCAGCCCCGGTCCAGGAGGGGACCAGTTAGTCAGGCCTTCGCAGGTGCCGATGCCCCAGAAACACAAGGACACTGAACACACCACAGAGCGACCTTTTAAGGTCAAGGCTACCACTTCAGACACTCCCCACGGGCTTTGCAGATACTGCTTTTCGCTTCTCTGTCTCCAAACCCCAAGAGGTTGTGAACGTGTGGCCCATAGCACCCAGAGGTTTCTGCTCTCATGGGTGCAGCTCTGCCCTCTCTCCCTCCCTCCGCTGGTGTCTGTTTTAAGACCTTGGTGGAATTTAGCACCCAGACTCCCTGGGCTCCATCACTGTTAGGGCTCTGTCAATTTCCAGTGCTTAGAAATTAACACTGTATCCCACCCCTCCCCCACCCAAACCCCATCCATGGGGAAAACTTTTGGGGTGTCAGGCCAGTGGAGATTTGATTTATTTATTTTGCATATTTACTTCCAGTTTTATTTTTTATTTCTTTATATTTTTTTCTTGCGATACGTGGGCCTCTCACTGCTGTGGCCTCTCCCATTGCAGAGCACAGGCTCCAGACGCGCAGGCTCAGAGGCAGTGGCTCACGGGCCCAGCCGCTCTGTGGCATGTGGGATCCTCCCGGACCGGGGCACGAACCCATGTCCCCTACATCGGCCGGCGGACTCTCAAGCACTGTGCCACCAGGGGAGCCCCAGTTTTATTTTTTAATGAAAATTACTTAAAAACTTACACATGCTCATTATAAGGAATATGGACACTATAGCAAATCCAACAATAAATGTTTTAAAAGCTCCCCAAATCCTACTATCTAAAAATTATTACTGCTGATATTAGGAAAATATTATTAGATACATTTTTCTTTGCATTTACAGAGAGGAGGATGGACGAACAGGTGAACAATGATATCTCAGTATAATTTTAATTTGTATTTCTCTTATTAGGAGAGAAGTACAGAATCTTCTCATACGTTTAAAAGTCATCTATACTTCAATACCTGTGTTTTATTTATATTTCTTGCCCAATTTTCTATTGGGGTTGTTGACTTCTTATTTATTTGTAGTAGATCTTTTTATACTACATAAAAGATCTTTATATAAGGTAAATTAGCTCTTTGTTATGGATTCATTTAATAATGTGCTGGATTTAACTTTTAGTGAGTGGATTCATTTTTTTAAATTAATATTTATTGCAGTATAGTTGCTTTACAATGTTTGCGTTAAGTTTCTACTGTACAGCAAAGTGAATCAGCATATATCCCCTCTTTTTTGGATTTCCTTCCCATTTAGGTCATCACAGAGCATTGAGTAGAGTTCCCTGTGCTACACAGTAGGTTCTCATTAGTCATCTATTTTATACATAGTATCAATAGCGTACATACGTCAATCCCAATCTCCCAATTCATCCCACCACCCTCCCTCCCTAGAAGATTTTAAAAGTTCCCTGAAGGATACAGGATGGCTGTAGGGTCCTGGATGTGTGGTGGATGCTCTGCAGGATTGGGTTTGAACACTGATGGCTGCCACCATCAGCCCGGCACTGGAAGGCTGACCCCAATTTCCCCTGCCCACTCCCTTCTCCCACCACTGCCAGCCTTCTCAGAGGTGCAGAGGCAGACCCCTTGGCCTCCCCAGAGACTGTCCCTGAACCATCCATTCCCCTTCCGTCGGATAGAAGGAGAAACTCAAATCTAGAGGTGGGACCGTGGGGGCAGGTGGGAGGGGATGGGTAACCTGCTCAGAAAACCTCTGGCCGCCTACCCACAGGAGATGCAAAATAGCAACCAATCCAGAAGGTTTCTATCATATTCATAGCCCACGCTTCCTTCCCCAGTGCCAGGTACTCTGCTCACTGCTCTTACGAAGGGAAGCTAAGCAGAACATTCTCATGGGGACCTATAACTGTCTCATTTACAAAGGAAGAAGCTCTACCTGTCAGAGGGACAGGGCTGTCCTTGCCCGCCTCCCCGCTTTCTTCTGGGGATGCTTAGAGCAGTAGATCTCTTATCCTCTAATGTACTCCAAAATGTAATTTTTTTTTTTTTTTTGCGGTATGCGGGCCTCTCACTGTTGTGGCCTCTCCCATTGTGGAGCACAGGCTCCGGACGTGCAGGCTCAGAGGCAGTGGCTCACGGGCCCAGCCGCTCCGTGGCATGTGGGATCTTCCAGGACTGGGGCACGAACCTGTGTCCCCCGCATCGGCAGGCGGGCTCTCAACCACTGCGCCACCAGGGAAGCCCAAAATGTAATTCTTTTTAAAAATTAAATTATCAATTTTAAAATTGAGGTGTAATTGACATACATTACATTAGTTTCAAGGGTACAACATAATGATTTCATATTTGTATATATTGCAAACTGATCACCACAATAAGTCCAGTTAACATCTGTCACCATAGTTACAGAATTATTTTTTTATTATGATGAGAACTTTTAAGATCTACTCTCTTAGCAACTTCCAAATATGCAATACGATATTATTTTTTTTTAATTAATTAATTTATTTATTGGCTGCATTGGGTCTTTGTTGCTGTGCACGGGTTTTCTCTAGTTGTGGCGAGCAGGGGCTACTCTTTTTAGTGGTGCATGGGCTTCTCATTGCGGTGGCTTCTCTGGTTGCAGAGCACGGGCTCTAGGCACGTGGGCTCAGTAGTTGTGGCACGTGGGCTCAGTAGTTGTGGCTCACAGGCTCTAGAGCACAGGCTCAGTAGTTGTGGCGCACGGGCTTAGTTGTTCCGCAGTATGTGGGATCTTCCTGGATCAGGGCTTGAACTCGTGTCCCCTGCACTGGCAGGCAGATTCTTAACCACTGCACCACCAGGGAAGTCCCAATATGATATTAATAACTATAGCCCTCATGCTGTACACTACATCCCTGAGACTTATTTTTTTTTTATGACTGGAAAGTTTGACTCCCTTTACCCATTTTGCCTGCCCCCCACACCTCTGTCAACCATCAGTCTGTTTTCACATGTATGAACTTGGTGTTTTGACTTTGTTTTTGTTTTTAAGATTCCACATAGAGGGACTTCCCTGGCGGTCTGGTGGTTAAGACTCCTCGCTTCCAATGCAGGGGGTGCAGGTTCGATCCCTGGCTGGGGAACTAAGATCCCACACACCACTCAGCCAAAAAAAAAGATTCCACATATAAGTGAGATCATATGGTATTTTTCTTTCTCTGTCTGACTCATTTCTAGCATAATGCCTTGTGTGTTGTTGCATATGGCAAGATTTCATTCTTTTTCATGGTGGGATAGTATTCCATTTACTTACCCACTTATTTGTCCCTTCATATATCTATTTAATCATGCAGTAAATGAGCATCTGCTTGGTGACGAGATACAAAGGGCACCAAAGGGCAGAGATTCTCAAAGTTTCGGTCTAAGGACCTCTTTACATTGAAAAAAATTACTGAAATTCTCAGAAAGCTTTTGATTATGTGGGTTGGCAATAGTTACTGTATCAGAAATTACTGAGACATTTAAAACATTTATTTGAAAGTAACAATAATACACACCCATTACATATTAACCTAAAAACATATTTTATGAAAAAAGTAACCATATTTTCTAAAATTAAAAAAAAATGTAGTGAGAAGAGTGGTTGGGATTTGTCTGTTGGTTTGTTTTTACATGTTACAGCTCCCTTTAATGCCTGGCGTAATAGAAGGCAACTGGGTTCTCCTGCCTGCTTCCGCCTCCAATCTGTTGTGATAGTACACATCACGTAGCCTCTGGAAAATTCCACCGAACCGAGTGAAAGAGGCAAATGACATGCTGTTATGAAATAGTTGTGCTCTCATGACCCTCTGAAAGAGTCTTATGGACTCCACTGCCACAAGGACACACCAGCCAAGGGCAGTAGGACCAGACAGGGCTGGGGGTCACCAAGCAGCCTGTAGCGGCCCTGTAGGCATGGCAGCCCTCTTCTCCCTCTCCCTTGACCTCCGCCCTTTGTTTCCTTCCATCTCTTCCCGTATTCGTCTCCAAACTTCCCCTGCCTGTTCCCCTGCTTGGCTAGGTAACTCCCTCTGGAAGCTCAGCATCTCCGCTCACCTTAGGCTTTTCAGACTCTGAAGCCTGTAGCCCTGCTTTTTATTTGGTGTGTGGCCTTGGGCAAGTTGTGTAGCTTCTCTGACCCTCATCCACTCCCTCTTCAAGGTGAGGAAACTAAGACCTGATGCACAGAATCACTCTGTAGAGTCCAGGAGATTTTATAGTTAGAACCAATGTTAATGATGCGGCCTCTCTCTGCTGGCAAGTTCTATAGGCAGGGAATGGAACAGACACACTTAGGCCCTCAAGGATTCTACGTCTTAGAGAAAAGGTGCATTTTCATTCATAAAACAAATAAGTATCGAGTACCTCCGATATGCCTGACGCTGGATAACATATGTAAAGCACCAGAGTTCAGATTATGAAATCCTATGCAGCAGTTTTTAAAATGAGGTATTAGAATATGGTTAGAGCTTGAAGATACATTATTAAGTAGAAAATGCAAGTTGCAGAATGATACAGGAATATGTAGTACCATTTATTTATAAGCATGCAAACACATCTATTTTGTTCTCTTAAATATCTAATGTTTAGGGGCTTCCCTGGCGGCACAGTGGTTAAGAATCCGCCTGCCAATGCAGGGGACACGGGTTCGAGCCCTGGTCTGGGAAGATCCCAAGTTGCCCTGGAGCAACTAAGCCCGTGCGCCATAACTACTGAGCCTGCGCTCTAGAGTCTGCGAGCCACAACTACTGAGCCAGCGTGCCACAACTACTAAAGCCCGCATGCCCTAGAGCCCATGCTCGACAACAAGAGAAGCCACTGCAATGAGAAGCCCGTGCACCTCAACGAAGAGTAGCCCCTGCTTGTTGCAACTAGAGAAAGCCCACGTGCAGCAACGAAGACCCAACGCAGCCAAAAATAAATAAATAAAATAAATAAATTTGTTTAAAAAAAATCTAATGTTTAGCTATTAATTACAAATCTAATTTCCCTTATATAAAGAAATCATGTATTTTTACCTGATACATCTAAACATCATTTGCAAGTATAAAGACCTGAAATAACTTAAAATGAATTTACAAAATATGTTATTTAAAATATATTATTACAGGGGCTTCCCTGGTGGCGCAGTGGTTGAGAGTCCGCCTGCCGATGCAGGGGACACGGGTTCGTGCCCCGGTCCGGGGAGATCCCACATGCCGCGGAGCGGCTGGGCCCGTGAGCCATGGCCGCTGAGCCCACGTGTCCGGAGCCTGTGCTCCGCAGTGGGAAAGGCCACAGCAGTGAGAGGCCCGCGTACCGCAAAAAATAAATAAAAAATAATAATGACATTGCCTGATATAGTACCTGGCACAGGTATATGAAATATATACACGAGAAGACATGTAAAGGTAATTTCCTCTTCCAGCCATGATGAAGCATCGAATACTGGCCTTGTCTTCCTGCTGTAAACAACTGGAAAAGTGAATAAGATAATAGGAAACAATTGTTTCCAGACACCGGACAACCAGCATCGTAGGACTGTGGTCCCTGGAAGAAGGGTGACGTGTGCCCTCTGATCGCCCAGCCTTCCACCTGGAGCTCCTGTCTGGCCAGACCGGCTTCCTGGGCGTGTGACCTGTGCACTTACAAGTGTCGCAGTCTTGAAGGGCCTTGTGCTTGGGTTAATGCTCTGCTGTGACTGTCCTGGAATTCTTAACTTTTGAACAAGGATCTGGATTGTCATTTTGCTCCGGACCTTGCAAATTGCCTTGTGATTCCCACCCTTAGGAGTGCACCTAAGAGGCGGGGACCCGTGCAGACAGCTTCAGCCTCAGCCGGGGCAGGGCCAGGAGCCGTGGCGCTGCCTCGGCCCCACCCTGAGCTGCTGAGCAACCTTCTGCAGCAGCGGGAGCAGCCCTAGGCCAGAGCTGCAGTGAGTCACTGAACATGTGCTGCCTTGGTGGCCTTTCTCCAGCCACCGACTGGATTTTGACGAACAAACCAAGATAACGCAGGGTTTCTCAACCTCGATGCTGTTGACATTTTGGACCGGATTGTGGGGGCACCCTGTGCACTGTGGGATGCTAAGCAGCATCCTTGGCCTCTACCCGAGAGATGCCAGGAGTGCCCACCCCTGAGCTGCGACAACCAGCAATATCTCCAGACTTCGCCAAATGTCCCCTGGGGGAGAAAGAGCAGTAGCTTTAATCGAGAGCTCGGCCCCAGGCCTGGCTTTTTCCTGTCTCTTGGAGACCTAAAAGACGTCTCATCTCAGCCTTATTAGTACAAAGATACTGGATCTTTCTAGCTATACATTCTGAGTAATTCCACTCGAAATGGAAGCAAGATGTGTGTGTGTGTGTGTGTGTGTGTGTGTGTGTGTGTGTGTGTGTGTGAGTGAGTGTCGGGTGGGAAGAGCCTGACACATTGATTCCAAGACTTTTCTGGAAGTCTTGAATCAGGGAGCTGAGGCAGATATGGAAACAGGGCAAAAGCTACAGTCATCAAAACACATCTTGGGGGACTTCCCTGGTGGCCCAGTGGTTAAGACTCTGCGCTTCCACTGCAGGAGGCACGGGTTCGAGCCCTGCTTGGGGAACTAAGATCCTGCATGCCACACGGGGTGGCCAAAAATAAATAAAATACTTAAAAAAAGAACAACACAGGGACTTCCCTGGTGGCGCAGTGGTTAAGAATCCGCCTGCCAATGCAGGGGACACGGGTTCGAGCCCTGGTCCGGGAAGATCCCACATGCCACGGAGCAAATAGCTCGCAAGCCACAACTACTGAGCCCATGTGCCACAACTACTGAAGCCCACGTGCCTAGAGCCCGTGCTCCGCAACAAGAGAAGCCTGCGCACCGCAACAAAGAGTAGCCCCCGCTCGCCGCAACTAGAGAAAGTCTGCATGCAGCAATGAAGACCCAATGCAGCCAAAAATAAAAAAAAAACAAACAAACAAACAAAAAGTCCCACAGCTTAGCACTGGCATAGGAATAAACTGTTAAAGAAGGCAGATGGGAGGGCAGAAAAATACACATGGACAGAGGTCAACTTGTACGATTAAAGGGACGTTTCAGTCTGCCCATCTGCACTGTTAGGGCCATCGGCTATCATCTCTCCATTTGGGAAAAATAAAAATTATGTCTATCTACCTTAGACCATGAATACATCTCCCTTCCCACTTACCCCCCCATACCAGCTGCATTAAAGATAGAAACATTAACAAGAATGTATGAAAATCATTGAAAAATATCGTTCCAGTTTTAGTTCATGTGCTGCCGAAGCGAGGACTGAAAAAATATTGAAGAAAACGTACCTTGATAGAAAAATGGGCAAGTAGCACACATGGTTTGCAGAAGTCACACATATGACCGGCAAATATTTGAAAACATGCAAATCAAATGTACCCTTTTTCTTTTGAGCTAATAGCTGATGGCCAAAAATTAGGGATCGGTAAAATCACCTCTCTCCACTTTGTAATTGGGAGGAAATGGACACGTTCGCTCCACTGCTAATGTAGATCGTGCTGCTCTCCTAGGCTCTGGTGCCCAAATCCCACTTCTAGGCATCACACCTGGAAAAGGTACGTCTGCATTTCTGCAGGCTCTCAAAATCTCTCGTAGACTCACCCTGGCAAGCCCGAGGCCTTAAAGAGCCTGCGGCCGTGTTTTGTTTGTCCCACAGACTATTTTAAAAGACAACTTGACTCAACTTGTTAGGGTGTGAGTTTAGTCTTCAGCAGACAGGTTAGTACGTAGTGTCGTATTTACCCATTTCTGCCACCTCCCTTGCTCTGAAGGACAAGTTACTAAAGCACTGTGTTCCTGGGTTCCTGCACATGCAGAATGGGAAGAGTAATAGTGCCCCTTCATGGGGTTCCTGCAGGATTAAATGAGATAATACATGCAAAGGCCCGGGAACAGTAAGCCACACATGGTAAGTGTCAAAGCAGGTCAGGTAGGATGCATAGGAAAAAGGCAAGTAAAAGCAAAAAATTCTAATGTGACAGCTATCATAAACATTAAACTTAAAACCAGCAAAAGAGGGCTTCCCTGGTGGCGCAGTGATTGAGAGTCCGCCTGCCGATGCAGGGGACATGGGTTCGTGCCCCAGTCCGGGAGGATCCCACGTGCCGCGGAGCGGCTGGGCCCGTGAGCCATGGCCACTGAGCCTGTGCGTCCGGAGCCTGTGCTCCGCAACAGGAGAGGCCACAACAGTGAGAGGACCGAGCACCATTTAAAAAAAAAAAAAAAGAAATTAAGCAAGACAGCACAGCTATGAGACAATGAATAATATATTTCTCAATAAAACTTAAATAGTTTCTTATAAAAAAAAAAAAAAAACCAGCAAAAGAGAAAAAAAAAAAGGGAAGGAAGGAAGAAGAAAAACCAGGGAGGAAAGCAAAAAAAAAAAAAAAAGAAGCGAATCTACACATATCAGCACGCAAAGATGTCTCCACTCTACAGCTAAGTGCAAAAAGCAAATTGCAGAAGATGAACTACTCTCGCTAGTGTTATTAAAACTTTATGTTTAAAATGTAGATCTAATGTAACACATATCTTCTGTATCACATGTAATATAGATTATGGATGGAAAATGTGTAGAATTATACTTCTGTGTTTTAATGGTGTTTATCTCTGGGAATGGGAAAACTGGGGACTTTCTAGTTTATTTATTTCCTTTTGCACTTGAATTGGAAACAACTCCATCATTCAAGTCCCTGCTCAGAGATCACTTCCTTTACATGATCACCTCTTTGAAACACCCCATCTCCCCACCGTTCCCAGCCCCTGCCCTTGCCTCCAGCGCCATCTGATGCTATATATGTCCGTGGTACTTACTGTCTGTCTCCGGAGACCCTGAGCTTCTCGAGGGCAGGGACTTGGCCCTTTGCCACTGTCCCCTGACACAGGAGAGGCTTTGGCAAGCTGCCTGCCCAGTGAATGAAGAAGCCGGCCACCTGGTGAGATTATCCAAGAGGGGAACAGCACTTCTTCTCTAGACATCTACTCTGGGCGGAATCCCCCAGAGCTAATAGGAGCAGTGTGTCCAGAGGGCCTCCTTCCACTCTTCTCTGGGCCAAAGTCGGCTCTTCAGCACCGCCTGCCCGAGCCACAGGCAGCTCCGCCTGGCCTGTTAGGCAGCCTGGCCTCTGTTCTAGCATTTCTCCTCTTAGCATTTCCTCCCCTCCTCCCTTCTTCCCTTCCTTCCTTCCTCCCCTCCTTCCTTCCTCCCTCCCTCCCTTTATAATAGTTTACTTAATACTATTGCCCCAGCCAGTATAAGCTTCATTGGTTTGGGGATTTTGTCAGTTTTGTGAACGTTCTGTATCCCCAGAACCCACAATAGAGTTTGGCATGTAGGAGGCCCTCAAAACATTGTTGGAGGGATGCGTGGCCCCTCCTTCTAGAATAGGGGTTACCGGAGGGCGGGTTCCTAACCTGGTGACAGCCTGGCAGAGATGCTCATAACTAACAGTTGGAGGAACGAAGGAACGAATGTCTCCAAGCGCCTCTCACTTGCTGATTAGCCCGAGGGCTACCGACGTGGCAGGTGCACTTAGGAGGTGAAGTTGGGCAAATGAGAGGTTCAAGGAGGCGGCTGAGTGTGGGCGGGAGCGGGGGTGTGGGTCGGCGGCCAGCCTGAGAAGCAGGTTCAGCCGCGCATAGAGAGCAGCCTGTGCTCCGAGGGTAAAGAGAACGCAGCAGTGATGACATTGCAACAGACACTGTGTAACACTTATGTTGCCCAGGCATGCTTTTAAACCCTCTGCGTACACAATCTCATTTCATCCTCACCTCTACGAGGTAGGCACTATTATCTCCATTTTGCAGATGGAAACACTGAGGCACTAAGAGTTGAAGCAGGATCAGGACCTGGAGCAGACACAGCGGCGCCCAAGCCTGTAGTCTTCATCAGGGAGTAAGAGGTGAGGGTGTGGCACATTCCGGGAAATGCAGACACCATCAGCCTTCCACCTGTCCTAAATGCGATAGGAAACGTAAGGCATTCGGACCCCCTGTTTTCTAGTGTTCGGTACCGTGGCGGCACTGACCTCCCCTAGTGCCCTGCCAGACAAGGTAAGGCAGCGCTGGAGCCTGGGGCCAAGGACATCGTGAACCCCTGGATACACATCAAATAGCCTCCCAACCGGAAAAAGTTAATAAAAGCTCTGCAATCAAAAACCGCGGCTCTAGCCCAAGCCCCTCCTTGCTCAGTCTGTTCACTCACCACTGTCAGCTTGCGTCAGCCCACCTGGGAGGGGCCACAAGGGGCTCGGGACTGCGAGCTGACGGAACATATCTCTCCTTGCACAGTAACACAGGGTCATAAAACAACCGCAGCCTGTCTTCATTTAAAATTTTGATATTTTGTTCATCAGAGAGTTTGTGTGTGTGTTCATTTTGATTTTTAAAAACTAGTGCATTAAAATATTGTCTTGATTACTGCGTTTTGGGGTGTCCTCTGAAATTCTGCTTCCTCACTCTAATTCCAGCCCTGGTCCTTTCCCTCCTGTTACTGACCTTGGGGGTAACTGACTTGCCCTTCTTTTGGGAGTCATCAGGACAGGCTGGTGGTCCAGGTGAGGGGAACCTGTAGATTCAGACCTGTCCTAAGGGTGTGGGTCCAAAAGGAGAAACGGGTGACTTGCTTGTTTGGATAGGATGGGGCTGAGGAAGTCTTGGTTTCTGGTCATTACCTCTTTGGGGGGCCTCAGAATTTTCCTGAATATAATTGAAATATGGATTTATAATCTAATCCTTTGGGTGGGGGAGGGGACATAGGAAGAAACAAATTCTTTTTTTAAAAAAATCATGTTCGACTTAAACTTCCTTGCCTCCTCTTCCTCTAACCCCCAAATCCATATAAATGATAGAATTTTTATAACCTTGTATACAAGAATGAAAAACTGTTTCTTTAAAGTAAAACATAGAGGGACTTCCCTGGTGGTGCAGTGGTTAAGAGTTCGCCTGCCAATGCAGGGCACACCGGTTCGATCCCTGGTCCGGGAAGATCCCACATGCCGCGGAGCAACTAAGCCCGTGCACCACAACTACTGAAGCCCGTGTGCCTAGAGCCCGTGTTGCGCAACAAGAGAAGCCACCGCAATGAGAAGCCCGCGCACCGCAACGAAGAGTAGCCCCGGCTCGCAGCAGCTAGAGAAAGCCCAAGTGCAGCAACGAAGACCCAACGCAGCCAAAAATAAATAGATAGGCCCAGACTCCCCAGCTCCTCCACCGGAGCCAACAAGAGGTTTATTTAAAGGGAAAGAAAGAGACTATGGCACTGTTTCCTCCATTAATTGTGAAAGGACAGTGCAAGTTTGGGGGCTGGATAAATGTCATTAGTGGGCCCGGCCCACTGGCTGTAAAGGATGTAGGCACACCAATTGCTGCTAAAAGAACAGGCTTTTATTTTTTTTATATATTTTATTTTTAAAATATATTTATTTAAAAAAAAACAAAAATAGATAGATAAAATAAAATAAATAAATTTATATTAAAAAAAGCATAGAAAACAAACTGTGGTTACCAGGGGGTGTGGGGGGTGTGTGGAGGGATAAACTGGGAGATTGGGATTGACATAAACACACTATATAAAATAGATAACTAAAAAGGACCTACTTTATAGCACAGGGAACTCTACTCAATCATCTGCGGTGACCTAAATGGGAAGGAAATCTAAAAAAGAGTGGATATATGTATAACTGTTTCACTTTGTTGTATACCTGAAACTAACACAACCCTGTAAATCAACTATAGTCCAATAAAAATTTTTTAAAAAAAGTCTAAATGTGTGGTTTTGAGCAGGGTAAATTGCTTGTTTAAAAGGCCAATTTGTGATAAGATTAAAGAGTATCCTTTCAATACAGAAAGAGCTTGGGTGACCTGAACCACAAAGAGGGATAGAGGAATCCCTTAAGCGATGCAGTTATGTTTTTGGAACATGTGCATTTGATTCATTATACACAGTTTCAGAGTCTCATATATGAACACCTGAAACTATGTATTAGTCTTTAAGATTTTTGGGTTGGTGTTCCTGGTATTTAAAAAGGGTTTGGAAACTGATATTTATTTTACATTAAGAGTGGCTATAAAGAATAATTTCTTTCTTTTAGGTTCTGGTTCTAATTTGGTGTTGATTTTTGCTGGCTACGTTTTCCCTCTGGATCCTTGGGTTGCCATGGTACCATTTTGGTTTTTTTAATGTTGTTGTTTCTGGGCTGACAGCCCCACTGAAATGAGTTCTTACATGCAGAACTCAGGAGCTTGGCACCATGTTCAGGGAAGAAAACGTTTGTGTGCCATGTGAGGAAGACGCTAGCAGTAAACTGGAGCTGCTGCAGCCTGGCTTGTAGAATTTAAAAGAGTGGGCAGAGACTTCCCTGGTGGCCCAGTGGCTAAGACTCCGCACTCCCAATGCAGGGGGCCCAGGTTCGATCCCTGGTCAGGGAACTAGATTTCACATGCCGCAACTAAAGATCCCGCATGCCACAACTAAAGATCCGGCACGCGGCAAGGAAGATCCCGCGTGCGGCAACTAAGACCCGGCGCAGCCAAAATAAATAAATAAACGAATAAATAAATAAATATTAAAAATAAATAAATAAAAGAGTGGGCAGAGGAGAAAGGACACAGGTGGCTGCCTGGGGGCTGGGAGCTCTCCCCCTGCGGGCTCTTGCTCCAGCCTCCTTGCAGACCCCACTAGTGGCAGCTGTCTAAAGAGACCCTGGGGAGCTTGACACCTTGTCCAGGTGCCAATATTTCATAATTATGTGTTGTGGCAGTACAAGATGTTTCAGTTTCTGAGGTCAAATAAATACATTTAGGCATTAACAGTGGTCATTGCCTTTTAAAAAAAATTATAAAAGTAAGATGCAGTCAGAGCAGCAACGACAAAAGAAGACCAGAAACATAACAGCAACAACAATAACAAAATCTTCGTTTCTGGATTAAATTGTGAAATAAAACCAGGATGTTAACAGTGATTAGTGTGTTCATTTAAAAAAATAATTAACACAAGACGCATCAGTTGTAACCCCTCCCCACCACAAATGAAAACAAAACCCCATCCATAATGAAGTAAAAAAATCACCTTTCTCTCCATACCCTCCCCCCACCCCGAGTCCCATCCTATTGCCTGAGTGTAGCTACACCTCAAAATGTGGCCTGTGTCCTTTTCACTATTCCTATAGTGGGACCAAAAGGCATAGCATGTTTCGATCTTAGAATAGAACCGTATTGATGATCAAAATCCTACCTTACACCTTCAGCTAAGCTATTTTCCCTGTAGTTGTGTATTTTAAACCACTTTACACTAAGTTGTGGCTGTGCTTACACCACTTTTTGAGAAACGTAAAAATGTACGTTTCACTACATGGATGGTTCTGTCATAGAAATTTCTTGGTGCCTTTTAAAAACTGTACCTTTGAAGACTACTGGGGACAGAGAATCTCTGGGAGAGTTTCCCAGTAGGTGGGGCTGAAACCTGCAGTTTTCCTGCCATTTCTTTTTTTTTTTCTTCTAAAGCATATGTAGAGTAATCTTGAGTAAGTTTTCAACTCACCTCTCTGGAAAAGAAGCTGTTTGGTTGCCTGGGCAGGTTCTGTATGAAAACTATTAAGGACTCAGGTACTGAAGGGCAGCTTCTGTACAAAGCTAATTTCTCCTCCTGGTGACCTGGGTGGTCACAGAGGGTCCCCGGTGGTACGGTCAACAAATGGCATTTATTTTTATGTTTACAGTCTTCCTTAAGACTGCATTTTACTGGGCTCTCAGCTGTGTGTGTGTGTGTGTGTGTGTGTGTGTGTGTGTGTGTGTGTGTGTTTCCTTTCTTTTTTTAAGTAACCTAGGCTCTTTGCCTCTTTCCTTCAGGCAAAGAGCATGTGATAACCAAGGTGTAAACAAGTCTCTCTGGCACTTAAGGAAGACCCCAAACCCACCCACCTCCTTCTCCTCCAAGGAATTCAGTGCCCCTGGTTCAATTTTAGCTGGACCTGGAAACCTGCGAGGTGCCTGGAGGCAGATCAAAGCCAGAAATGAGGGCGGGGAATTCACGGAAATGTTAATAGATCTGGCTGTGGAGACAGAACACATTTAAAATGTCCTCTGCCTGCAAGACGCAGAATACATTTAAAATAGTTTTGTGATGGAAGGAGCCCTACCTACTGCTGGTTATAAACAGATGTAAAGATCAGTCAAAAGGCCGGGAAGACCCTTTTCAATTGGCGAGTTTACAGTTTCCAAGGGGAGGAGGGCAGGGGAGGAGTAACCAGGACCTTCAGGTGTGTCTTCCAATCGCGATAGCCCGTTTTGGCTGTGAATTGTACCCCCCCATCCCCCTTCCGTTAATTAAATAAACGCTCGGAGCACTTTACAGCACACGACGCGGCCCTTGGGGACCTGTTCCCGCGTTGCTCCCATTCTTGAAAACCTCAACTCACAGAGGGTTGAAGAGCTGGCGACATGAATTTCCAGTTCCTAAAGGTGAGAAGAGAGGTGTTGGGTGGAGGACAGATCCGAGGACCGGCAGGGAAAGAGAGGGGTGCTGCAGGCCTGGCTGCCGGAGGGGGTGTGTGCCCGCTGGGTGGGATGGGCGTCGGTGCGGGGTGCACGGTGGCCCCTGGACGCTGCGCACTTCTGGCGCAGGAAGCCGAGTCCGCGCCGCTGGGCGCCTGGCCACAGTGGGCCTCCTCGCCTGGCGGCGACCAGATAAATAGGTGAAGGCCTCCAGGCTTAGCTGGCCTGGAGGTGCCTGGTGTTCTAGGACGCCGAGCCGCGAAGGCCTCCGGGGACACTGGGCTCGCGCCTTGGCCTTCCTGCCTGCGCTCGGAGCGGTTAGGCTGCACCCGGATGGGCCCAGGGATGTTAGTGGGTGGAGAGGTGACAGGCACTCTGAGGGCGGGGGTCCCCCGGGGCAGGGAGGCGAGAGCCGGCTTGTCTCTAATAGGTGCCCGAGAGCCGCTAGGAAGGTGGCCTTGAAGTATAGGCAGGCTGGTGGCTTTGAGGTAGTTGGACGACTGAAAATTCGCCTGCTGACAAGTGGGGCGATGGTCGTCAAGTTAGAGACTCTACCACGACCGCTGCGCTCGGGGAGTGCTCCGCAAATGAGAGCCTCTCCGTAGCTTGGGTCCTACAGGCTCCCCCAGCTCCGCGCTTCGCGTTTTCTGGTTTGCGAGGATGCTTGCAAAGGAAGAGCTAAAGGCTGCGAAACCCCTTTGAGGACCCGGCCTGGCGCGGAGCGCTTACAAGTGAGCAGTAGAAAGAGTTGGGCTGGACCCTGGGCTGAGACGAGAAGCATCTGTGCGTGTGTGTAGACGCCAATTTGAGCATCAGGAAAACAACTGCTATTTTGATATTATTGCTGCTATTTTGGAGTGTCTGAATTATTTAATACATGTGGCGCCCCGGACGTGCACCTTAGTGGGCTTAGACAGTTCGGATGCTCTTGGACGCCAAGTGTCCGTTCAGTGGGTGCCGGTGCTGCGAGGGAGGGCGTGGGCTAGCGCGTGAATGGGCGCCCTCCCGGACTGCTGTAGGCCCCGGCTTTTCGGCTCTGCTTCGCCGGGCCCCGCCTCTTAACTGCGGTCCCAGCCGGAGCCCAAGCTGTTCCGCGGGGCGACACAGATACCTCGGTTGGTGCACGGCGCCCGCGAGGGCGCTTCGGAGCCTCCACCTGCCGCTCGGGCGCCCCCTCCCCGGGACGGGAAGCTGAGTCGCAGGCCTGCTCCAGTCCAGCTCTACCCGCCCCGCCGCCTTCCTGGGCTTGCCATGGGTGTGGAGGCGGCGGAAGCCTGCCGCCCGGGTCTGGGAGCCTTGTTTCCAGAGGCAGCTGCCCGCGCATCTTTGGAGGTGGCGCACTGTTGTAGCGCTGCTGTCCTCGCAGACGCCTTGTCGCCTCCGGTCTCTGGTTTCTAGCGCCATTCGAGCGGGCTGGGGGCCGGGGTCCAGGGTTTCAAGCGTGTGGGTTGAGTGCAGGCTCCCTAGGGGGCGACAGAGGGAAGCCGCTGACAACCGTCCAGCCCCATATCCTTGATTGTGCGAGGCGAGCGGCGAGGCTGCTCCCCGGGATCCCCACGTTCTGTTTACACTTGGCGTCTGCGAAGCCGCGGAGGGTCGGAGGGGGCACCCTTCCCAGGCCGTGGCTGCCTAAGGGCGCGGCCACGCAGTCATGCGTCTTCGCGCGGCGAGGGGTGGGGGCCTTGGGGGAGGTCTGTGTTGAGTGTGGGAGCCATCGGCTCTCTGCTCTCGCTCTCGGCTCAGAGCAAAAAAGTTGAGCGCAAGGAAGGGCTGAGATTTCCGGCATCCGGACCAGGGCGCGCGCGTGCCTGGGTTCCGGCCCTGAAGCAGAAGCTGTGCGTGTTTGGGTGGAGTCGGCCTGGCCGGGAAGGTTGAGGATTCGTTTGTGCCGCCTTCCCCATCCAGGGCGCAGAAGTTGCGCTCTAGCTTGAGCGTGTGTCCCTTGGAGGGGGGCAGCGTCCAGGTCCAGGGCGCTGGCTTGGGGATCAAAGGCCTTTGCCGAGCGGTTCCGAAACCTCTGTGCCCTTGGGGCTCCCTAAACGGAGGTGCGCAAACCCTCGGGGCCATCGGCTCCCTTTGCCTCCGCCATAGAGGCCCCGGGGCTGCGAGGGATTTCCGTCCCTTCGGGTGGCTTTGGCGAGCGCTGCTGAGGAAAGGAAGGGCAGCCAGAACCTGGGGCGGGGGTTGGTACCTTGTTGCCCAGCCCTGGACCCAACATGCCCGGCGGTAAAGTTGCAGGCGTGGACGAGACAAGTTGTTCAAGCTGCATCCCCGGCCGGGTCTTGGAGTCAAAGCCGGGGCTAGAAGGCCCAGCGTGGAGGAGAGCTCCTGCGTCACTGGTCTGGATGTCTGGGGCGCCCAGATGCTCCGCAGCCTCCCTCGAAAGTACCTGGGACCCCAGTCTTCCACGCCCAGGGCGCCAGCATGCCTACCGCACCGGGTCCGATACCTGCCCTGAGCAGGTGCCCTCTGCCCCCACTCCCGAGTACCAGGAGCGCTGCTTCTGCGGTTTTCTCTTTTACCCCCCGTCCCCCCCCCCCCACCGCGGC
>NW_020173687.1:6073756-6075219 GCF_003031525.2 Neophocaena asiaeorientalis asiaeorientalis | reverse complement strand
TGTCTTGAAAGCTAGGTGTCAGGGGTCGTGTGTGCACTGTCTTTGTCCATATCCTAGTGCAGAGCCCGCAGACAAGCCCGAAAAGCCCCCAGTGGTTTCGTCTCCAGGTTTTGTTCTCACAACTGGTCGGAATATCACCTGGATTCTGTCTACTCTCTAGGGCGAGGAAGAACCTTTCGCTTGGAAGACGCCTATTTTTATTTTGGTTATTTTATTTTAGGCCCATCTCGGTTTAAAGAAATGCTAAAGTTCAAACAAACCCGAGCGGGAGTAGGGAAGCAGTGGGTGCATTCATTCTGTGAATTGGGAGCAGCGTCCACTCCAGGCCCGGGGCAGTAAACTGATAGGTATTGATTTATTGCAAAATCGGATTCGGAATCAAATCGAAAGATTCCTTCTCTGATTCCCTGAGATTGTTTAAATTCAGCTCCCGAGAATTAGCGACTTTCCCCTTGAAGCAAAAAAAAAAAGGTCAGTTACAATAATCGGGCCAATGGATTTCGTTTCTTTAAAATGTTTCAGCATTGCGCTTTGCTTTCAAGGTTGGGGGGCAAATACATATTGGGGGGAGAGGCAACGTTTATGTGGAAGGAAGTTTCGTTTTCTGCCTGTATCTGCGGACCCCGGGTGCTCACCTCTCCAGCGGGGGTCCCTCCACGGCCCCTCCTCCTCCCCCCACCTCTTCCCTCGTCCCCGCCTGTGACGCTAGGGTTGCATTCAGCCTCGCACCTCTTTTCAAGGTTGAGTTGAGGCTTCTGAGTGTCTGGCCCGTCGGAGGAAGCTGCCGAGCCGGCGCCGGGCAGGGCAGGGCCGGGCGAGGGTAGGCGGGTGCCCCCCACCCGCCTCCCGGCCGCAGCCCAGCCTTGGAGATGGAGCTTCGGGCGATGGCGGCGAAACGCAGTTGTCCGACACTTCGGGGCCGGTGGAGCGGCCCGCCCGCTCGGTGGCGCTTGGGGCCGACTCCCCAGAAGGCCTTCCCACCCCCGCCCCCTCGGAGGACCCCGAGCGCACTGTGCCCACGCCGTGCGGGGGAGGGCGTCGTCCCTCGGAGGGATTGGGACTCCAGCGGTCTGATTCCAGTTTAAACCTTAAATCTCCTTGGAGCGGGTGTTTGGGACGTTTTAGGAGATAGGGGGACCTCAGCTGTTGAGACGTCTTTTGGAGGGTGGGGGAAGGCGCTGTCGGTGAAAGAGGGGGGGGCTCTTGGATTCGGATCCCGGTCCCCAGCTCTGCCAACCTCAGGTGTGTGCTTGGTGAGGGTGACTGATGGATGGCGTGATGAGGGACTTTGGCCTCAGGTTTGCGGCTGTCAGCGAGGTGCGGCCCACTCGACTCCTCTCCTAAGCCCCCCGAGGCGTGGGTCTCCGCGCGGCGCCGGGCCAGGATGCGGGGCGGAGCTAGGCTTGGACTGGCTGGGGGCCGCCCCGCCCGGCGCCGGGGCCTTCGCGCCGGCCCCCGGGGAG
>NW_020173687.1:5900528-6073659 GCF_003031525.2 Neophocaena asiaeorientalis asiaeorientalis | reverse complement strand
TCTACACCCGCGGCGGCACCATCCACAATCGCGGAGCCGCCGATGCGCGTCCAGTGACCGGGACGGCTAAGCCCGCGCGCGGCGGGGGCAGCGGCAGACGCCTGGCCACCGTGACCCCAATTTTGGATTTACCACTCGGGGGGTGGGGGGAACCTGGATTTAACTGGCGACTGTTTTGGGGGACGCCGGACGCCATGTTGTGGAAAATAACCGATAATGTCAAGTATGAAGAGGACTGCGAGGTGAGCTGGGCACAAGGGCGCAGCCTGGCCCCGCCCGAGTACAGTCCCGGAGGCGCGGGCCACTGGACCGAGGTCGGGGGCGAGGGCGCAGGAGCAGCGAACAGGCACCCACCGCTCGCCCTTCGATGGGACAGGGTCCACTTTTCCGGACATTCCCTAGTGCGTTTCTCCGGGGTCCCCTTCCTGAATCGGGCCTTTACCTAAATATCCAGTCTCGGGAATGGGGCCTGGAAAGAGCGTAGCAGATCCCACCCACAAAGCTTACCGGCCGGTTTCTTGCGAAGCAAAACAGCCCTTTTCCCCGTTTTCTCGGAAGAGCGCTGGGTCTGCAACTTTTAGAGGTGGCTTTTACGCACGAAACCTCCGTCCAAAGGAGTCAGACGAGGTGACCTGCCGGCGACACCTTTGCGGAGTCTCCTCCGAGGCGGGCTTGTCACCTGCCCCGCTACCCTCTCGGGGAAACAAGAAAACAACCGAAGTTTGGCTTTCCAGAGAAGAGGGAGCGGGGGGGGCGCTGAGGCCAGATGGGGCCGTAAGCACTCGGGAGTGCTCCAGCCTGTCGGACAGGTTGAGCTAGAGTTTCGGAGGGTGGGAGGGAGGGAGGCGGCGAGCGGAAAGAGGAAGAAGACGCAGGCGGCGCGAGGCGTGAGCCTGGGCCCCGGGAGAGGGGAGCGGTGGCGGCGGGGACGCGGGAGAGACGTGCGCCCGCGGGACCTAGAGGGGCTGCCCCTGTTTGTAGGCCCGGGCACTTCAGCTAGGGGGCGACGGTGTCATAGGTCTCCTGTTCCCCCGCCACCCCTGTGACCCCGGGAACACATGGCGACACGTCCTTTGAAAATTAAGTCGGACAGCCGTGGGGCGAGGGAACGTGCCCAGGCAAGGTTGCCCAATTTTCGGGGTCCTTCGTTCTCCGTGCCCGATTTGTGGGGAGACTGACGGTGGCTGGGCAGGACGGCGTTACTTGGTCGGGACACAGCTAGCAGGGAGCGCACTCCTGGCTGCGGCGGGCTCCTCCCCGAGTCCCTTGGGCGGCGCTGGGTGGCTGCCCCCGCTAGGGAGGGTCTCTCGCCCGGAGGTCTTTGTCCTGAGGGCGTGGAAGGGAGGGTCCCTGGGGCGGGGAAAAGGCGCACTTCCTGCGCGGCGCGCATTATTCGCGCCCACCGCTTCCCCACTTTGGGCCGACGACGCCAGCATGTGCGGGCTCGTGAGCGACCGCGCTCTGCGCTGCCTGCAGGCTTTCTCCCCGGACCCCTGCCCCAGCTTCTTCCGGCCCAAGGCCTGGCATTCGGACTTGGAGCCGCAGAATACCTCGGGCGTCAGACCTTCGCCGCGGGGTCCGGAGGGCGCGTTCCTCCAGGTCTTTCTCCAGTTTCCCCTTCCTCTGCGGAGTAGCGGTTGACAACGAAACCCCCGGGGCACGTTGCTCCCCGGGGCCTTTTGGCCCGAGGGCAGGCCCCGCGGGGGTCGGTCCGGGCTGGTGCGGTGGGTCCCCGGGGGTCACAAGGCTCAGCGCGGTGGCCGCGGGCCGTACGCAGTAGCGGGGTTTCGTACTAACCGGGTCTCCGTTTCTCTGCCCCAGGATCGCCACGACGCGAGCAGCAATGGGAATCCGCGCCTGCCTCACCTCTCCTCCGCCGGGCAGCATCTCTACAGCCCCGCACCGCCCCTCTCCCATGCTGGAGTCGCCGAATACCAGCCACCACCCTACTTTCCGCCTCCCTACCAGCAGCTGGCTTACTCTCAGGCAGCCGACCCCTACTCGCATCTGGGAGAAGCGTATGCCGCCGCCATCAATCCCCTGCACCAGCCGGCGCCCACCGGTAGCCAGCAGCAGGCCTGGCCGGGCCGCCAGAGCCAGGAGGGGGCTGGGCTGCCCTCGCACCACGCGCGCCCGGCCGGCTTGTTGCCCCACCTCTCCGGGCTGGACGGCGGCGCCGTGAGCGCCCGCAGGGACGCTTACCGCCGCTCGGACCTGCTGCTGCCCCACTCGCACGCTCTGGACGCCGCGGGCCTGGCCGAGAACCTGGGGCTCCACGACATGGCGCACCAGATGGAGGAGGTGCAGGTGAGCGCCTCGGCCCTGCCTGGACCCGTTCGCCCCACTGCCTCTCTCCTACCCCGTCCAGGGTCCCCCGAAATTAAAGGAAACTTTGTCATTTCTCCCCCAGAATGTCGACGACCAGCACCTACTTCTGCATGATCAGACGGTTATTCGCAAAGGTACGGAGTGAGAACGAGTTCTTTTCTTCCTCTGGCGTCACACACCCTGTAGTGGTTCTTAGCAGTAACTGGGAAGGTATTAACTTATTGGTGAGGTAGGGCTTTTGGTATCCGACTTGGGACATTTGTGGTGGAAGGGAGTGACAGGGACTCGAGGCAGATAGGTTTTAGGAGTGAGAAGGCGGGGCATTTCTTTAAGATCTAAATGGAAAAGGATGTTCTCAGGAGCTGCCCCTCAATCTCCGGATTTGTTACTCCATAGTTTTCCCTTGGTGGGTGTTACTTCTTGAATTCGAGAGTGTTTTTACAATGCTCTAGGAAAGAATCCCAGAGTGACTTAATTTGGAAAACAAGTCACCACATACCCTTAGTGGAGTGATTGGTTCTGTGACAATTTTAATTGTTGAACGGGTTGATGTGATTTTATTTCTGATTTCAAATATGCACGGGGGTAAGGAGCCTTAATTCTGCCCTGCAAGAAGAAGGTGGGACACAGTTTGGCCTACAAAACAGACAGCCCTAAAAGCATCAGGCTGGGTGATCTGTCGGGTTTATGCAGGGATAGGTGGGTGGGGGTTTGGAAAATTGGATTACTTGGGCAAGTGAGTGGCTCATGAAATTAAGTTACGTACTGCCAGGATTCCCAGTTTAGCTCTGTTGGGAAATGGGGTAATCCTAAATGAAACGTAGCTATGGTCTGTTACTTGAGGTTAAACTGTTTGAAATCAACTGAGGAGAGTTTGGGGGGAAAAAAAAAAGAAAACCTCAGGAAATAAACTGAATTTCCCAGTAAACTTAGAACAGGTGGGTTTGTATTTTAAAATTGACTGTTATCAGTTGCACTGAAAGATTTTGCCAGATGATTATGTCCTGTGATTTTGGATATTCGTTGAGTGAGGGGGGGGAAAAAGAAATCTTCATTTATTTAGTTATGAAGTAGTCTCTTGAAAACAAACGTTCTAATGAAACAGATTTTAACAGTGGTCAGAAAATGCAAACCCTCCACGCCTGGGATCTTGACTAATTAACTTCCCAAGGTGTTAAATTGTGAAATTCAGATTGGATTATCTTTGAAGAATATGGCTTTAAAAAAATCTGCTTGCAATTTATAGTCCAACATGCAGTGTTAGTTGTTCAAAGAGCTCTTCCAGCTTTGGTTAGTGGTTTGCTTGGAAATGCCACTTCTGATTTTCACTCACAGGTCCTATTTCAATGACGAAGAACCCCTTGAGTCTCCCTTGTCAGAAGGAGCTGGTGGAGGCTGTGATGAATCCCAGTGAGGTCTTCTGCTCGGTCCCTGGAAGATTGTCCCTCCTCAGCTCTACATCTAAATACAAAGTGACAGTTGCCGAAGTCCAGAGGCGACTGTCCCCGCCTGAGTGCTTAAATGCCTCATTACTGGGAGGTGTCCTCAGAAGGTACATGGGGACACGTTCTGGGCATGGCGGTTGAATGGTTGGGGATGAATAATATAAAAGGACCAGGGAGATAGTTTTAACATTTATGGAACCTTTGTACCTAACACTGAATTCTCATTGGCTCAGGGAGTTTTAGTACACATCTTCTCTTTTAGAAAGTGCTAAATGTAGAAGGAAGTGTTAAAACAGCGCTAACAAATTCTCATTTGGTTAGAATTTGATTCCTTGTATGAAGTGGTAGCATCTGTATTCAGAGTAGAGGAGCTCCATGGGTCTGGTTCCCCCAGGGAGTTGTTTTTTTGGGGGCTGCTGCAGTTTCTACACGTGAAAATTTGTCTGCTCTGTACAACTTGCAATGTTCTGTGATTAAAAAAAAAATAATAATGTTGGCGACGCTGAGAAAGATTTTTGAATTTTACAGGGATTAACTAATAAATAAGGATTCTCCGTGTCACTTGATTATGAGTCACGTAATGTAGGTTGTTTCGGACAGATTTCTGTTTTGTAAGCAGCACGTTAGGCATTTAGAATTTTAAAGTGGTTTCTTGAGAAAAGAATTTTTTATTTTATTTTATCATTATTCTGCTCAGAGCCAAATCTAAAAATGGTGGCCGATCCTTGCGGGAGAAGTTGGACAAGATTGGGTTGAATCTTCCAGCGGGGAGACGGAAAGCTGCTCACGTCACCCTCCTGACATCTTTAGTAGAAGGTCAGTGGAGTTGTGTTTTTGTTTTGCGGTGTTTTTAGTTAGTGCTGTGTTGAGTCTTTAACATTTCTCTAAAGAAAACCTTAGGGACTTCCTGGCGATCCAGTGGTTGAGACTTCGCCTTCCAATGCAGGGGGCGTGGGTTCCACCCCTGATCGGGGAGCTAAGATCCCACATGCCGTAGGGTGCGGCACCCGCCCCCCCTCAAAAAAAAGGTATAAGAAAAGGTTAAAAACAACTCTTAGTCACAAAAGAGAGATGCAAGCGATTTTGCCATGCGTTCATGACAATGAATCACAGTCATTTAATCAAATAAGTTAACATTTAACGATCTGTCTGCTGAAGTATTCTGTTCTGGGTCTCCCAGAAAATCATTGTGAAAAAGAAACTGGTTTTCCTAAGACATCACATTATCAGATGAACCAGTTTTTGAAGGATGCAATCGATCATTTGGTACACCTTTTTTTAAAAAAAGCTGGTTACTGGTGGGCAGCCAGGACCGTTTCTAGTTTTTGTAGCTGTGGAATATTGGGACTGTGGTCAGTGAAGAGAAAAGCCCTTGTATACAATGAGACCAGCCCAATTCACAGTTCCTTTGTTCATTTCCCCCATCAAAAAAAAAAAGTAACGGGGCGCACAGATGAGCCCCTCTCCCCAGTCCTAAGGTAGTTCGGATGTGACATTTCAGTTTCTCGAATGGACCTGCGCCCCGAACCTGGAAAGTAGCCAAGAATGCAATACGGCCTTTTACAAAGTGGGCGAGGGAAAAGTGAAATAATTATTTTTCAAAACAAAACAAGCTCGTTGTTACTGCGCACAGGATAATGAGTTGATGAACACGGAGGGGCTTATCCTTAAGCCTGGAGCGGCCGCCAGCACCTCGCCCAATCAGCAGGGCGCTGGGCCCCGGCTCGGGTGCCGGGGGAGCCAATGAGGGGTGGTCTCCTGGTAGTCAGGCAATCTTTTGAACACTTTCTTTCCCTGGTCTAAATGGCGCGACTGCGGTGCTAAAAGAGACTTGGCAGGGCCCTGCTCTACCTTTTTACGAGTGTCTTTGGAGGTCAGGGCAAGGAGAAAGGAGCTGCCTGTTCGATGCTGTTGGGGACCAGCTGTCCTGCATGGAGAATGGTGGATTCTGCGTGCGTGGGGCGTAAATGCGGCTCCCCTAGGTTTCCTTACCGGCCAGGCAGGGGTGCTTGAATGAGAAAGCGTGTGCCTTGAACAATGGTTCTCAGATGTTGATTTAGTGAGTCGGGGAGGGAAGTGGAGATGGTGGGTGAGGTCCACCATCTGGGTTTGTAAAAGCTCTAGCAGACCCAAATCTTGGAACCAGAAAGAGCCCAGCGCCTTGGGTCGGAAATGACACCCTCCCCTCGTTTTTCTCCCTCTGCCCCCCAATACCTGAGACCAGAGAGTAGGTAGGGCTCCTAACATTTCCAGTAGGAAACACTCCTGCTTCTCTTTCTTAAAGCAACATTCTAGAGACTTACCTCCACCAGTAATGGGGCGCCCTCATTTAGAAACAGAGTTCCGTGTGAAAGACTTTTGTCCCAGTTTCATAAAGAAAAGTGACAGTTTGCTTCTTTGTCAGTCATGCTCACCCCCCCCTAAGTTTTCCGACTTCTGCACTACCGACGGATGCTGGATGCTGTTTCAGCAGCGAGAGGAGCATCTGCTCAGCTTGGGCAGAGGACTGGGGTAACATCGCTTAAGTACAGTTAAAATTTTCAGGCTTTTTTTTTTTTTTTTCTTACATTGTATGATTTCACCCTAGGGGAGAGTACCCAGGAAGTTCTGCTTACTGGCTGGATTGTTGTCCCCTTGTATGATTGCATTTTAGAATGCAAAATGACTGCTAGAGCAATACCGATAGTGCTGGAGAAGGAGGGAAGGGACAGTTTGCCTTGGGGACCACAGTGGCCCTGAAGTCTGTTGCCATTGCCGATTATTCTAGGTGAGGCTGTTCATTTGGCTCGGGACTTTGCCTATGTCTGTGAAGCAGAATTTCCTAGTAAATCCGTGGCCGAGTATTTAACCAGACCTCATCTCGGAGGACGCAATGAGATGGCAACTAGGAAGAATATGCTGCTGGCTGCACAGTAAGTATCCAGGCTTGAGAATTTGATGCCCTAATGCCCTGACCTTGCAGCTTGAGGGGCCAGCACAGTCCCTGGTGCTCAAGAACGAAAGGCTCCTGAAGTAAGTTAGGGTGTTGAGCAAGAGGAAATGGCAAGGAGCATCTTTTACAGAGTCAAATTAGAGTCGCTTTCTGTAGGATTTAGAAGAATTAGAGCAGTTGAGTGTATTGCTCAGAATGAGTGTTTTTCAGCCGTTTAGTTATTCAGCTCAAACTAGTTAAGCTACTCTTTCATTATCTTATTTGCATGTCTTACAAAAATGTGTTGAAGACAATTTATTTTATCACATCCAGTCAAGATCCTGCACCTTCTGCCTCCTGATAACAAGATGTTTTTGATTTTTAAAAGGTAATGGTCCGCGTTGTGTGTGTAGGAGACGAGGGCAAATGAGATGTCTCAAAACGACTTAATGCAGCTGAGGGATTTCTCATAGAAACCAAGAGTAAATGGATTTTAAAATCATGGTAAATGAAGCAGAAGTAGTCAAGTGGGAAATAGGGCAAAAGAGAGCACAGTGAACCAGCCTGTATTGAAAGAGTGAGTTTCAGGGAAATGAATTCAGGGATCTTGACAGAATTGGTTTAAGGAACCAATCTGCATCAAGTAAAGCTAGCCCTTACTCTCCTGGGCTGGAATTCTGACTCCACCTCTTACCAGTCCTGGTGACCTTGGCCAGTTGATTCTGGCATTAATCCTTTTATCTTTTCTAATTGCAGTGAGGATTAAATAAGATAGTACTTAAAAGAGTTTAGTTCAGGGCTTCCCTGGGGGCGCAGTGGTCAAGAATCCGCCTGCCAATGCAGGGGACACGGGTTCAAGCCCTGGCCCGGGAAGATCCCACGTGCCGCGGAGCAACTAAGCCCGTGCGCCACAGCTACTGAGCCTGTGTTCTAGAGCCCTAGAGCCCAAGAGCCACAACTACTGAAGCCCACGTGCCGCAACTACTGAAGCCCGCGTGCCGAGAGCCCGTGCTCCGCAACAAGAGAAGCCACCGCGATGAGAGGCCCACGCACCGCAACGAAGAGTAGCCCCCGCTCGCCGCAACTAGAAGAAAGCCCGCACGCAGCAACGAAGACCCAATGCGGCCAAACATAAATAAAAAGAGTTTAGTTCAGGGCCCAGCACAGAATAGGTGCTAAGCGCGGCAGCTGGCTTTGCTATTAGTTTAAAATCTACTTCCTTGGCCAGCCCCCAATTGTCGTTGCCTCTAGGTGTCATCCCCACACTAGTTTGTGCTCTTTACCTGTCACGGCCTAGATTGAACTCAAGTGGTGTGTGTTGACTGTCTTTCTTCACAGGCAAGTGTGTAAAGAATTCACAGACCTCCTCAATCAAGACCGAACTCCCAATGGGAACAACCGGCCCACTCCGGTCCTGGAGACCAGCATTCAGAACTGCTTGTCTCATTTCAGCCTGATTACCCACGGGTTTGGCAGCCAGGCCATCTGTGCTGCTGTGTCTGCCCTGCAGAACTACATAAAAGAAGCCCTGATGGTCATAGACAAATCCTACATGAACCCCGGAGACCAGAGTCCAGCCGATTCTAGCAAAACCCTGGAAAAGATGGAGAAGCACAGGAAGTAAAACGGGTGAACAAAGGGCCGAAGAGTCTGGAAGGAAAAGGACTCCAAAACCGGTTTCGACCAGGACAAACTGGGAACCCCGCTTGCCTGGGGGACAGAGTTTGTTATCCACCTTCCCACGAAAAGGGCCTCCGTCGGATTTCCAGATCTTCACGTGCCCTCCTGGATTCCTTAGTATTTAAGGAGTGCTGAAGTGTCTCCTAAACTCTGGACGAGCTATCGGGAGGTGACGAGTGCTGGTTCTTTACCCATTAAGCTGATACTTTAGTTTCTGGAACCCCATTCTTCCTTTCTCTGAAAGTGGTGCTACAAGTTTTGGAAGCTTTTAAATAAATTCCCTGGGCTAACAAAAACCCACACACACATAGCTGTTGAAATGTCAAATGGATGTGATTCAGATCCACTATAACTTTCAGTGTTAAGGTAAAAGTATTTATGTAGCCTCTTCAGTCTCATCCTACATACCGCGGGAGGCAAGGATTCTATCCGCTTAAGAACTGGTTAATAGGTTGGTATTTGACACACTTTAAATCCCTTGTTCACAGGGACCCTTCGGGTTTTACGAAACTTGTAGAAGCAAAGCCTGCTGATGATTTTATGTTTTTCTTTTTAAGAAAAAAACAAAACAAAACTTTGAAAGTTAACTCTTCAAATAGGAGGAGGCTCTTTGAAAAGACATGTTCCTTTAAGGTACGGAAGCTTTATTTTGCGTATTTATTTCACATCTTGGTGTTTCGAGAAAACTTGAAAAGGGGTGGGCGTGAAGCATTTTTTTTTGCTGTGTCTCATCCCAAGTCCCAGAGGAGAATTCTGTATTTTGAGAAGCTGCGTTGAGTGTACAGATTTTATTTATGGATAATTTAATGGGGTCTGTAAATACGGGTGCACTTCTTATGACTTTTTGAGAAATGGGATTCAACTTTAATATTAGCTTTTAAAGGTGACGGGGTAATCTAAGACACATCTTTAGGCTTTATTCATATGTACACAGGGTATTAAGAGTCAAGAGGAATCCTGAGTGCTGTTCTCGGCTCTGGAAGACTCTAATTTAATTGAAGCTTTCTGTTCACAAAGCAATAACTTTGTCTTATTCCTGTTGGGCTGACCCCCAAGATGAGTGTGAAGTACAGTGTGTGTGGGTGAAAACGGAGTTTTGGAATTGAGCTCCTTGCCTGTAAATGTTCCCTGAATAATTGTTATGTATATGAAACCTGTATAATAAAAAGAAAGTATTTCTCAATAGAAGCTGTGAAAGTCTGGTTGTAACTTAATGTGTTTTTTTTTAATCTTCTAAGAGGAGTGGAAGAATGGCAGAGCTAATTTCTGGTTTGGCTGTGGCTTAGTTAATAAGACGGAACAGGAAATCTCTGTGCCGAGGGGAATCTGGAGTTTCATTTCGTCTCTCTGGGAAGGCTGCTCTATTGCGCCACGTCACGCACTCATCAGCGGTTCTCGACTGTGTGTGGTACCATCTTCCCCAACACAAGGGCTGTTGGGAGATGTGTGAGGGACGGTTGATTGACAACAAGAGAGGAATCCATAGTTTGGGAATCATGTCTCTTGCATAAGGCTGCTCAGTTGAGAAACACTGTACTTACGGTGAAGTTGCCACCTCAAAATTTTGAGAATGGAAATGAGATGATTGTTGGTAAATCCTTGGGCAGATCCTCCTTGGGAGGACTTGGCATTCAGTCAAATGCAAGCAGTGGTTGTGTGGTAGGTGCTCTGAGTGTTTTCAGTCAATTGAAATGCTCCATCTTTGGGAACGCTATTATGCCCATCGATCCAAGGAATCCTAATCGTTTTGTCTGCTGGGCAGATCAGAGGTTGGGTCACTGTGCTTGCGGAGCAGAAGAGACCGGCGGGGCTTGTGTGCTTGCTGGATGTTTGCAAGGATCTTGGATGCACACCGACAGTCCTTGATTTCAAGTTGAAGTGGCCTGGCACATCCTCCAGGAAGTGATATGTTTATAGTTTGGCATGAGTGGCTGCACTTGAACGTTGGATAAGGCTATTGCTTTAACTCCAGTCTCATACTCCTTAATTCATAACTCTCTACCAAATGGTCAGCAATTCCTGATTTAATGTTGGCATTGGATGTTGTTAAGTAATTTAAACTCTGCCAGCCTAATGCTGTGCTCTTGGCAGCCTGCTCTTGGCCACTGAACGTTCCCATTAAGTTGGATTTATCCGGCTGGTATGTCAGGATCACAACTGCTTTGCGTTAGAGCAGCAAGAAGGTCTCACAAGGGCGGTTACTTCTCAATCAAGACGTGAGACGTTGGGTGTTAAGAGGAAGTCATGGGGGCAAAGGGCCGAAGGAAAAAGGACTATTTTCTTATCGGCATCTTCACTTGCCTTTGGACTAGAGTCTGGCTTTGAGGAGCTGTGCTGAATTGCAGTGCAGACAATGTTCTGGAATCAACCCAGGATTGAAGTGAGTCATAAGCAGGGCTTATGCCTGGTTCAGCGCTCAGCTCTCCTTTTTCCTCGCTCCCACTGGACATCCGAGGACAGCTACCGGGTTCCTGGGTCCAGTGCATGATAACAGGTTTTACTTCCCACCACTCTGAGCTGATGCTGTGGAGAACAACCAAGCACCCTTGTGAGGTCCCCACCGACACACTGGCTGTCTTGGCTTTCCCTTCGGTGAGAGGAGGGTTTCCTGCCCTCTGAGCGCTTCCAACTCCCAGGACCGTCAGATCAATGGACTCCTGTTTTTCCCAGGGGCCAGTGTTTTTGTTTCAAGTCTTGCATTGGTAAGAATTCTATTCCTTTCCCCCTTTTCCCTTCACCCTGTGCCGTTGTTGCCGGCTGGCTCTTTGATAGGTTGGGCTTGCTTTTTATGAAGACACGAGATGCTGCTGAAGTCTGTGCCCTCTGGGAGAAGAAATGAAGATGCTCCCTTTGTTTTCCTTGGTTGCACCGAAGGAAAACCGTTGTCTGAAGGCACGTGCGGTCTGACGTTTATGTATGAGAGGGACTCGGCAAGACTGCATCTGTAAACTGGACACCTGCCCATCCTGGTACCTGGCACCTTGGAGGTGCTCGCCTGCCTCACAGACACTTAGAGGTTCTCTGGAAGGTCAGAGGGTGTTTTCAATAGCACGTGATGGTTGTCTTATCTCCCCAAGTGCACACAATTTAAGTTGTGCGTTAGGAAAGGGACGGTTAGTCTGTTTCTCATTTGAAATGATTTCATAACAACCATCATTCTTTTCTCTTTGGGGGCCTAGTGTCAGGGTGAGGTCTGAGACCTGAAGTTCCTGTATTTGGATGTTAAAAAACAAAACAGGATAAGGTCATGGATGGGTGAGAGACAGAGAAACTCCTTCTAAGGCCCCGCAGTGGTGGGGATGCGGGAGGCACTGCCTATTTCCTGGGGTGAGTGTTGGTTACCAGCAGTGGATTCCTGTACAGGTTGCTGTGACTTCCGAGGACTTCGGGTACAGGTCCTCCTTGACTGACGATGGGGTTAAATCCCGATAGACTTACCATAAGTTAAAAATAGCTTTAGGTCAAAAGCATATTTACTGTACATCAACTATACCTCAATTTCCTTTTTTCTCTCTTTTTTTTGGCTACACTGTGCAGCTCGTGGAATCTTAGTTCCCGGGCCCTGGCAGTGAAAGCACCAAGCCCTAACCACTAGACTGCCAGGGAATTCCCTATACCTCAAATTTTCAAAAAAATGTATTTAATTCACTTAACCTATCAAATGTTAGAGCTAAGCCTCGCCCACCTTAAACCTGCTCGGAACACTTAAATGCAAACTCATCTAACACAAAGCTTGTTTTATAGTAGAGGGTTGAATACCTCATGTAATTTGTTGACTACGGCAGGTGGAAACCAGAATGGTTGTCTGGGTCCAGAGTGGTTGTGAGTGTGAGTCACTGACCCTCATTTGCCACCGCCCAGCGTCACAAGAGGGTATCACTAGCCCAGGAAAAGGGCAAAATTCACACTTCGAAGTATGGTTTCTACTGAATGCATATCATTTTTGCACCATTGTTAAGTTGAGATGTAAGTCAGACCATCATAAGTCGGGGACCGATTGTACTTCTGTAGTCTTTTCCTTTTCCCGGGGTGTGTTGGGGTAATGAAGGGGTGGTTTAGTTTTTCCTTAACAGCAGGTGGAGAACCCGGGAAATAGCTGCCCTTGGCTGCAAGGGGAAGAACAGTCTGAGGTTCCTTTAAGCACGTTTTCCAGGTGAGGGAGCTTTCTCTGATCCCTGGCATGGCAGGGACGCCGGCCAATGCCTCTCTATCTGTCTGAGCTCAGTGGGCGGTGAGGCTTTTCCCTTTAGTTGGAGATAAGAAAGGTTTGCTTTCGAAATTTCGATGCCGCAGTGCACGAGCGTGCTCTTCCCAGGGGTAGCTGTTGCTACTTGATGATCTGATCATTGTTGACCTACCTTTCTCATATCTCAGATACATTGAATTTCTCTTCCAGTTGACAGTCTTCATTCGCTTCTCTGAAATCTGCAGGCCACCGGGCTGGGAGGCTTGGTGACACTTGGAGCCATCAAAACCCGACTCCTCCCTGGTTTTGCCAACCCAGGCTGGCGTTATGCCCAAGGTCCACTCATGCATGGTGTATCTAGCCTTTGTCCGCTAGCAACACAGAACATAATCTGCAGAAACAAACCTGACCTCATGATTTTTGAAAATTACTATTACATTGGAGTCCATAGTTTCATGGAATGCTCAGTTACTCTTTGCACCATCATAAACACTAATTTCCCTGCCTCGTTTGGATAACATCTCGATGTGAGAGACGGGTAGAAGGAAAGCGTGGAAACTGAGAGGAGTTGAAAGGCATAACTCCAGGGACCTCTTCGGGAAGAGCTTTGTTAAGAATGTTTACAAGGTCAAATCTCAGTGGGTTTTTTTTTTTTCCTTCCGGTCGCCCCCTGAAGCTTGTTGGTTTTAGTTCCCAACCAGGGATTGAACCCAGGCCCTTGGGCCCTTTGCAGTGAGAGTGCAGAGTCCCAACCACTAGACCACCAGGGAATTCCCTTGGTGGTTTTTTTTTTTTCTTTTTCATGACACATCAAGTGTTCCTTGAGGCTTCCCAACATTTTCCAAGGAAACATCTTAGTCTTAAGGAATGATCCTCACAGGTGAGAGTATGGGAGTTGGATGGGTTGAAGAGGATGCCCTGGCATCTGGCCCTTACTGAGATTAGAAGGCCTTAGGGACTTCATGGGTGTTAGGGGTTGAATTGTATGTCCCCAAAAGGTATGCCCTAGTCCTAACCCCTATACCTCAGTCGTGACCTTATTTGGAAATAGGCTTGTAATTAAGATGAGGTCATGCTGGAGTCCAGTGGGCCTTAATCCCATATGATTTGTGTCCTTACGAAAAGAGAAGAGGCACAGACACACGAGGGGAGAAGGCCACGTGAGGTCAGAGGCCGAGATTGGAGGGATGCAGCCATGAGGGTTGCTGGCCACCTCCCGAAGATGGAAGAGGCAGGAAGGATTCTCCCCTACAGATTTCAGAGGGAGCGTGGCCCTGCTGACACCTTGACTTGGATGTCTACCCTCCAGATGTGTGAAACAATAAGTTTCAGCTGTTTTAAGTTGCCCCGTTTGTGGCACTCTGTTATGGCAGCTCTAGGAAGTGAATACAATTGTTAAATTCTTTTTCCTTTGCTCTTTTCTTCCCATTGATCTTTCTGTGGGTTCTTTTCTAAACATGCATATCATATCTGCACAAAGAATGAGAAGGCCACCTCCGTGGTCTAACCACTGGGCCAGGTCCAATTAACATCATGGAGACTCTTCAGTGTTAAATGAAGCATCATTTTCCTGCTTGTACCTTCTTAATAGCTACGTTGATGCATGGTACTGTTGCCTGGTGGCAGCTGCATTAGCCGCATTAGCCAGTGACCTGATCTTTCATCATCTTGGGGAGAAGTCACTCCAGCATCCCTGTCCAAAGCAAATTCAAAACTCTGAGAGGTCCATTTCACTTCCTTCTACTTGTTTCATTTCACTGGGTACCTCTGAGTATCCCAGTATTGACCCCTGAGAGCAATGGCTGCTAAACTTGGCAGGTCATCAGAGGTCCTTGGAAGGATCAGATATTGAGGTCCTTCTGTTGCCTTTGACCTACTGAATCAGAAACTCTGGGCCTAGGGTCTAGGAATCTATTTTACTAAAAACAAACTTCTCCTGGCGATCTTGATGGTGAGCTGAGTTGAGGAACCACTGCCTTCCAGGATCTTCTAGCTCTAACGTTTTGTTGAGTCACATCCCTTCTGGATGCTCTGTGTCCTCAGCACCTTCTCCAGGTGATGTGCTCCGGCTCTTAGAATCTTAGATGCACACGGTGATCACGGAGCACTTGGGACACGTTATGGTTCAACTGTCTGGCTTCTCCAGTGGACTCTATAAGTGCGTGATGGCAGGCACCAGGTCCATCTTGCCCTCCAGAGTCTCACCACACACTAACTAGCCCAATGCCCAGCACAGGGTATTTGTTCCATAAAATATGTTGAACTCTGGGGCCTAGCTGGGTGAGAGTGGCGTTTCTGGGGTGGTCCCTGCAAACAGCCCTTCCCTGGAGACACTTCATTCCTCAGGGCCACATAGGCACCCAGAATGACCCACCAGAAGGTGTTTCATCCTCTGTTCTGAGCTAAACCAGCACGCATGGCGGGGGAGTGTTCTTCTTAGGGAAGATGTGTATTAGGATTGAGTAGGCAGTGCCTCTTTCTACCCTCTGCCCTTTTTCAGGGTCTGAAATCTGTCTTGTTATGTTGGGGATTTTGACATCATTCTTGGATACTGGGAGTTGGCCTCCTCCTGTTCTCACTCTCAGCCAAGGTGGGGTTGGTGTGAATCAACTTTCACTTTGGAATCAAAGAATCTGGTCCAGGTTTGGGACATGGCTGAGGTTGAGCACTCTGTTCCCAAGGCAGATCGGCCTGGTTGGGGTCAGACTCAACCACTTCCTGCTGTGTGGCCTTAGGCACGGTCCTTCACTTCTCTGAGCCTCCTTTGCCTCACCTCAAAACTGGCATCTTAGTTGCCCTCCCATGAGGATGTTGGGAAGGTGAATGAGATGATGATGGACCACAGGGTACGGCATCCTGCCTGGTGCCTGGTTAGTGCTCGGTAAACAGCAGCTGCTGGTATTATGACCTCTTCCCATGCCAAAACTCAGGAGAGCTCCTGTGCCTTAAATGTCCCAGGAAAGTGCAACTGACATTTGAGCTAGGAGCTTGCCTAGCTCGTACTTAGCTGCTAATGCCCTGTGCACCCCTGCTAGCCTCTGCCCTGGGTTTGGCGGCATCACCAACATCTTTTCTACAATAGCTGCTGTTTCTGATGCACTGGGGTCGGCTCCAGCCTGCAGAGACCCCCTGTCCTCTGCCTCAAACTTGATGACAAGTTGGAACCCATCATCTTACAGAAAACTCTTAGAACTTACATAACCTTTTACAAGACCAAGTTGATACAGTTTGGTGCGTGATCCTACAGATGCTGAGGTTTTCAACTCCGGGACTTACCTCCTAAGCAGTCATTGATTCATTTCATCAATAAACACCCAGAAAGCACCTGTTTCAAGTCAGCCAGTCTTCTCGGTAGTGGAGTAGCAGACAAGCATCCAAGACAGATGAAACCCCCCCACCCCAGAGCTTACTCCTCAGTATGGGAGCCGGACGTGGATCTGACACATAACTAAGGAGAGAAGTTTTGAGGACGCTAAGTGCCACGATGCAAATGAGATGGGGACTAGGGATAGAGAGGAGGTGCTGAAAGAGGTGGTGGGCAGTCCCTTAGCTGGGGTGGTCAGGGAAGGCTTCCTGAAAGAGGGGACATTTTAACTGAGCCTTGAATGATGGGAGTGGGCCAGCCACAGAGGCCCCAGGTGGAAAGGGGCTCAGGGATGGGGAGAAGGCCAGGGCAGCAGCATGGAATAAGAGGAGGGGGGAGGTGTGACAGGGAAGCAGGAGTCAACTCATGGGGCTTGGCGGCCGCATTAAGGGGTTTGAATTTAATTCCAATTGCAATTTGATTTGAAGCAAGGAAGAGACGGAATCTTAGCTTTTAAATAGACAATTCCGGGCTTCCCTGGTGGCGCAGTGGTTGAGAATCTGCCTGCCAATGTAGGGAACATGGGTTCGAGCCCTGGTCCGGGAAGACCCCACATGCCGTGGAGCAACTAAGCCCGTGCGCCACAACTACTGAGCCTGCGCTCTAGAGCCTGTGAGCCGCAACTACTGAGCCTGCGTGCCACAACTAATGAAGCCCGCACGCCTAGAGCCCGTGCACCGCAACAAAGAGTAGCCCCCGCTCGCAGCAATGAAGACCCAACGCAGCCAAAAATAAATAAATAAATTTATTAAAAAAAATTTTTTTTTTTACCTGTTTCCTAACTTTGGAATCAGCGCAGTTTCTCACCTGAAGCAATTTTCTGGAGCACAGGTGAGGGACGGTAAGAGGCTGCCCCTCCACCCGCATTCCCCATTACTTTTTCTCTTTGGCCAGGAATACTGATTTTCTGTGAGCAGAGACTTTGATTGTTCCCCCACTAACATCCATGCATACTCTTTTTCCCACAAGACAGAAAAAATTCAGTGGTGGCAGGCACCAACCATTTAAGAAAATCTTCAGAAAGAATTTTCTCAACTGTTCTGTTTTAATTGTTGTTTTCCCTATCCATTGTTGCTAACTCGTTCTAGCTGATGACAGAATGAGTGTAGGTGTCACAAACGATTCCATTTTTATTGTCGACAAAAGTAATACACGTCACATGCTGCTACACTCTTAGAATATCCTTGGGAGGACAGATGAGGGCCCACGAAGAGGCTGCCCTGGGCGGGGGGCTTGGAGGCTGAGACCAAGGCTGAGGGTCTGGGGTGGTCGGGAGGTGGATCTTCCACTCTATGTCATTTTGTCCAGCTTGAATGTTTTAACTTGAATGTGGTGAAAACCAACAAAACCTGCTTACAAACCTAAAAAATAAAATAAAATAAAAACCCTAGGTTTAGTAAAAAAACACTGAAAAAATAACATCTGGGGAATTCCCTGGCAGTCCAGTGGTTAGGACCCCACACTTTCAGTGCTTGAGGGCCCAGGTTCAATCCCTGTTCGGGGAACTACGATCCTGCAAGCCGTGCGGCGCAGCCAAAAGAAGAAAAAAAAGGAAAAAAAAAAAAAGAAAATGCAGAATAACCATTTATAAATAAATAAATAAATAAAATCTGATGCTTGCTGTAACACAAAGAACCTACAGAAAACACACCTGCACCATGTTATTTAATTCCCTAATAACCCTATTTTAGCCCATTTTGCAGATGAGACACCAGAGGCTCAAAGGTAAGGAAGTTGCTGAAGTTCTTATAGCCAGTAAGCCGCAGAGCCGGCTTCCAGAGCAGGCCTGACTGCGTCCGGGGGTGGCACTTCTGACCCAGTGCTGTCCTGTCCCCAGATGGTAAGATATTACATTATTGAGCACTCAGTATGTGGCAGCCACTGTTTTAGACCCTTTTCATATTAAACTAATTTACTCTTCCCGACAACTGTAGGATGTACGTATTACAGCCCCCATTTTAGAGATGGGGAAACTGAGGCTCCGAGCCGTGAGTTGCCTGCGGGAGGTTCCTCACTTGGTGGATGGGCAGCCCAGACTGGAGCTCCGACTCCAGCGTCTGGTCTTGGGAAGCAGCAGCCTGTCCTGCAGGCCAGCCGGCTAAGGGGTGGTTCCTGGGAAGGACCCTCTATGCCTTAGTTTCCGAGTCTTTAAGGAAGGGGCCATAAATAGAAGATAGAAATATCTGAAGGGATAAACGTTCTACCTCATGCAAAGTGCTTGGCTTAGTGCCTGGTATGTAGTAAGTGCTCAAAAAAAGTTAGTTTTTAAGCTCCTTTTAATTTTTTTTTTTTTTTGGCCTCAGGGCATGCGGGACCTTGGTTCCTCCACCAGGGATTGAACCCACGTCCCCTGCAGTGAAAGTTCAGAGTCTTAACCACTGGACTGCCAGGGAATTCCCAGTTTTCAGCTCTTTTGAAACAGGTGGAATGGAACAATCTCTGGTCAAAAAAGAGAGCAAAAGAATAAGAGGAAGAGAGAAAGGAGGGGGGCGAGCAGGAATGAAAGGAAGGAAGGAAGGAAGGAAAGACAGAGGGAAGGAAGGAGGAAAGAGGGGAAGGCAAGAAGCCCCACTCTGTGTCTCCATGGTAGGCTGGCCCCTTCCACCCTTTGCAGAGCGGGGGAGGGTGGAGCTCCTGCCAACAAGCTCAGGGTCCCTGCCCAGTGTCCAGCTCCGGGTTGCCTCAGGCTGCAGGGCTCAATTTGCCATCACTGCTGCCCTTCCCATGGCTCGTCTTTCTACCTGGAACCTTTTCCTCTACCTCCTATGCCCTCACCTACTCACTCCTTCTCAGCCCCAGCTCCCACCTTGCGCATCACCTCCTCCTGGAGGCTTCCCAGTCCTGGGCTGGCTTAGGTGTCCTCTCAGTTCCCATCACACTTTTCTTATCATACTGTGTGGGAACTGGCTGTGTAGTATTGCATCCAACAAATATCTATAGAATAAATCCATTTATACCAAAATTTCAGGAATTGCTGAAGTGAATCTCACTTCAAGACAGTTAAGGTATTCTCCCATCCATCCATCCATCCATCCAACCATCCATCCACCATGCTAGTCCCTGGGTATATAAAGTGAACTAAAGCTGCCCTGGACCCTGCCTTGTGGAGCCCACAGTTCCAGACATCAGTCCAACCATCACAGGCACATGTAACTTCCGACTTGGAGTCCTCTGCATGGTGAAAGGTTGGGGATCCAGTGGAAATGTCGCTGCCTCAGTAGCTTTCACAACAGAAAAAAAATTTTTTAATTTAATTAATTAATTTCTGGCTGCATTGGGTCTTCGTTGCTGCATGAGGGCTTTCTCTAGTTGCAGCAAGCGGGGGGCTACTCTTCATTGTGGTGAGCGGGCTTCTCATCGTGGTGGCTTCTCTTGTTGTGGAGCACAGCCTCTAGGCGCGGGCTTCAGTAGTTGTGGCACCTGGGGTCAGTAGTTGTGGCTCACGGGCTCTAGAGTGCAGGCTCAGTAGTTGTGGCGCAAGGGCTTAGCTGCTCCGCAGCATGTGGGATCTTCCAGGACCAGGGCTCAAACCTTGTCTCCTGCATTGGCAGGCGGATTCTTAACCACTGTGCCACCAGGGAAGCCCCTTCAGCAAATATTTATTGAGTCCCTATGATGGCGGGAGGAGGGGGAAGCAAGCGTTGGGCTGGGGCTACAACAGCAGATCAAATAGAGACAAGCTCTCTGCTCTTACGATTGGACATCCACCAGAGCTCCATGATGGACCAGCCACGGGGGCCCTTGTTACTATTACTATGATTGCTATTATTAGTATAAACTGGGGCCCACAGGAGGAAATGCAAATGGTGTACAGAGGTGAGTGCACTTCCCTCCCACCCCTGTCTCCCTGGCTGGAAACAAATCTCATTACCAATTAGGTGTGCATAAGGAGATATTTTAGGCACATACACACAATTACATGTATTTCTTGTTTAACCCAAATGGTGGCATTTTGTACACACAGTCTGGTACCTCGCTCTTTTCACTTGGTTTATCACGTTGATGGTTCCTTACCAGTTCATATAGAGCTGCCGTGTTTTGCAAGATGTCCCTTTGTGGGTGATGCTCAGATAATTCATCCCGTTCTGATGGGGTTTAGGATGTTTCCAGTCTCCAGTGGATATAAGCAAGGCAGCGGGGAGCACACCTGTTCACAGGCCATTTCATATGGGTATTTATTTGCAGATTCCCGGAACCAGAGTTTTGTCCCTGCAGTCTACACGAACAGGCCTGCTGGGGGTGGGGACGGTGCTTTACATGGAGTGTTCAAGGAGTCTCACTGAGGAGCTGACACTGGGGCTTAAGGGCTGGGAGGGATCATGTAAAACTCCCAGGACTGGGCCTCAGCAACGTTTACTGAGATGCGAGAAGACTCAATATTACGACTTTTGTGCAAGTAAGACCCAGAAGGTCAGTCACAGGGAAGGAAAACCCGTGGAAGCTGCCCTCAGCTTCTTTTAGCTGGGACCCCTGCGGCCGACCCTCCCCTGGAGGTGGCCGGTCTTGGAGCTCTGGTGGATGTCCAGCTCAGGATGAATTTCATACTGGTTCTGAAGCCGGACACCTCCAGATGCCCTGTCACACTAGGACAAGGAATCAGAGGAATGGGCACACTGAGGGCGGCTGGCCTTGTTTGCTCGGAATTAAAAAGTCCTCAAGCTTACAGTTCAGAGAAGGTGGAGGTGGGGTGAGCCCAAGGGTGGGGCTCATTAGAACTTTATTGACTGTCAACAGTGGAAGGAAACTTAGAGGTCATTGGCTAAACCACTGATTTGGAAAAACAAAATTTGTTTAAATGGTAAATTCCTTTGATGCCCTTGAAGTGGTTATTTGAAAGAATTACAGTAATAACAAGTATTGTTTATTTATCACTTATTATGCACCAGGGTCTAGGCCAAATGTTTTACATCCATTATTTCTTTTCAATCTTCCAAATAACCCTCCAGGGAGATACTATCATTATCTGTGCAGTAAGTGAGGCTGAGGGGGGTGGCCTCGAGTCCCCTGGCTGAGATGGGGTCCTGGCTGCCTCCCTCTGACTCTGGGAAATGGGATTGGAAACTCCCAGGTCTTGTTTTTCCAACCTCCTGTTTATGGTTGACAAAAGTGAGAACCAGCCAGGAGGATTCATTGTGTGACCAAGAGACAAAGTTAAGAGAAAGTTAAAGATCTTGGAAGTACAATTCCTGGCCCAAGAGAGTGTACACATCTCTACGGTTTTGATGACCCCGCCTGCCATATTGGCCCGCAGACAGAATGGTCCAAGAAACACCCGCCAGCACGATACAAGGGCTGGGTCTCCAGCTGTTTGCCAAATTGGAGTGCCGTATTCTTAATTTTTCTAGTCTGATGGGGAGAAAAATACCCCGTGATTACAATGAATGCATTTTAAAGAAACCTACCAAATGTTGGTCGGCCACACTCACCCTCCTCCCCAGTGATCTACAATGTGGAGCTTCAGGTTCTGGTTCCCCTCTATTTTATTTTTAGTATAAATTTATTCATTTGTTCATCTTTGAACTCAATAGTGCTGTGTGCCAGGCACTGTTCTAGGTGCTGGGGACACTTCAGAAAATTTCCCTTAGATCCGTCAGATGGCATACATCCCTGCCTACATCTGGATTCCATACTTCTAGTCTCCAGAAAGGTTAAATTCTGTTGTGGCTTCTATCTCTGCTTAAAAGTCGATCAGAGTTGGGATGTATTTTGAAGGTAGAACCAAGAGGATTTGCTGATGGGTGGGATGTGATGTGGGAGAGAACTCGAGGAGTCCAGGCTGGTCCAAGGTTTTTGTTCTCAGTGTCTGGAAGGATGACTGGGAATCAGGAGCAGGTTTAGGAAAGAAGATCATGGGCTCCTCTTTGGAGAGACTGAGTCTAAAGTGACTATCAGACATCCAAATAGAGGCCATCATGCATAAGTTCCCACCTGCCCTTTATTTTGATTATTTTTTTGCTTGAGGATATTTATTTTTTATTTCTTTTTATTATTTTTTTTGCGGTATGCGGGCTTCTCACTGTTGTGGCCTCTCCCGCTGCGGAGCACAGGCTCCGGACATGCAGGCTCAGTGGCCATGGCTCACGGGCCCAGCCACTCTGCGGCATGTGGGATCTTCCCGGACCGGGGCACAAACCCGTGTCCCCCGCATCGGCAGGCAGACTCCCAACCACTGCGCCACCAGGGAAGCCCGAGGATATTTCTTGTAGATCTTTACAAGGCGATACATAAAGAAGTGCCTCACTCTTTTTTGTAGCTGTATAGTATTCTGTTGTATGGATGAACCGTTTATTCTATCGTATGGAAGGACCAGAACTGGGCATGTTTTCAAGTGATTGGATGAATCAAATTACGTATGATGGTTTGTTCTTCCATGACCAACATTTTTTTGAGTGTTCACTGTGTGCTTGTGCCTGTGAGGAATCTGAGAGCAATAACTTCATCAGGGAGGTAATTTGATGCAGTGGGGGAGGGGCTGCAGCTTCAGATCCACACTCTGTGAAATGGGTTGTTGTGTTATCTAAAGAAATAACCGACACGAAGCCCCCAAAACAGTATTTTGATGCAGGCACCCAACATGTGATACCACCTGCTACCATTTCTTATATAACCATGTCCCAGAAGCCTGAGAGGTGCAGGGTGTTTTGTAAATACGAGTCCCATCTTCCTTGAAAAATCACTTATGTGGTCCAACAGCTCCATTTTGGAGATTCACAGTCCTCTTTAATGCACCAAAGGCTCTGATAAATCCTGCAGTAAAGAAACTTTTGTTTAACTCACTGTTGTGAGAAATGCTGGCTTTGGTTGACACATCAGAGATCAGACAAACATCATAAAAAAACAGGTTTGTGTCAACTTTTCAATGAGTGATGCCTCTCTTAGGTGTAACCTCTTGTCTTGTTCTTTTGACTCTGAAGGTTTTCCTCCGTTTTGTCCTTGAAGACAGTGCAATAGTCTCCGTCTGATCACTACACACGATCTCTGGGGGAGGCCCCAGCCGTCCGCTGTCCGGCCTGGACTCACCCCATGAGGCACCAGGGTACAGTATGCAAATTAATAGCACCCAGTATGTGACTTAAGTAGCACCCCACCAAGAGAACTCCCTCCCATGGAAAACCGGACCTACCCTGGGTCTTTCATGAGAACATTTTTACCCTGGGGCTGCCCGAGGTTTCGCTTCTGGAGTTACAGTATAAAAGGGAATGGCTTTAAAAACCTCAACGCAACTTCTTGGGTGATGGAAATGTTTTAAAACTGGATAGTGGCAATGATGATGGGACTCCAAAAGTTACTGAAAGCCACAGCACTGGGTACGTGCAGTGGGTGACTTTGGTGGTATGGAAGTTATACCTTTATAAAGTTGTTTTTATAAAAGAAGGCAAAAAGAGAAAGACCCAACAATCCCTGGTCCTGAGTCTGCGGAAGGGGTCGTGTTTCCTCTGCAAGTTACACATGGGGTTTTCACAGAACAGAACATGTGCCATGCCATAGGTGGGCTGGAGAGGGCGTTCCGGAGTTTCTCCTGCAAATGGATGAATTCATGGCTGAGGTGGTGGGAGCTTCTGCCCACGTAGAGCTGACCAGATCAAATGTCCACCCCCAAAGAGCATGACCACCTCGCAGCCAGAAACACTTTGGCCAGCTGCTTGCGCTGTGATTTGTGGTTGACTTTGCTGGGTGGTGGTTTCTGAGGAAGGACAATTACACTGATTGAGCCGTTCAGGAAATGGTCCCTGAAGAGAGGTAAGAAGACCTTAATTATGGCCCTGGCTGCCAATTAGAGTGAGATCCCGAGTTTATGAATCCAAGAAAGTCTCACCAGACTTCTGCTGCTCCTTGGCTTTTAGCTCCAGAACATGTACAAGGGAAGATGGGTTCTAGAATTTACGGTATCGGCTCCCAACTTTGTCTGTAGTTTCTTTTGAAATCATTTAGCTGCTTGTCCTTAAAGAATTTCTAACTGTGATGTAGGAGAAGAGTTTCCAGTTTATGTTCTCTTAAAGGGACTCAAATTTCTCCCTTCCTTTCTCCCTCTTATGAACGCACTTACGTTTCTAGACACCTACTATGCGCCAGGCCCAGTGTGGGCACAGGGATGCACCCTGGAAACCAGACAGGCTCTTTCTCACCTCCGTGGAGATTCTAGCCCAGTGAGGATGTATAGCCCATACCAGCCCCTGCCCTCCCTCTGCCCTTTGCCGTGTGACCTGTGACAAGGGGCGGACCCTGCCCCACTCATGGCAAAGCACTCAGACTGTCCTGCCTGACCCTGGAATTTTGAAATCACGTTTCAGTAAGTCTCTATGGACCCCACTCTATCGTTTCTGCATTTATAAGATATTTATTGAGCACCTACTATGTGCCAGCTCATTTATAGCATATGCTGATGAATCAGATAAACCTGGTCTCTGCCACAGAGGTGATGGTCTAGCGATGACAATTGTCACCGGTGCCCTTTGCCCCTATGGGATCCTCCCAGTCACTCATCTCAGGGGTGGGCACCATCTTGTTTCCATTTCACAGGCACCGTCATCAAACGGTGGGTGGGAGCCAGCATCCCACCAGCCCAGCCTCCTATCGCTTCCATCCGGTTGCTGACCACCGACTTGTAGTCCCTGAACCTCACCAGCTGAGGCCGAGGGTGATCTGTGTGGACCCTCCAACCCCCACTCAGAAAAGCTGGAGAACCCTCCAGCATTTCAAGGTCATTTCCATAAGAAGTGAAAATCCCATCTGAGCTGGCCCTGCCTAGTGATTTACAATTCCCCAAACAGGGCGGTCCCACCTAGTCTTGTTGTCTCCCTTCTGATCCACTCAACCCTCTACCCCCACCACGCCCCACCTCAGTTCCTGTTTATTGCTATGGACTTGTGACAGCGAAGGGCCTCAAACAACAGAGAAATGTAATTTAAGGGAAAAAAAAGTTAAGGAATATTATGATAGCGTCTAAAAGTTCACATTGAACAAACAGACTTTTTTTTTAGACAGACAAACGCAATGTAATGTACTTGTATTGTTCAAAAATGGATTGACTAAAAACAGAGCTGTTAAGAGAAGGGATCTGGAATCAGGATCAGCCTGGACCCAATGCCTGCCTCTGTCACATCATGGTTGTGCCACTTGGGTAAGTAAATGAGCTGCCAGCCTCAGTTTCCCTGTCGGTCCCATGGAGAGTTGGTGAGGTTTCCTGAGGCAACGCAGGTCTAGTGCTGTGAGCAGTGCCTGTCCCGTAGAGGGGCTCTGTCTGTGGGTTTTATCTGAGGTAGTGCCGGTGGGCAGTGCCATGTGGGACCCAGTATGCAGCCCCGTGTGGGACCCAGTGTGCAGCCGTGGATGGCGTTTCCCGTGTGTGTACCTTGGTGTCAGCAGGGATACTCGCACTTGGAGGGGGTCCAGACTCAGGGTTTGAGGCTGGTGGTGAAAGTACAGCCTCGTGGGGTCAGGGGGTGGGGGGTGGGGTGCCTGCTCTGCCGCCCTCCTTGGAGAAGCCTTCTGGGACCCTTCCAGGTGCGCTTGACCAGTCATGACTTGGCCCCGGCTGAAATAGAGGTAACAGCAGGACACTTTGCAATGGAATTGATTGCATTCTCATCCTGGAGATGGGATAGTGACGTCCAGGGGGTCAGAGGCCACATTTTATCCATCTTTGTACCGCTCCAGTTCAGCCCAGTGCCCAGTGATTGGATAGCAATGCTGGGGCCAGACTGCCTGGGTTTGAGTTTCAACTCCTCTACTTACCAGCTGTGTGCTCCTGGGCAAGTTACTTAACCTCTCTGCGCCCTGTTTCCTCATTGGGAATAATAGTAATAGTAGTCCTCGAATGGAAGGATGATTTTGAGGAGTAATGAAAGTCAGGCATGTACCTTCCGCTCTGCGTGGCACGCAGTAGGCATTCAGTTCCTTCACGGACCCATCCAGCACATGTTCATTCTCTGCCATGTATACAGCAGGTCTTCTGAATGATGGGAGTCAACAGAGAACAGCTAGACAAAGATCCCTTCCCCTCCCAGAACTTCTGTTCTAGCTGGGCTGCGAACAAACAAACAAACAAGCGAGACAGATAGCATGTTAGATAATGATGAATGCAATGGAGAAAAAGAAAATGAGAAACAGGAGGCTGCCCTCAGTGAGAGGGTGATGTTATGACGATGATTAACCTGTAAAGAGCAGGTATTCTACACAAGACAGGGAAGCAGTGAATCTGGGCTCATTTCTGTGTTTCAGTGAAGTGGCATTAAGGTAGGGGAGTGGGAAGTGGGGGGTAAATTAAGGGAATATTTTCTCCAAATGACCTAATAAAGTTGATTTTGCTCCAGAGATGTAAGAGGAAGGCTCAAGCTCCCACCCAACTTTGGGCTGCTCCGGGAAGGTGGAAGTGATAGGTGATTCGGCACCCACCCTGGTGGACCCAGAATTCTGCTCTTACAGCTGGATTTGCCTCTTGGGGAGAGCGTTGGACCCCTAGAGGGTGGGTCTGGCCAAGGTCAAAGCTTGACCTCATGATAGAATCCTCATGATAGATGCCACTGAGACTGGGTCATTTGATGGTTTCTTGTCATTCTTCTATGGACTTAGTTTAATGTGCTTATTTTATGAATGCTCTCTCCTCCACTGCTTATGGGGAAGACACACTGCAGAATGAACTATCAGATCAGTAGAAAATGTTCTGTTCATCTTGGTCCCACTGAGCCTAGCATATGGGCAAAGCAGCTACTGTATGCTAACTACCATTAGATGCTTACCACTTCATTCATTCATTCATCCATTCAGTAGACTTTTGTCTGCTGTCATGTACCCAGCATTATTTAGGCAAACCCCTATGATCCAGGAGTCAACAGACAGTAAACAAGTAAATGGTCAAATACAATGAAAGCACAGCCCATCTAGAGTTCTACGAAGGAAATAGAGAATGATGGTGGACGTTGGGCAGTGTAGACCAGGTGGAGGTGCCATTTGAGTTGACACTTGAAGGATGACAAAGAGCTGCCATGGGAGGATGTGGGAGGAGCATCTGGCAGAGGGAACAGCATTTGCAAAAGTGCTGAGATGGGAACAAACCCTGGCATGAACAAGAAGTTTAGGGAAAGCCAAGGTGGCTGGGCTGGTGGCACGAGGGAGCCAGTGGTGCGGACCAGGCTTGAGCGGGGACTTGCAGCCCGTGGTACGAGATTTGGAGTTAATTCTGAGAGCACTGGGTAGCTTCTGGAGGGTTATGTTTTCAGATCACTACTCTCTGGCAGAGGATGGACAGGAAGGGGGTCGGGAGATCAGGGAGGAGGCCCTTCGGTGCTTCCGTGAGAGGAGCAAGGATGGGGCTGGGGGTGCTGGTGGTGGACACAGTGGGTTTAATGGTGGCCCCCCAAAGAAACATCTACGTCCTAATACCTGTACCTTGTGATTGTGACCTTATTTGGAAAAAGTCTTTGCAGATGTAATTAAGTTAGAGATCTCTAGATGAGATCATTCTGCTTAACCAGATGGGCTGTAAATCCAATGACATGTGTCCTTATAAGGGACAGAAGAGGAGAAGACAGAGACACATGAAGAGGAGGAGGTGCTGTGGCCATGGAGACGGAGATTGGGGTGATGCAGCCACAAGCCAAGAACATCTGGATCCACCAGAAGCTGCAAGTGGCACGGAGGGATCCTCCCCTAGAGCCGTCCGAGGGAGCACAGCCCTGCCGACACCTTGATCGCGGACTTCTGGGCTCCAAAACGTCCGTTGTGTTAAGCTGCCCAGTTTATGTTAATTTCCTGAGCAGGAAACCAATATGGTGTGAAAATGGTAGGAGTGACAGGATAGCAGTTACATTGCCTCAAAGTACCTTCTCACAGGGGGAACGTAACTTGACGGTGGGGATGCCCGGCCGATACCACTTTGACCGAGGGACCAAAGTTAACCTCGCCCGTAATGCCACCTTACCCCAGGAGGGTCCTCCTGCCCGGTGTTGCTGGAGCCAATAGAATGAGACCGAGTTCAGTTCAGAAGCCAAGGAAAGTTTTATTCTTTGACCAAAGAATGGAGAGGACTGCACCCACGCTCTAGAGCACAGGCTCCCCTCGACCCGACCCAGGCCATGGGCGGGGCTGCTTCCTAGGGATCTCTGCGCGCGGAGGGGCGGGGGCGGGGCTTCTGCGCGGCCCGCAGAGCTGAGCGGCCAGGCGCCTGCGCAGCCCTCTTGCGCAAGGAACTCTGGTCTGAGGGGCCGGGCGCCTGGCCTCTGCGTGCCGCACCGTGTGAGCCAGTGACAGCGGACGAAGCAGAAACGAGAAAAAAAGGTTAGACTTGACTCTTATTACCCAGATTCTAGTTTTATTTCCTGGGACTTGTTAATGGGCTTCGCTGGTGACAGTGACAGACTCATGTATGGCACTGCCTCCCGGTGGGATGGGACAGGACGGGATAGGCGCCCGTCTGGGGCCGGAACCAAACTGCACCCCGAACTGCTTCCTCTGGGGAGTCGGTGGGAACCCGAGTCCTCATCTTCATCTTCGCCTTGCGCAGAGGCTCATGCCAATCTCAGACATCTGGGGCCGAGGTCAGGCCCAGGCCAGACGCCCAAATTTCACTGTCAGTAGCAGAGGTGCAGAGAGGAGTGGCCTTGAAGCTTGTGGCGCAGGGGCTGCCTTGCGTGTGCTCCGACCGAGTGCTTCATAACTACCTTGCCAGTGTGCCACAAGTGGCGAAAACAGACCCAGAGCACGACCGCCAGAGTCCAGGCCCACACAGACAGTAGGAGGCAGAGCTGCGTGTCTCACCAAGTCGGCATTTTGCCCTAAAACCTGCCCTGGGCCCTTTGGAAGGAGGAATTCTCAAAGAGCTTTTCCTTCTTGAAGCTGCATTAGGACTGTTAGGATAAGAAGGTATTATGTGCAGCTGGGAGTGAATCCGCTAGAGATTTCTCTTCAGAAACTGGAGGTGGGGCTGCAGGGGAGAATCCGATGGTTAGATGATGTAAGGAAAAATAATAGTAAATTTAAACACTAGAGCAATAATGAAAAGGGCTTTCCTTCCTATCGTAGGATGCTTACTTGATGCTGGGAACTCTGCCACGTAGTTTTGACACATTATCTTTGTGTTTTTAATATTTCAATCGCTTTCAGCATTTAAGCTACATCCAACTCCCACCAGAAGTAATGTTTCCCCTGCGGGTGAGAAGAACACTCCAGGTCATGTGTCGCTGCTCTGTTCATATTAATAATGTCCCTGAGATGCCAGCTTAGGTGTGCTAGGAATATATACACGCATACACATATATAAGACAGACTTTATAGATATGTACATATAGTCATATATACGGTCATAAGTATAGTCATATATATACAATCATATATATGACAGACATATATACAGTTATATATAGCCATATAAACACATATATAGGCTTATATATACAGTCAGGTGTATGGCAGACTTTTATATATATATAGTGTGTATATATATACATATATCTATTTATATATTCATATATATATAATAGACTTCCTGCCTCTGAGCCATGGGCCATGTGGAGGAGGGGACGTTGCCATGGGAAGGGGTGGATGGTAGTGATCACATTGGCTTTGCTTTGGGCTCACTGTGCAGAAGGCACGGAGCTAAGCCTTTTGCACACATTTTCTTATTTAATGTCCCCCCGCCCTAAAACTTAGGAGACACAACTCTCACTCCTGCGCTAGGCTGGAAGCTCCTGGGCACAGAGGTATTTCCTGGACAGTTCACTGCTGTGCCTAGAACAGAACCCGGCATGTCATGGGTGCCCAGCACGTGTCTGGAGGAATGAATTATACTGAATTAAGTATTTGTCGAATCAAGACGTGTTTCCACTCCCAAGTACACACGGCCAGGAAGTGGAGGAAAGTGAGCAAGGCCTCTGGATCTGCTCAGGCTCACTGTGGAGACTGCTCCCCTCTTTCCCATGTGGGGCAGGCGGGAGGGCAGCCAGGTAGGGGCGGGGATAGAGCCCCTCCCTCATAGCTGGGGCGGTGGTGCAGTGGGTGCGGACACGTGGGGTTATGAGGGTTTACCTTTCAGCCACTGGCTTAGAATTCCCAGGACGTGCAGAGACCTGGGCCCGGAGGAAGCGTGGGTGTCAGGAGGGGACCTTTGGCTTGGGAGGGGTCATTCTTTTGCAGAGTCTAGTCCTCGTGGAGCTGTATGCACGGTGAGCCTCCCAGGCCCACAGATGAGTCAGAATGCGTTTCTTCCTTTAAGGGGCTTATTCATTGGAGGGGGTGGACACCACACTGGACTATGTTTAATTAAAAATTTTTCTAGATTATAAAAAGAAATTAGTGTAGTAAAAAGTTTCCAACAGAACAAAAGGGAAATGTTTGCTGAAAAGTAAGTTTTGTTGTTCTCCCAGACCACCTTCCCTCTCCTGGGGGTGCTGTTACCTGGTAATGCTTTCCTTCCAGAAAGTCTGTGCAAATGTGTGGTATAGACCCTTTATGCCCTTTATAGCTTTGTACTTTACACACTCTCGTGCACCTTATCTTTTTTCTTTCCTTAAAATAATAGCACGTATAGCCCTCTGGCGTCATTTTTCGTGGCGGTATACTACTCCAGTGTACACTGTACCATGGTATATGGAGCGTTTAACCTCGCTGCTGTTCTGTTTCCTTTGCTAACACAAATTGTGCTGCAAAGAACCTACCTGAATACTTATCTTTCCGAACATGTGGCAGAACATACATACATTCTATCATATATCCGTATATAATAGAGAAGTAGAGGGTCTTCCCTGGTGGTGCAGTGGTTAAGTATCCGCCTGCCAATGCAGGAGACACGGGTTCGAGCCCTGGTCAGGGAAGATCCCACATGCCACGGAGCAACAAAGCCCATGCACCACAACTACTGAGCCTCCGCTCTAGAGCCTGCGAGCCGCAACTGCTGAGCCCGTGTGCCACAACTACTGAAGCCCGTGCGCCTAGAGCCCATGCTCCGCAACAAGACAAGCCACCACAGTGAGAAGCCCGTGCGCTGCAACGAAGAGTAGCCCCTGCTCTCCACAACTAGAGAAAGCCCGCGTGCAGCAACGAAGACCCAACACAGCCAAAAAAATAAAAACAAATAAATAAATAAATTTATATAAAAAAATATATATAGAAGTAGAATTCCTAGAATAAAAGGTATGTTGCTTTTTTGTTTTCTTTTTTGCAGTACGTGGGCCTCTCACTGCTGCCGTCTCTCCCGTTGCGGAGCACAGGCTCCGGATGCGCAGGCTCAGCGGCCATGGCTCACGGGCCCAGCCGCTCCGCAGCATGTGGGATCCTCCCGGACCGGGGCACGAACCTGTGTCCCCTGCATCGGCAGGCGGACTCTCAAACACTGCGCCACCAGGGAAGCCCAAGGGTATGATTTTTGAAATCTACTGTAGTTATTGCCAAATTACCCTCCTAAAATGTATCAATGTTTGTTATCACAAATCTGATGATTCTTTTCCCATATTTATAAACACTGTGTTATCACTTTATTTATTTATCTATTTATTTATTTGGTGGTGCCGGGTCTTAGTTGCAGCATGCAGGATCTTTATTGCCGCGTGTGGGATCTTTAGTTGCGGCATGCGGGATCTAATTCCCTGACCAGGGATTGAACCCCGGCCTCCTGCATTGGGAGCACAGAGTCTTGGCCACTGGGCCACCAGGGAAGTCCCTCAAACTTTTTGCTGTAAATCTGATAGCTAAAAATGACATTTCCTTTGTTTATATTGACATTCCTTTAATTACGTGGTTGAGCATTTTTTTATGTATGTGTTTTTATTTTTATGTGAACTGCCTTTTCATATCCTTTGCTCTTTTTTTTTCTATTGCCGTGTCTTAACATTGATTTGTAAGAGGCTTATATTAATGGGTTGTCTGTCATACCACTTTGGATTTTACAAGTCTGGGTTGGGGTCTTAGTGTAGTGATAGACATAAGTCCAGAATAATATGGGAACAAAGACAAGGGTCCCATGATGTTGGGTGAGTTTATATAAGTCAGGAGAGACTTTTGGGAGGAAATGATACGGAGATGAGCCTTTTTTTTTTTTTTTTTTTTTTTTGCTTCGCTGTGCAGCATGTTGGATCTTAGTTCCCTGACCAGGGATGGAACCCATGCCCCTTGCAGTGGAAGTGTGGAGTCTTAACTACTGGACTGCTAGAGAAGTCTTGGAGATGAGTCTTAAAGGATGTGATGAAGGAAGAAGATGTATCAGAAGGGCAGATTACATATGCAGAATGTCATGGCAGGAAATTGTGTGTGTGTTGGTGGGAGGTTGGGGGAATTATACATAACTCTGTCTTCAGAAAGTAGAGTGCTTGGAGGGGTTTTGTGTGTCTGCGAGATATGGCATTGGAGTTATGGAGTGTTGGTTCACTTTCCTGTGGGCAGCAGGAAGACATAGAAGGGGTTCTAAGCAAATGATCAGATGAGCAAATTTGTGTTTTAAGAACTCTACTTGGTGTTTTGTAGCGTCGATTGTAGGAGAACAAGATTAGAGAAGGAAAACCAGTTAGGAGGCTATTGTAGCAATTTGGAAGAGGAGATAGTGGGCCAGACTAGGGCAATGAGCATAGAAGAGGGAGACGTGGACACTCTTGAAAGCCATTCATGTTTGGGAGGTAGGATTGGCAGAATGGGTGACTGAGTAGCTGTGGAAAATTGTGATTCATTTACAGTTCCTCTGTAAGCAGTGGGAGTTTAGAAGAGATGGATGTCGGTGGGGATGAGAAGAGGTGAGAATGGGGTGCGGTGAGTTGGGCAGAGGACGTTCTTGGATTCTATACACAGTCAGTGGATGTTCCAAAGATTGCTGAACCTCGATTAGATGTCATTTGGGGTGTCTGCCCAGCCCACACCCGCTTCTCTGAGCTTACCCTTCTCTCCACGGGTGTGGGCTCCTATTGCCAGGTGACCCTGCCTCTCCATGGCTACCTGGAACAGTGCTTGGCTACCTGACCCAGAGGACACCAGTTGGAGCTTCTTTCCCTGGAATTTGGAATTTGAACTGGGAAAGAGGCTGTGGGGCCAGGGCTCACCTGACTTGTCCAGCGCGCTCTGGGGCCGTGTCTGTGCCTTGCATGATGCAGCAGGGGAAGCGGACTCTCAGAGATGGGGTAAAGCAGTGTTCCTGGACAGAGGAGCAGGGATGTCCGGCTCAATGGAGCGGATTGAGCCCCCGCGGTTGTCACCACTCCCTCCACAGAGCTCGCTAACAGGGAAGCACAGGAATGAAGAGGCATTCCCAGGACAGACCAGAGAGGAGAGCGCACGAGAGACCTCAGAGTGATTGGAAGCAGGAGAGCCAAGGGACAGATGGCAACTGGCAGAGAATTCCATGAAGTTCTAAGTCTGGGGTGCTGGGGAGAGTGAGCACATTCCTTCCAGAGAGCCCCAGGGATGGTAAAAAATGGGAGATATCAGGGACTCCCTGGGGTGAGAAGGAAAAATGGAGGATTGGTGGACAGATTTTACAAGGACAGACTTTAGACCCAAGATCTTCTCCATCACTTAGTGTAGCTGGGCATCCGCCCCTTCCCATCCCAGGAAAAGATGAGAGGTTTCCTTTGTTTAATTTCTTTATTTATTATATTTTTGGCCGCTTCGCAGCAGCATGTGGGATTCCCCAACCAGGGATCGAACCCATGCCCCCTGCATTGGAAGGGTGGAGTCTTAACCACTGGACCGCCAGGAAGTTCCAAGAGGTTTCCTTTGAAGGTTGGCACTAGAGGACCTAGACCCACAGATCCCAACCTAACCAGGGCCGCAGGTCATGCACTGAAAACAGGGAGTTTGCAGGAATGTTTATTTATGGAGCAGTGAAATGTTCAGTGTCTCCTCAACTCTGCTTCCAGAATCCCAGCAGCCAGGGGCCGATGTCTGGAGGGTTTTTCTCAGGTAGGGTTGGTTGACAGATAAAATGCGGTTGCCCAGTTATTGTACATTGAATTTCAGATAAGCAACAAATACTTGTTTAGTATAAGTGTGCCTCAAATATTGCAAATTTTTATTGGTAAAATCTGGCAGTGCTGTTCAGGAGAAGCTAAGAGGCCAAGAGACAAGTCCTGGAGGTTTCCTCCCCAGCGAAGTGACTTGGGACCTTGGACCCCTACTGGGGTACCTGTGGGTAGACACTCTTTCCCTGCCCAGCAGCATTTGAATCTCACTCGTAAATGTGAAGAAATAGCCAAGATCACCTGACATTAGAGGGAAGGTTCCCAGATGAAAGACAGTGATGAACACCAATAGGAAAAGGAATTCTGAGGATGTGTGGACACTTCAGAGAGCAGAGAGCTTCAGAGAAGCAGAGATAAGAGACGAGCCCCCAGGGTGACTCTTGCTGGCTTCCCAGTTTTCGGTTTCTATGGAGCCCCTGCCCTTCCCATCCCTGGCTTCTGTAGTCCTCTATCTGCCAGAGAGCCACCTGGGCGCTTAACATGCTGTGAATTTGTCTCCTTCCTTTCTGACCAAAGGGTTCTTCTGTCCTGAGGAAAAATCACTCCCATCCAGGATGTGCCTGCCCTGGCCCCTCATCTTGCTGACCACAGGCAACTTGGAGGAAGAGGTCTCCCCTGGGTTAGCAGTCGACCCAGTGTCTCTGCCAAGTGACCCTGGCAGCTGCAGCCTCCCCGTGCCCCCAGGGAACCAGGGCCAAGTCCTAAAGGCTCCATCTGAGGCTGGCCCAGGTCCTGGCTGTCCTCTCCGCTTGCAGGGGATGGAGCCCATTGGCTCTGCTTCTCAAGTGGGAGCCGGGAGCCGACACTTGGTTTGTGCCCTCTCTCCTTCCCTGAACCAGGCAGAGCTCGTGCTCCTTTGCATCTTCTCCTCTCCTCCCCTGTCCAAAAGCTCTGGGAGGGCCAAGGTCTTTTTCTTTTTCTTTTTTTTTTAATAAAGACTTTATTTTTTTAAATAAATTTATTTATTTTTGGCTGCGTTGGGTCTTCATTGCTGCGTGTGGGCTTTCTCTAGTTGTGGCGAGCGGGGGCTACTCTTGGTTGCAGTGCATGGGCTTCTCATTGCGGTGGCTTCTCTTGTTGCAGAGCACGGGCTCCAGGCACACGGGCTTCAGTAGTTGTGGCTCGCGGGCTCAGTAGTTGTGGCCTGTGGGCTCCAGGCGCACGGGCTTCAGTAGTTGCGGCTTGCGGGCTCGGTTGCTCTGCGGCACGTGGGGTCTTCGGAGGAAGCCCCCGAATGTAACAGTTTTTAAGCGTCTGAACAGCAGTTGTGAACGTTCGCTCAATTCAGTTGCTCCACGTTTATGAAGCATTTCCTCTCTGCCTGTGGAATTTAGTCCTTTCGCTTTTGTAACTAGCATAGATTTATTTTCTAGGTTCCAATGGCTAATATTAATGGTTTTATTAATAGATAAAAAAGAATGAGGTCATTTTGGTAACACAGTCGTTTGAAATATGGGTGTGAAGATCAGGTGATCAAATCATCATAAAGTTGATGTTGTTTGTCATCGACACCAGGGCATTTTAAAATTTCATTGATTAATTTTTGGCTGTGTTGGGTCTTCGTTGCTGCTGTGCGCGGGCTTTCTCTAGTTGCGGCGAGCCGGGGCTACTCTTTGTTGCGGTGTGCAGGCTTCTCATTGCGGAGCATGGGCTCTCGGCGAGTGGACTTCAGTAGTTGTGGCACGCAGGCTCAGTAGTTGTGGCTCGTGGGCTCTAGAGCGCAGGCTCAGTAGTTGTGGCTCGTGGGCTCTAGAGCGCAGGCTCAGTAGTTGTGGCTCGTGGGCTCTAGAGCGCAGGCTCAGTAGTTGTGGCTCGTGGGCTCTAGAGCGCAGGCTCAGTAGTTGTGGTAAGTGGGTTTAGTTGCTCCACGTCATGTGGGATCTTCTCGGACCAGGACTGGAACCCGTGTCCCCTGCATTGGCAGGCGGATTCTTAACCACTGTGCCACCAAGGAAGTCCCTCTGCATTTGTTTTCATGGTGAGAACAAGAGAGGAAATCTGATTCACGCAATGAGTGACAGGGGTTTTTCTTTTTGCGGTTGTTTCATTTTGTTTGTTTGTTTATTTTTAGCTTGCTTTCCAACAGTAGTTCTCAACCTTGGCTCACCTAGGGCAGGGGTTGGCAAACTACAAAATCCAGCTGCAGCCTGCTTTTGTAAATAAAGTTTTATTGGAACACAGCCACAGCACATTGTCTACGCTCCTTCAGCGCGCTGCCTGTGCAGAGCTGAGTAGCTGCAGTAGAGGCGGTATTTGGCCCTGTATAGAGAAAGTTTGCTGACCCCTGACCTGAGGAACGTAAAGCCCGGTGTCCCTCTCCCCAGAGGCTGACTTAATTGCCCTGGGTCGGGGTTGGGTGGGGTAGCCTGAGCACACTAGGAGTCTTAAAAGTGCCTTAGAAGAAGCTCCTGTGCAGTCAGCACTGGGGAAGAGATGAGGCCCGAGCGATGAGGCAGGGGCAGCCTATGTCGAGGGCCTGGAAGAGGATTCCAGGCAGAGGGACGAGTATGGCTGAGGACCCCGCTAGGGAGACCGCGTTGGGGGTAACGGCACCCAGGCGGCTGGGGCGTGGGGAGCTCAGGGACGTTTAGAGGAAGCTGGCCGGGGTGGGGGGGAGTTCTGTGTGGCCCCCAGGCTTGGCATTGAGCTGCTGAGTCCAAATTCCAGGAAGACAAACGGCTCTTCTGCCAAAGTTTCAGGCTGCCCCGCACTCCGAGACACCCCGTTGCTTCCTCTAGTAGCCAGGCTGTTCCCAGCCCTGACGGGGGACGCAGGAGCTGGCTGCTGGCCAGAATGCTGCAGGTGAGGCGTGAGGCCCCGGTGGGCATCAGGCCCAGACAACAGAGTGGCAGGTGGGGAGGTCTTGGATGTGGGAGCCCGTCAGCCTCAGCTTCAGGTCCTAGCCCTGCACTCACTACCTGCCTTCAGTTGAGTCCTTGGGAAACAAATTTTAAACCAGAGATTTGTGTGCGGGACACTTAATGGGGTGTGTTCTCAGGAGCCACACCTGTGCGGGAGAGTGGGCAACTGAGCTGGGCAGAGGGGGGTGGGCGTCTCGGCCCATCCCCTGAGGGAGCTCTTGAGCGGGGTGGGCCTTTCACAGAGATCCCCAGGCAAGGCAAAGACTGCATCCACCAGTTGGTCACTGGATGCAAACTACTCTCCAGGGAAGGGCCGCGGGCTTGGATGAAGCAGGTCTCTGAGGCCGAGGGCGATTACCAGGGAGGAGCTCTCTGAGCTGTCGGTGCCCCTACTCCCAGTCTTGGTCTTAGAGGGTGAGTCTGAAACCGTAGCATCTACTGCAGCTACTATGTGACATCAAGCACGCTGCTTAACCTCCCTGAGCTTCCGCTGTACAAAATGGAGTCGATGGGCTGTTGGGAGGACTGGAGATACTGTATCCAAAGCCCCTGGCCCCAGTCTGTGCTCTCAGAGGTGCCGGGAAATGTTTGTGTAGTTGAAAGGATGGGTGAATGTGTTGCTTTGTTATCTGAATGAGCCCTAAAACTCCCTTTCTGGGGGAAGGACCCTGGGGACATAAGCCAGGAGACGGTGAGTGGTCTGTCCCACCACTAACTGGTGGTGTGACCACAGGCTGCTGCTCAGTTAAACTCTCTGGACCTTAATTTTTTATCTTGCAAATGGAGATACTAACAGGCCTGTGCTTTCCTTGGAGTGCTGGGGAGGGAGTAGAGGCCAGGAGGTGGGGAAGTGAAAGCTCTGGAAGGAAAGAGAGGCATCAGTGTCCACTGGGGGTGGGGGTGGCAGCAAGGTGGCTGCACGGGAAGGGTCCTGGGGGAGCTGGAGCCCTTGTCTGGCTTTAGGTGCAACCCCGCACCCACATATGCACACATGTGGACACGTGCATGTATGTATTTCCTTAACATGCGTTTGCATGGACACACACTCCCCATATGGGGAGAGGCAGATGTGTGTGAATGCATGCACATGTACATGCTTGCACATGCACCCCGCACATCATGCATCCCTGAGTGTTTGCATCCATTTACATGCTCACATCAGAGCAAGAAGAGATTAGGACTGGAGTCTTCTGAGGGCCTCGTTCTGCTCTCAGCTGGTGACCCCATTCTGAGGGCAGAGGGGCAGGGTTGCCAAGAAGCAGCTCAGATGGGGGCCATGTGTATGAGGTCAGGCGGGTAGGGCCGTCTGTCTGACCCCATACGTGCCAGGCTGGGCCAGGCCACATGCTGGGCTGAAGAGTCCAAGCCAATGTTAATGGGCTCCTCAGGGACCAGGGCTGGTCTGCTAAGAGAACGACTGCCAGCAAACCCAGCTTTTCATTTAGTGATTTGTCCCAGAAAACTCCAAAATGCACCCGAGTTAATGGTGTTGAGCGCTGATCAGTGGCATTGAGGGTGATTTTTATCTTCATCCTTTGTTTTCTCTCATTTTTCTATGGTCAGTATGCATTAGCTTGAATAGTAATCAGGATCATAAATGCAGTTGGTTGAAGACATTTGTTGATGATGTTTGTCTAGCATCCCTTGCCCCCAGGCCCTCACTTGCCCTCCTGTGTTCCTTGTGGCTTGGGTGGAGCTGACAATCATGGAAGCTTGGACCCAAGGCTATGGGGTGGGCATGAGGGCCAGGCCTGGAGAATCAGAGCTCCCCATTTCCAAGTCCCCAGGGATTGTAACATGACCCATGCCGGGCCAATCAGAAGCCTTCCTTGTCATTTTATACACAGACATGGGGGAGATCAGCTCTCCCTTGCCTCTGGGATGTTAGAGCTGTCTCTGGCCATGCTCCCTCTTCTTCCACCACGTGGAAGAAACCCCTCTGCAGTGGGCGAGGCTCAGACCTAGAGAAGCTAGCCATAGAAAAGGAATTCCTTTGATTGTAAGACATACAATTCATCATTTTATGTATAACTAAGAAAAAAAGACTGCCAGTTAAGCTATGACATGCCTTTGGCTATAAGTCACATTCTGATTTCAGAGATGTTAATGTGTGAAAAGATGTATACTGAAGAATCAATGAATGTGGATGGATGAATGGATAAAGAGAGAGATACAGCAAGAGGGTGTAAGAGAGAGTCCATGTGAGAGCAAGTGTGTGTGTGTGTGTGTGTGTGTGTGTGTGGAGGGATTCCTGGAAGCATCTTTGAGCACCTGGATTTAGCCATTCCTAAAGTTGACAGTGCTTTTATTTATTTATTAAAAATATTTATTTATTTAATTTGACCGTGCCGGGTCTTAGTTGCGGCACGTGGGATCTTCACTGCCGCATGCGGGGTCTAGTTCCCTGACCAGGGATCAAACCCAGGCCCCCTGCATCGGGAGTGCGGAGTCTTAGCCACCAGACCACCAGGGAAGTCCCGACATTGCTGTTATATGAGCCAATCAATTTCCACTGTTTCTTAGCCACATATGAATCAGATTTCTGTGATTCACAATGGAAAGAGACTGGACTGATTCTTTTGCTTCTGATCCCTTTTATTGCCCAGATGCAGGTAATAGAAAAGATTTTTCTTTTCTGTCATCTCCTCGTGGCTGGAGACCTGTAGGACCCATAGTGGCTGGTATGGACTGAGCCTGACCCAGCACGCAGCAGATACCTGTGGAATTGAGGTAGGATCCATGTTGAAACTCCTTGGTTGCAAGTATCAGAAACCTTAGTTCAAAGCAGCTTTGGCAAAAAGTGCAGCTTATTGGCTTGGGTATGTGAAAAGTCCCAGAGTGCACAAGCTGACCTGGGGCTCACATGACTTTTTCAGGTGTGGTCTTGACCTTTCTGTTGTCTTCACTCTCAGTCTGGCTGTCCTTGTGAGGGGACTCCTGGTCAGATGAAGACCTTCCAAGTTAGCAGTCTCAGTGGAAAGAGATTTTCTTCCTCTACAAAATTCTGAGTGCCTAGGATTGAGCGTCAGTGGGCGGCTGGGCAGGTGCCTGGGGAACCAGTCCCTAGGGATTCCCTGGACCGGACTGGGACATGCTGTTTGGCCACGTGAGATCATGTGACCTGGAGTGGGCGGGGCGTCAACTGTGGAAGATAATATGGACTGAAAGTGATGGAGAGGTGGCTCCCCAGATGAAAATGGGTGCTGTTACCAGAAGAAAGAGGATGGGGTCCCCAACAATTCTATCCCTTTCTTCTGGGTTAACACTACCCCAGGGAAGGCCCCCAAATCCTGGCAACCTGGTTGTCGGGATCTGACCTCTCCCAGAGAAGCTCTTCCGGCAGGGTGCCATCCAGGGGCCTCCCAGCATTTGGTAGGTGCTGGGCCCGCCTTTCCTTCTGCAGAAATGCAACAAAGGAGGCCAGGGAGGGGCACCCCTTGGGGGGCTGGAAGCCGGCCTGCTACAAGGAACCAGGAGCTCTTTCTGGGGGCCATTACATGATTTCCCTCTTCTGTGCCTACAAAAAATATGGTCTTAATACAGCATGTTTAACAACACAGGCAGGATTAAAGGGCAGCCCTAATTGACCAAGGGGTGGGTCTCCACCTGTTTACTCTCCAGAATAATTCCATGCGTCAGGAATGATTAGTTGTGTCCTTCTCATGTAATTTGCGGGGGAGAAGTATGATGTCTGAACAGTTTGTGGGCGGGAGCCATGATGCTTCACAGGAACCAGCCCCTTAGGTCCACAGGAAGGATGGAGCAAGTATCTCTGAGCTGCGGCTGGACCAGATGGAAGCCTGTTCCTGCTCAGGTCAGGCGGGAGCAGCTGCCTGTCGAAAGAAGCATCACAGGGTTCCAGAGCCCAAGTCCACCACTGTCCAGCCGTGTGATCCTAGGTGAACGAGTTTCCCTCCCTGGCACTCGCTTTATTCATCTGTAAAATGGGGCTCTCTTGGGATTGAGCGCTGTGAAGCTCATAAAGGGCTTGGCATGGTGTCTAGCAAGTAGTAGGTGTTCGATAGAGAGGGAGCTGCTGTGGTTGCTGCTGCTGTTCTTATTATTAGACTGTTCCCTTTTCCACACTGCTGCCAGAGGGAGTTTTCAAAATGCAACTCTGGTCACATGACCCTCCACTCTCTGCTTGTAACCCCCAAAGATCTTTTTCTCTTAGAGCTGGGTTTCTCAACCTCAGCACTATTGACATTTTGGGCCTGATAATTCTCTGTTGTAGGGCATCCTGGGCACTGTAGGATGTTTACCAAGCTGGCCTCTACCCACTAGATGCCAGTGGCACTCTGCCCACCCCTGTCAAGATGGGACAACCAAAAATGTTTGCAGACATAGCCAAATGGTCCCTAGAACGGTCGCCCTTCCTCCACACTACCCCCTTCCCAGTTGAGAACCACTGCCTTAAATCAAACCCTGAGCATTGTCACGGCCTCCCAGGCCAGTGCGGTCTAGTGGCCTGGCTCTCACAGACCCCTTGGGTTTCGCCCAGCACTGGGCTTCCCCTTGTTCTCCCTGCTTCAGCCACTCTGGTCTCTCTGCCACAGAGACTTTGGATCTGCTGTTCCTCTGGGAAGGGCCTATTCCAGACTCCCATTCCTCTTTGCCCCTAACTCATCCTTCAGACCTCAGCTCGGTTGCAACTTTCTCAAGAAATTCTGATTTGCCCAAATGGGTCGAATCCCCTTAAATCTCGGTTTTCACTGTAGCATCTCCTTTTGCAGCACTTGTCACGGTTGTAATCTTACGTTTGTGTGTGTGATTCTTTCCTTAAAATGAAACTTTACGAAGGAGCATAAATTCCCTACAAGCGGGGAATGAGTCTTGTGTGTCCCAGTGGTTAGCACCAGGTAGAGTGTCGCTGAACGTCTGTTGGATGAATGAATGTATTCTGAGCAGTTTCATCCCACCAGCTGGTGCCTGGCCATCGCCCAGCCAACGCCCTGGATCTCCTTGCAGAGAAAGATAAGTTCCCTGTGTTGGATGGAGCCTGGGGGAATGACAAACAATGTTTTTATCTTGTTTTGTTTTTATGCTTTTTATTGGGATATAACACGCATGAAATAAAATGCACTGATCTTAAGTATACAGCTTGATGAATTTTTAAATTCTTTTTTGTTTCAATTTTTTTTCTTCGCAATTTTTTTTCTTTTAATTCCATTTTTTGGCCAAGCTGCGTGGCATGCAGGATCTTAGTTCCCTGACCAGGGATCAAACCCACACCCCCCTGCATTGGAAGTGCAGAGTCTTAACCACTGGACCTCCAGGGAAGTCCCACAGCTTGCTGAATTTTTACAAAGATAATCCTTTGTGTAGCCAACACCCAGATCAAGACATAGAACATTGCCAGCACCCCCAGAAGCCTCCTTCCTCTCCCTCCTACTCAGCACCCCACCCAAAGGTGACCACTGATCTCATCTGTATCATCATAGATGAACTTTGCTGGTTGTGGATGTTGTATTAGTCTGACTTCTCCAGAGAGACAGAACCAATAGGACACTTAAATATATATAGAAAGATTTATTTTAGGGCAATAGCTTGTGCAGTTATGGAGGGTGGCTGGCCCCAAATCTGCAGGGTGGACCGGCAGGCTGGAGACCAGCGAAGGGCTGATGTTGTAGTTCAAGTCTGAAGGTCATCTGTTGGCAGAGCTCCTTCTCACTCTGGGAGGTCTTCGGGCTTCAACTGATTAGATTAGCCCCACCACCTTAGAGAAGGCAATCTACTTTACTCAAAATCCATCAATGTTAATATCATCACTGTCACAGAAACATCCAGAATAATGTTTGGTCACATATCTGGGCACCGTGGCTCACCTAAGTTAACACATAAAATTAACTAACACAGACATCATAGAAATGTCCTCTTTTGTGTCTTGCTTCTTTTGTCCAGCATTATTATGTCTGAGATTCATCCACGTGGTTCAGTAGCAGTAGTTCATTCTTCTTTGCTGTGTAATACTGCATTGTATTGATATACTACTGTTAACTTTTATTGTTGATGGACATTTGGGTTGCTTCCAGTTTGGGGCTATTATGAATAAAACTGCCGTTAATATATTTGTATTTACTGTTTGGTGGATATAAATGCTAATTTCTGGAATTGTGGGATAGCTGGTTTACAGGGTATATGTTTTGTTTTGTTTTGTTTTGTTTTTTTGTGGTACGCGGGCCTCTCACCGTCGTGGCCTCTGCCGTTGCGGAGCACAGGCTCCGGACGCACAGGCTCAGCGGCCGTGGCTTACGGGCCCAGCCACTCCATGGCATGTGGGATCTTCCCGGACCGGGGCACGAACCCGTGTCCCCTGCATCGGCAGGCGGACTCTCAACCACTGCGCCACCAGGGAAGCCCCAGGGTATATGTTTTACTTAATGGATACTGACAGACAGATTGCCATAGTGGATACATGTTTACCTTCCCACCAGGAGGGTACGAGCATTCTAGTTCCTTCACATCCTCCTGTGTCCTGCACGTCGTCCATCTTTTCGATTTCAGCCGTTCTGGTACGTGTGGATTGGCATCTCATTGTGGTTTTAATTGTCTCTTTTTAAAAAAAATTCTCTGTTGGATGAGACCAAAAACAGACTCCCATACAACTTGAGAAGTGGTTTTTTTTGTTTTTATGTTTTTTAAAAAATTAATACGATCCTGTGCATCAATTTGCAGAGAGAAGGAAACCAGCATTTGCCTTGCACCTACTCCCTGTCAGGCACTGTGCTAAGGGATTTACAGATTTTATCTCATGTCATCCTCAAGACAACTCCTACAAGATGTGGACAACCCTGAGGATAGAATGGGGACAGGCACCACTCCCATCCCCAAAGACCTGAGCATGCAAATGAGACAGGTTGGCACTTCCTGGGGAACTGATTCAGCATTGTTTCTGTGACAGGCACGGTGTGAAAGTGATAGATATTCCTGCAAAGAGAAAACTGCTTTTGATGGGAGCCACGGCAGGAATCAGCTGGGTCTCAAGTACACATGTTGTATTTCCCGTTGGTCTCTGCGTCAGGACCACAGGTTGCAGGTATGGGGAGCAGAGGCTGCCTGTGGTTTCCACGAAGACTGTGTCCTGGTGGATGGATGCTGTATCAGCCCCGTGGACCCTGGGCCTCCTGGATTTCTGAATTTCATCGACCAGTACCATTTTCTCACTGGTCTTTGGTAAAGGTTATAGGTGAAGGTTACTTTTGCTGTGTGAAGGCATTTTTGAGCCCACTACCATTGTCTCTTCTTCAAGAGAACAGTTGAGCACTGAAAAGCAGGTAGACAATCAGAATAGAAGTGAATCCCCAGGGTTAAGTACATCTTAGCTATTGAAAAAGTCAACATCTTGCCCTTATTTTTCTCATTGTGCTGTGCTAGTGGAAAATTCACCACAGAATGGATTTTGCGAACCACTGGGGTGACAGAAAAGTACAGACTTTGGTGCTAAACCTTGGTTTGGAAACTAAGCCTGGTACTTAGGGCTGTATGACATTGGCAGTGTCGCTCATCCTTCTGCAGTCCAGTTTCAAAGGCTCAGAATGTTATCTGCAGAAAACACCTGGTACAGTGCCCAGACCCCCTAATGGGGGTCCAATAAGTGTTACTTGAATGAATTTCTGATATATTTCAGGATCTGCAATCCCTTAGCCACAAGTGCAAAACCTTAAACCACTGTGAAAATAGAAAGTGCTTTTCTTATGTTTGGTGCAAATTCGTATGGCAGCAAAACCTGACATGAGGCTATTTTACAGTCTTTATTGATCCCAATTGGCATGAATATTCGTACGTTCTTCTCTAGAAATATCATATTTGATACCGAGATGTTTCCCCATTGTATAGCATATGCAATGTATTACCTTTCTACAATCTGGATCATCCTAAATTCTGATGTACATTTGGGTTCCAAATGTTAGAATCTAAATTGAGATTTACTTAGAAAAAAATTTCAAAAGGTATGTAATCATCGCATGAACCTAAAAAAGCCAGGGATAGCTCTGGCTTCAGGTGCAGCTGAATCCAGGGGCTCAAGTGATGTCTGTCTCTATTTCTGTCTCGTCACTCAGCTCTGAGCAGCTCTGCTTTTCTTTGAGTGTTAGCTCCATTCCCATTCTTGCCTCAGACAGATGGAGGCGAGAGGGTGTTGTAATTGGCTTAGTTTGGGTCACACCTGCCACTCTGCTTTGGACGGGATGGATGATAGCGCCTCAGAGGAGTGTGGGGCAGACCTAAGCAGCAAGTGCTCACCGTGTCACTTATGAACTAGTTCTGTGGCAGTCCAATCCTTCGTGCGGCTTTCCCAGCTCCAGGGAAATCGCAGCCAAGCAAAGGGCGCCCTGGACGAGGACGAGACTCTTGCTGTCTCTGCCCTTCTCATTCTGGCTCTGACTCTGCAGCACAGTGAGTAACACGTCCGAGAGCCTCACGGTAGGCTTACCTCTTGCTTCCCCAATCAGAGGGCCGGTCCTTCAAGCCTCTGATGTTCCGGTGCCTCACGGTGATGGGAAGAGCCACAGCACATGCTGTTCCCTCTGCTGGAATGTTCTCAGTGCCTGTCACCTGGTTAGAGCCAGTTCACTTGTGATTCTCAGTTTAAAGGACATACCTTCAGAAAAGACTTCTCTGACCCTCTGAGGTTCAATCCCTGACCGTCTTTTTTTCACAGCATCAATTTCACTTTGTAATTATATATTAACTGGGCCTTTATTTGTTTAACGGCCATCTCCCTCCCCTCTTAGACTGCCGTGGCTTGATGGTCGGGCCGTGTCTGTCTCACTCACCACCGTCCCTCCTCAGTGTTGGACACGCAGGGGGTATATTTCACAAGTGGTAACGCCCCCAGTTGGGCCAGATTCCTAGTTCCCAGCAGCCTCAGAAGCTCTCATCTAGCTCTAGACACCCTCTCCGCCTGCTTGCCTCAGCTTAGCTGGGGTGTGGTACCACTTGGATGTTACCACGCTCGCAGCTTCCTGGAAGACGAGCCCCGTGTATGTCTCTGGGCGTTTCCTGACATTCTGCAAGGAAGGCTGTCTCAATCCCAGGCTGCCGGGCAGTGCTTTCCCGTGAAGTGCCACACGGGAGTGTGTAATGGACTCACTTTGCCGTGTCTTCCCTGAGCTGCACTGCCATCCTTCCGGGAAACTGATCTATGTGATTCTGATAGCAATGGCCAGTCACAGTGTTCTCTCCTGGAGTCTAGGTGCGGTCAGGTGACTGAGCACCAGGCTGGTGGGTCCAGGCACGTGACACAAGCTAAGCCAATCGGAGTCCTTCCCTGGGATTTCTCTAATTTCTGCTCGTGATGTCACATGGCTGTGAGGCTGGGGCCAGTTCCAGCCCCAGAGAACAGCTGCTCTGAGAGAACAAAGTTGGCTCACCAAGAGAAGCAGAGACCACAGAATAGAAGGCCCTTAGAATAGCCATGGCCCCTTTATTGCACATCCCCTATGTGGCAGGCACCCCGCACGCATTTTCCCTAAAGCATCACCAGCATTACGATGAGAGAAGGAAAATGGGATGATGAGGCTCTTGGAGGTTCAGGCATTTGCGTAAGATTTCAACAAGGTGGAGCCAAGTAGGGTTTGCCAGAAAGCCCCGCAGTCTCTGCACTGGCCTGTGGGATGCACACCTGCCCCCCTTTAGGGGAGTCCCCTGCCTTGGAGCTGGTCTTGCCTCAGGAGAACCAATCCTTTGTGTACCTCTGTCATTCCAGTGGGTGAGGACAGGGTGAGCAGAGGACCCCATGCCAAGGCCTCGGATGCTTTCCTTCTTTCCCTCCCCCGCCCTCCTCCCTCAGGGCAGATGCTTTGGGGACCACAATGGAAGCGACTCTTAGGAATGTGAAACAAAGGGCTTCCTTCATGAAAGAGAAAGTCCCTTTGCCCAACACCAAGCAGAATGCACCGGTTAAACAAACAGCTGCAAGGAAGCAGTTGAAAAAACAGCCTGCATCTCTCACTTGGGTAACCGTGTCCCTGGGAGGGAGGCTGGGGCAGAGGGAAAGGCCTCCAGCAGCCAGAGGAATCACCGGTATGTCTTAAGAGTTGGAGCGGCCCAGCTCCCGGCTCCATCAGCCAGAACAAAGGGCAGACTGCAGTCCTGAGCGGGGCTGGGGGGCTCTCCCGAGGACAGGAAGGCCCCCTGTGCCAGATCGTCAGCAACATCAGGATGTGAAGAAAGCCCAGCTTACCGCATCCCCTTGGCGAACCGTGACAAGCGACGCACCAGCTTTCAACACCACCCTTGTTCTCCATCAATGGGTTCCATTGTAGGCACAACTTCCCTGGCTCTGGGAGTTGGTTCTGTGCCCTGGCCAGAGTCTCAAACCAGGGGACTTGGGCTCATCTACTCCCTTCCTCTGCGTTGGGAAGCATCCCCAAAGTCTTGCCCAAGAGCCCCACTGGGGAAGTTTCCTTTTGCTCCCATCAGTGGAGGGGCAGAGAGCTGGAGGGCATGCTCGGCCGTGCTCCCCCCAGGCACTTGAGCCGTTGAGTCTCCGCTTTGCCCCTCTCTCGTTGCTTTTCGCTGGATGTTCCCCGTTCAAGTCCGGAACAGAGGTCGCCAGACTACCATCTGGAGACCAAATCTGGCCCACTACCTGTTTTTCTAAATACAGTTTTATTGGAATAGTGATGCCCGTTCATTTACATAGTGTTTGTGGCTGCTTTTGCCCTACGATGGCAGAGCTGAGTAGTGGCAACAGAGATTGTATGGCCCACAAGGCCTATCATTTTTACCACCTGGTCCTTTAAAGAAGAACTTTGCCCGCTCATCTAGATCAGAGGGAAGTGTTAGAGAATTGAAGGTTTGGCATTTTCAGTCTCTAGCTCAGTTGACTGGTTCATTCATTTGATAGCTACTACCTGAGCTTCTATGCACCAAGCTCTGAGCAGGTTGCTAAGGATACACGAGGGATAAAGCGGACGCACTGCTAGCCCTCAAGGGAAGCAGAAGAGATGGTTACCATGCAAGCAGTTCACACAAACTTAGTTACAACTGTGCTGCGCGTTAGAGAGGAAAGGGTGGTGTGCTATGTGGACCCAACCCCGGGGTCAAGGACAGCTCCCTGGTGGGAATAATATGTCAGCTGAGACTAGGATGTGTGGGAAGTAACCAGACCAGCGGTTCAGGAGAGAGAGAGGACAGAGAATCCTCTAGACAGAGGGCCCAGCCTGGGCAAGGCAGGGCAGAGCATGGCCCCGGCCAGGAATGGAGTGAAGTCCTAGGAGGAGACATGAGAGACAGGCTTCATGGGATGGGGTGGCTGTCCCCTGGGCCACCGGTCCACCATGACTGGTCCTGTGAGAGACTGGGACAGTGTCCCTCCTTCTTTAAGACAGTAGGGTTTCCCTTTTCCCTTGTACAAAGCTCAGTCTAAATCATATTAACAGTTTCTTCTAAAATGGTGTCTGATGGTAGCCACTAGCCATGTGTGGCAATGTAAATCTCAATTTAAATTAATCAAAATATGATGTAAAATGTTCAGATCCTCAGTCACACAAGCCATACTACAAGTGCTTGAGAGCCTCTTGTGCAGATACAGAACGTTTCTACCATCAAAGAGAGTTCCCCTGGGCAACCTTGGCCTAAATGAAGACTCTGGCCCAATCCTCTATCAAGAAGTCACCACGGGAGGACTTGTCTTCCAACTGGAAAAGGAAGGAGTCTGGACTTGGGGATTCAGGCTCTTGCATTCACAAGCTGTGTGATCTTGGGCAGGTTATTTAATTCCTCTGAGCCTCAATTTTGTCACCTGCAAGATGGGCCCAGAACAGTGTTTGGCATACTGTGGATGCTCCCTCTAAACGGCAACTGAAATCATTTCAACTTTGGCAGTAGAGTGAAAACAACTAAAAACCTTCATGGTGGGACTTCCCTGGTGGTGCAGTGGTTTAGAATCTGCCTGCCAATGCAGGAGACATGGGTTTGAGCCCTGGTCCGGGAAGATCCCACATGCCACGGACCAACTAAGCCCGTGCGCCACAACTACTGAGCCCGCATGCCTAGAGTCGTGCTCCGCAACAAGAGAAGCCAGTGCAATGAGAAGCCCGCGCACCGCCACGAAGAGTAGCCCCCGCTGGCTGCAACTAGAGAAAGCCTGCGCACAACAGACCCAACACAGGCAAAAAACAAACAAATAAATAAATTTATGTATATTAAAAAAAAGACCGTCATGGTGGCCCAAGTTTCCCTATTAGGGAGGAAACTGTCTTGGTTTGTGAAAAGTGCTAAGTTGCTGTGAGGCTAGGCCTGAGGTTGGGTTGTGTCTTCATTGCAGGCGGCAGGAATCTGTGCGGGAGAGCAGGGAAGAGGCAGAGAATTTGCATGGGCTGAGAATTACACATGCTGGAGCTGGTAGGTGACGACCCTTAGTGGCTGGTGTGGCTGAACGTCTTCCTAGAACAAGGATGTCTGAAGATCAGATAGAAACTCTTTGCAGGCTGAGCCGTAGGCCCCGAGCCCACCCCTTCCCAGCCAACGCCGTTCCCTGTGAATGACTCAGGAGACTGGAGAAGGGGGGTAGTGTGTGGAAAGAGATGCTTTCCCCATCTGGCTCTTCATGGTGTGGAGGAGAGAAAGCACAGAGGCACGTGAGGATCCGCCTGCCATGTTAACTCAGTGAAGAGGACTCAGAATCTGAGGAGCCCGTGAGAAGCCCAGATGACCTGGAATTCACAGAAATCTTGGTAGGGCTTTGGACTTTCATGGGACAGGGAATGAGAGGTCCAGGGTCATCTCAAGGCCCAGGAGGCCTCGGTGGACATCTGGGTGGCCCTAAACTCTGAACTCTGAGGGTGGGGTCCAAGCCTCCCCGTCAGTGCACAGTGCAAAGCCCTGTGTTCTGGATATGTGGGCAGGGTGCTGACAATATCCATTGGCTTGAACTGGAGTTTAGTTCTGCATTCATTCATGTATTCATTCATTCATATGAATAAGTGGGCAGGCCTACTGTGGCTATATATGTCCAAAAACCCAATGCACACTAATTTAAAGGAAAAAATGAACAATTTATATAACAACAGTAATCCATGGGGGTGAATCAAATCTGGCTTCAGGGAAAGCTGGACCCGGAGCTCTAAGAATAGAAAAAGGACCGAGTTCTCCTTCCTTTCATCGGTCCCTCTTTTCAGTCTAATAAGATGCCCGCCAGCAGCTCCAGGGCAACATGAGCTTCCTTATTCCAGAACGAGGGGAACAAGGAGTTTCCCAGAAGCCCCAGTGACAGTGTCTTTGTGAGTCACTGGCTCTGATGGGGTCACACGCTTCTCCCTGAACCCGTGGAACGGGATGGTCTGATTGGCTTGGGCTCTCACAGGTTCTCCACAGGCTGAGCCAGAGAAATTATGGAATAAAGTAAATCAGGGGAATCGAGGAACGTAGACAGAGGTGAGCAGGTGCTGGGCGTGGAAGAAGAGCTGTCCGCCACGATCAGTTCACACAACACCCTCGGGCTGCTCTGGGTGCAGCAGAGGGCGGGCTGGACCCTGGGCCCTCACGGAGCTTATGTTCTAGAGGGGACGTTGACCCTTATCCCAATGGCCCTTCACCTCCCCTCCCTTCTGGCCCGTGTCCAGCCCAGAGAGAGGAGTGAAATTAACTGTCCTTTGTTATTGGGACACTTCCTGAGAGCAACAAAGGGCCTTTCACAGGGAGAACATGAAGCAAGTAGATGCAGGATGACCTGGAAGTCACAGAATTTGGTTGTTGAGGTGCCAGATGAAAAATACCCAGCAGGTCATGTTCAGAATTTGGAGCTAAAAAAGACATGCTCTTAAAGAAAAGAAATCCATATATGGCCAGCATGGCAGGTACACCTTTTGGAGTGAAGGACACTGGGCTGAATACTCAGAAACTGAAAACCCGTGGAAGGTTCTGCAAAGTCAGCGCTTGGTGGGAGCCAAGTTCCCTTCCGGGCTTCACCCCCGCTCTGGCTGGAGGCACCCCACGGGGAACCAGGGGAAACTGAGGCCCCAGGTACTGGTTCTCAGGCCCACCCCTCTCCCAGCCACCAAGACCACTTTAGTGCAGAGTTCTAGGCAGAGGGAGCAGCAAGTGGCAGGACCGTGGAGGAAAAGAACATGGAAAAACCAAGGGACAGAGAGCAGAAGGCTGGAGTGGAGAGAGAGCCGGTGCGAGATGCCCGTGGCTGTGGGCTCGGCCAGATCGTGGAGGAGTTTGGAGGCCAAGGAGAAGAGCTTCATCATTATCCTGAGAGCCAGGCTGCCCTTGATGGGAGTGAAGTGAGGGCGGAGCAGGGGCGGGGAGGAGCTGTATGAGTTGTCCTGGGGCTGCTATGGTACTAATAATTAATAATAGTAATAATAAACAACTGTGCGGCTTAAAGCAAGAGAAATGTACTCTTTTGGAATTCAGAAAGTAAGAAGTCTGAAATCAAGGTGTCAGCAGGGTCATGCTCCCTCTAATGGGTCTAGAGAAAGATCCTTCCCGGCCTCTTCCAGCTTCTGGGGGTTCCCGCCGATTCTTGCTGTTCTTTGGTCTGCATCTGTATCACTCCGATCTCTGCCTCCGTCTTCACGTGGCTCTCTTTTATGGCTCTCTTTTATGTGTGTCCCTGTGTGTACTGTCCTCTTATCAGCACTGGTCTTAGGGTCCACCCTAATTCAGTATGATCTCATTTTAACTAATTACACCTGCAAAGACCCTATTTCCAAAAAAGGTCATATTTGAGGTTTCAGGTGGACATGAGTTTGGGGGGACACTTCAATTCACAGTGGTGGTCTGATATGATTTTCATGTGGCACAAGGGACTCCAGCAGCACGAAGAATGGATTAAAGGAGGCCAGTGTGGAAGCAGGAGGCCAGCTTGGTGGGCAGGAGCGAGGTGGAGGGAAACTGGGCTAGGATGGGGATGGTGGCGATGGGGGGAAGTGGATGGAGTCCAAATATGCTTGGGAAGCAGAATCAACAGGACTTGGTGATGGACAAGATGTGGGCAGAGGGAAAGGGAGATTGTAAGAAATGCCCCAGGTTTCCGCGTGGCTGGTCTGTTTCATTATCAGTGAACCCAATTTGGTGAGACATAGGGTAGGATACGAAATAGACATGCAGAAGGGAAAAAAGAAAAAAAAAATTAAAAGAAAGAGAAGATGGCTTAGGCTTGTTTACACCCCATAAGATTTGCCCACAAGCTGCAGGAGTTCTCTGGGGACACCTCACAACCTCCTGGCTCAGCGCGTGGGCACCACATGGAAACGCTGATGGCCCAGCAATAGAATAAATAACCCTCCCAGTGAGCTCATCCTAAATTAGGTCTCCCCTCCTTGCTCACTCCAGCCCCTGGACTGGTGAAATTGCTGGCAGTGTGACAGAATGCAGCGTCCTGTGGCCCTGGGGCTGGGACTGCCCGGTGCTAGGGGACATGGCCTGACACAGGGGCAGGCGCAGTTGTTCAGAGTCCAGATCAATGACTCAGAGTGCTGGGAAAGGCCCCAACCTCTTCTTCCATTGCAGTTCCTTTTGGGGGCTCCTGGTATCATAGAGATGAGGAACATGATCATTGGAGCCAGGCAGCCTGGGTTTGTCTGGAGTCTGGGTGAGTTCCCTGTGTCTAGGTTAGTAACAAACTATCGTGAACTTGGTGGCTTAAAAACAACAGAAATTTCTACTCAAGTCAGCAGGCCAGAGGTCTGAAGTCAGTGCCTCAGGGCTGAAATCCAGGTGTGGGCAGGGACGTGCTCCCTCTAGAGGCTCCAAGGGAGGATCCTTCTTTGCCTCTTCAAGCTCCTGGTGGCTGCTGGTGATCCTTGACTTGTGCTCACATCACTCCAATCTTCAAGGACAGCATCTTCAAGTTTCCCGCTGCTTCCCTCTTGTAGGGGTACATGTGATTGCATTTAGAGCCTATTGAGTAATCCAGGATAATGTCCCCAACTCAAGATTCCTAATTTACCTTTTTTTTTTTTTGACCGTACCATGCGGCTTGTGGGATCTTAGTTCCCTGACCAGGAATCGAACACGTGCCCCCCTGCAGTGGAAGCGCAGAGTCTTAACCACTGGACCGCCAGGGAGTCCCTCAAGATTGCTAATTTAATCACATCTTTTCCCATATAACATCCAGGGATTAGGACCTGATATATTTGGTTGGGGGTGGAGGGTAGCTTTATTCTGCCTGCTACAAATTCCTTCACTTACAGTCTGCATGGCAAGTTACTTTTCTCTCTTTGCTTCCGTTTCCTCATGTGTGAATAGCAGAGACTCTGCTTTTAATGAAAGAACCCCCAACCTTTAGGTGGCCACAAAGTCATTGGAATAAAGACCGCATTTCCCAGGGTCCCTTGCAGCTTGACGAGACCATGTGGCTAGGCTGTAGCCAGTGGGATGTGTGTAATCTCTGGGCAGCGTCCTACCCCTCCTCTTTCTTCGTGCTTGCTGGTCAGGAGTTGGACGTGGTGGCTAAAGAACTGGAGCAGCCACCTGGGGCCAGGAGGTGAATTTGGGAGGTGCTCGTAGGTGCTTATGAGGATTGATTAAGAGGAGCATATTTCTTTCTCCTCCCCCTTCCCCTCTACCCCTTGTTCGTCCTCCTCCTCTTCCACCATGAGTATTTCTCTCTTTCTCCTCCCGTCCCTCACTTCTCCCCTCTCCCTCTTCCACTTCCTTTCGCGCTTCCTTCCCACCCCCCACCCCACATTCTCTTCTTTATCGTCACCACTGCTGCTTTAGTTGTGAGGCTCCTGGACTGGCAGGCGACCTTGGCCACTACACTCAGCCCTCTGACCCGCGGAGTGTTGGGGATCTTTGCCTGGAATGCCTATCTAAGCCACACCCACAGCTTGTTTCTTTAGTCATTCTTGATTATTAACACAAACAAGCAGGGACTAAGCAAGCTGCTGTGCTGGGCACTTGACATACCTGCTTTCCAAACTTTACAGCAGTTATTTTGTAAAATGATCATGGTGTGAGGGATCGTGTTATCTTTATGAAAGTCCTAGCTGGCCCAGTGTTACAGGTGAAGAAGTTGAGGCTCTGAGCCTCACAGTTTCACAGCTGGAGGGGGCGGAATCAGGAGTCCACCTGCTCCTATGCTCTTAGCCATGGCACTGCATTCTTCCGTGGTAGATTACGGACCCCTGATAGGGGGCTGGCCAGTAAGGGAGACCAAGGGAAGACAGATCAGCCCCGCCCTTGGGGAATTCCTCATGGAGTGGGGCATGCTGGCTTGGGGAGGCCCCTTGGGGTCAGCCCCTGAGGTGGTTTCCTGGAGAAGGTAATATATGAACTGAATCATGGGGAGAGGGTGGGGTGTGTACAGGGACAGTGAGGTGAGCTCTGGGGTAGCGGGATCAGGGTGTGTTGCGGAATCAGGAAGTGGACAGTTTGTTCCGGGGATGGGTAAGGGTTTTGAGTCTGGGCAAAGTAGTGCTTCCTGCTTTCAGTGAGAGATCTATAAGTTTCTTCCTTCTTCCACCATGAAATTTGTTTTCATCATATTAGCATAACACATATTTATTGGGAGAAAATTTGGAAAATACAGGAAATCATAGAGCAGACTTCTCCACCTAAGCGTTCACTGCTATCAATTTATTTTTATATTTTGGGACTTCCCTGGTGGTGCATTTGTTAAGACTCCACGCTCCCAATTCAGGGGCCCCAGGTTCAATCCCTAGTCAAGGAACTAGATCCCACATGCATGCCGCAACTAAGGAGCCTACCTGCTGCAACTAAGACCCAGCGCAACCAAATAAATAAATAAATATTTATTTATTTTTACACCTTTTTTTTTTTGGCCATGCTGGCACGTGGGGTCTTAGCATGGCTTGGCCATGGTTTGACCAGGGATCGAACCCACACCCGCTGCGTTGGAAGCCTGGAGTCTTAACCACTGGACAGCCAGGGAAGTCCCCACTGCTGTTAATTTATTAGTGGCTGTGCTCACCCTCATGAGACCTTCCAATGCCAGGCACCCTGCTGCCTGCTTTCCACACAGGGCAACTTCTCGCTGTGTCCTGACATGGTGGATGGGCAAGGAGGCTCTCTGGCCTCTTATAAGGGCACTAATCCCATTAATGAGGGCTCCACCCTCATGACCTTAGCACCTCCCAAAGGCCAAAGGCCCCACCTCCTAGTGCTGTCTCACTGGGGGTTAGGATTTCAACATGAATTATGGGGGGTGGGGTGGGACACAGACCTGCAGTCCATAAAAAGTTCCACTCAAGACCCCTCCTGCTACCGTTTTATAGCCACGGCCATCTCCCACCCCTGGCAACTGCTAATCTGTTCTCCATTTCTATAATTTTTTCATTTCTAGAATGTTATATAAATGAAATTACATGGTATATAACCTTTTGAGACTGTTTTTTCCCCTCAGCAGAATGCCCTTGAGTATCCTCCATGTAATTTTGCATCCCACAGCATGACTGTATTCAATTAGATGAATAGATCATAACGTATTTAACTAACCCCCTCCTACCTACCTAGTTTATTTCCATTTAAAAGTATTTTGAGTTATGCTGTGGCAAATATCCTTGAAGCTGTGTATTTGCTTATATAAAGTATCTGCTCATATAAAGATTTGTTTCTGAAGACAGATTCCCTGCTTTGGACTTGCTGAGTCACGCATGTTTGAAAAAACATCTCTCCTAACTGGCCAGTATAAGCGATGTCCTAATTTTCACCCCTCCCACTGATGTGGGAGACTCTTTGGGTCCCTACACCCTCACCCTCTTTCTTAAGGAGGAAGCTCTTGTTCTCCTAAGCTCATCTCAGGTCTGGGGTTGCTAAATATGGACAGGACGGGACCAGAGCAGAGAAGCAGCCGGAATATCAGCAAGGGGGCCCCGAGGTCAAAGGGCGAGGTGGTGGGGCTCTGGCCCTGGTGTGGGCTCAGTGGTAGAAGTGTCCCAGTTTGATGAGAGTGCGGTGCTGCTCTACCAGTAGGAGACAGGAAGGTTGGGGGGCGCTTTCTATGCCTGATGCCCTCCCAGCCTCTTGGTGCTCTTGTCCCATTTTAACGAGACCACCATCGTGTAGGGGTCACAAACACAGGTTCTTAGGGGCCAGATGGATCGTGGAAATGGTGATGTAAGAAAAACATGCTCTCTCCTTTCTCCTGAGACACATGACCCTATGCTCCAGCAATCTTCCTCCCTCTCCACTCTTTGACAGATGTAAGAGTACAAGAAATATTCTCTTTTCTTCTTAACTGGCACCAGCGCAATACACTGTAGCCTCGGGGCTTTGCTCTTGCTGGCCCCTGCACCTGGCATGCTCTTCCCCAGAGATCCCAGCTCACCCCTCACCTCCTGCAGGATTCCCCCAATGTCACCATCTCAGGGAGGCCTTCTTCGCTCCCCGCGCCCCGCAGCACTCCTAGCCCACTTTCTCTGCTTGATTTTCGCAGTAGCATTCATCACCAACCACAGTCTGTACATGTCGTGCATTTAGATTCTTTTTGCCTGTTTCCCCCCATATTTTTGTTGTCTTGTTCCCAGCCGTATCCTCAGTGCTGAGAACAGTGCCTGACTCATGGTAAGCACTCAGAACATCTTGTTGAATGAATGAGTGAATGAATGAATGGGTGAACTAACAGATAAATGAATGAACAAATGAATGAATGAAAGAAAAGAATGAATGAAAGGAAGGAAGGAAGGGAAGAAAGAGAAAAAAGGAAGGAAGAAAGGAAGAAAGAGAAAGGAAGGAAGGAAGGAAGAAAGGAAGAAAGAAAAGCTAACTCACTCTAGCATAAGTTAAACCATGCTGGTCCATGGCACCTGGCAGACTCCTGAACGAAAGGGAGGGGTGAGGCCTGGGGTAAGCCGATGTGTTGCCGTCTAAAGGAAGCACCCGCTGTTCCACTCCAGCCCACTGCTGCCTGGTCTTCAGTTTTTCAGGACTGAGTGAACAATCTCAATTTAAGTTACCATACCAGATAAAATAGCCAATATTTGAGCATTTGGGGCCTACAGAAATGGCAATTCCATGTGATCCAAACAATACACAGGACTTCCCTGGTGGCACAGTGGTTAAGAATCTGCCTGCCAATGCAGGGAACATGGGTTCGATCCCTGGTCCGGGAAGATCCCACATGCCGTGGAGCAACTAAGCCCGTGCGCCACAACTACTGAGCCTGAGCTCTACAGCCCATGAGCCACAACTATTGAAGGCTGCATGCCACAACTACTGAAGCCCGTGCGCCTGGAGCCTGTGCTCTACAAGAGAAGCCACCACAATGAGAAGCCCGCGCACCGCAACAAAGAGTAGCCCCCGCTCGCTGCAACTAGAGAAAACCCGCACGCAGCAATGAAGACCCAACACAGCCAAGATAATAATAATAAAAAATAATATAATTAAAAAAAAAGTTTTAAAGCAAACAGTACACAATTCCTCCCAATTTCAGTTGCTGCCGACAAGTTTTCAACCACATTATTCACCACAACAAACCCACTGCTTGGGCCAAAGGGACACGTCTCTGAGCTGGCTTCTCCCAGGACCACCAGTCTGCAAGCTGCATAAAGGCTTTCAGTAGCTAGTTGTCACCCCCAAAAGAAAAGCATCAGCTCTGCCTGGGTCCTTGGGTTCCACAGAGAGCGGCTGGGCCAACAGAAATGGAGAGGTGGGGGAGAAGGGAAACGTGGAGGAATCCCCCCTCCTCCATGTAACAACTGCCGACCCCTGCGAGAAGCCTCTTCTCAGGGAGGGGCTTCTGCCCCCGGTGGGTCTCCCCAAGCCACGTGGGGCAGCCCCAGCTTTCTGGGCCCGGCCTGAGTCCCTTCTTGCTCCAGGCTGTGATTCCGTCAGGCCGCAGGAGCGTGTCAGTGATGGTGCTGCCTGTCATCAGATGCACAGATGTTCGAAACTCAGAAAGCTGCTAAAGAGGCTTCTAGGCAATCGAGGGGGGTTGGGTGGGGAGAAAAGAAGCTTCTGGAAATAAAACAAGCCAGTCACAGAGGGCAGTGTGATGGGGCCTTGGTGGGATTGAAGAGTGGTCCTGCCTGTGGGAAGGGTCAGGTCAGCATGGCCCTCCCCTTGGAACATGCGATGGGGCAGTGCTAGCCGGGCCCAGGATGGGGCGCAACCTGCCCCTAAGTCCAGTCGGGAGGCCCCCTCCCACCCTGCCAAGTGTCCCAGGGCCTCCCATTGCTTTGGGTCGGACACAGCCTCCACGTGCTGGCAATCCATCCCACCATTCATTCACTCACCGTCTCATTCAATTTTCAGCTCCTTTGTGCTAAACGTCTACCACGGCTCTGTGTGCTGCGGAGACAGCCGTGAGCAAGGGGCAAAGCACTGGTGGCCCGGCTCCTTCACTGAGTGGAAAGTAGGTCAACAAGTGACGTGCAGTGCAAGGCTGGGGCTGTGGAGATGCTCACCCCAGTGCAGCCACCGCCTGCCTTGCTCCCGCCCTCTCCATCTCTCCACAAACACCATCATCTCCTTTTCTCTTTTGCCACAGACCACGAAGGTCCACACGACAAAGCCCACGTTATTCACAACCGAACCTGGCTTCTCTTTCTGGAACGTTGGAGAGTGGATGCTCTTGACAGGCACCGGCTGCTCCAGGTGAGGGGAAGACTTTGCCGTTCCAGGCAGGGCTGTGGGGTGGGAAGGGGAAGGGGAGCGGTTCTTCCCTCCTCATCAGGAAGGTTGGAGTTTTCTGACACAGCAAAGAAACAGCAACGACTGCAAATCAGTTAGCCGTTGTACTTGTACAGGTGGAAGGTTTCCATCCTGCCACGCGTTTATGGCCATTTGGAATCATGCATTTTCTTGGTAATATATCTGTCTTCTCCGCTTGCTTGAAATGATCAAACTAACAGTTATTGGCTGCTTCAATATGTTGCATTATGTGTATTTACTCATTCAAGACTCAGAACACCTTATGAGCTAGGGTCCATCGTCGTCTCCTGTTTGTAGTATAGGAAATTCAGGCGCAGAGAGGTTAGGTAGGATGGCCAAAGACACACAGTTAGAAAGAGGAGGGATCTGGAATTTGAACTTAGGACGAAGGTCCTATGTTCGTAATTTCTATCCCAAGTTGATTTGTCGGCAGGTGAAGGCAGTGACCATGCCTGCTTGTTCAGCATGGGGTCCCACAGCATCTGGCTTGGAGTTGATGTTCGGTACCTTTTTGTGGAATGAATGAATGAATGAATGCACCTTTACCAGGATGGATGGTGCCTACTTCTGTGAGGGGCTATTGGGCTCTCTGTACTGTGTTTTTTTATTTTTTGGTTGCGCCAGTTTTTAGTTGTGGCAGGCGGGCTCCTTAGTTGCGGCTCCAGGGCTCCTTAGTTGCGACCTGCGAACTCTCAGTTGCGGCATGCATGTGGGATCTAGTTCCCGGACCAGAGATCAAACCCAGGCCCCCTACACTGGGAGCGCAGAGTCTCACTCACTGGACCACCAGGGAAGTCCCCTGCCTGTATTGTTTTTGTTCTAATTCACGTTTGGCAAGTGGTTAGCTCTTGGCACGTGGAAGTTACTCAGAAAATGTCCACTGACTGGATGAATGACTGAGGGAGAGAGTGAGTGACTCTGAAGTTGATGAGGCCAAGAGGCAAAAAGGGAGAGAGGGAGGGACTGAGCCCAGACATGCATTTGCCCAGGCCCCAGTCTTGGTTTTCTCCTCGTTGGACCACTGCTATTGTTGTTTTGCTGTTCTGTTGTCATGAATCTGGACCTTTGCTTCTTTCCTGTATCCTCTGCGTCAACATCAGGGGATCAGGGCGTTTGGGACACCTGGACGGCATCAGGATGTCCCTGTGAGCGCTGGGTTTTTGTGGTGGCAGAGTCCAGCAGACCTCACAACATCCCAGCAGCTCTGGGAGAAGCCCCAGCTGTGATGTCCAGGACTTGAGGCGGGATACAGGGCCCATGGAAGACGGTGAACACTCCTGCTGCCTTTTGTGGATTCTCAGCCCCTGGTGTGTGTGGGCGCTCAGCCGGTGGCTGCTGGGTGTCCATCCAGGCCTTCACGCGTACACTCGTGCATTCCCTCGTTTGCTGCGTTTGGCCCGGTTACCTGCCATGAGCCCTGGCCTCGCCCCCTCCCAACACTGTGAGCAAGTTAGTCCCAAAGTGCTGTGAGCTCAGTGTCCTTATTGTTAAAACACAGACTGTGACTGTCCCTTTTTTGCAAGATGATTGTGGGTTAAACAAATTAAGGCAGTAAAGCTGCAAGAACAGAGCAAGGCCTGCAGGAGACCCTTAACAAATGGAAAGGCACAGGTGTCTGCAGGTGTATGGGCATCAGTTCACTCACAAATGAGGCCAGTGGTATCTCCAGGAGACGCATGAGTTCTCAGATGAGACCCAGTTGGGTTGGGACGGAAAAGAGAGAAGGAATTTTTCCACCCTCATCTTTATGTTCACTTTATTTTCTGAGAAAAGTGTGCTGTGTATTGAGAAAAGCAGAATGGGGTGACTTGGTGTTAAGTTTGGAGATTTCTCTTATTCGTTAATCTTTCACTAACAAGTGTAGTCCAGGGCAAATCCCTAACAATTCTGGGATTTGGGAAGAAAAGACAAAGCCATTTGTGGGCCATTCTGGTTCTCTTCTGCAAAAATTCTCAAGCCAGAGCAGCAGGGCAGGGTGGTGTGGGGAGTATCCTGCCTTTGGAAGAACATGTGGGAAGCCAGTGTCACATGTAGAGCCGGGATAAAAAGATTTGATGCTGGTAAGTGCACAGGTTGTCCTAGGGTGGGCTTGGGTGTGGGTTCTGGTCTTTTCCAACAAGGAAGAGAATTTTTGCCTTCATTTGGGTGTGGTTGAGTGGCTAAAGGGGCTAGGCCTGGAGTTACCTGCCAAAGAACAATCTCGATGTGTGCATTTCTCCAAGCATTGGCCAAATCCATAACGATGGACATCGTGCATTCATCCATCACTTTGTTCATTTATGACATTTATTATAGAATAAGTGGGAATATCAGATAAGGTGTCTGAAAACAAAGAAATCCCTTGTGGTTCTACCACTCAATTTATTTTATTTTTCATTTATTTTATTTTTAATTTTTAAAAAATTGACGTACAGTTGATTTACAATGTTTCAGGTGTACAGCAAAGTGACTCAGTTATTCTTTTTCATATTCTTTTCCATTATAGATTATTACAAGGTATTGAATATAGTTCCCTGTGCTACACATTAGGCCTTTGTTGTTTATCCATTTTATATACAGTAATGTATATCTGTTAATCCCAGATTCCTAATTTATCCCTCTACCCCCGTTCCCCTTTGGTAACCATAAGTTTGTTTTCTATGTCTGTGAGTCTGTTTCTGTTTTGTAAATTAGCTCATTTGTATCATTTTTTAAGATTCCACATATAAGTGTTATCACTGGCGGACTCTCAACCACTGCGCCACCAGGGAAGCCCACGTGTGTCTTTTTGAATTAGAGTTTTCGTCTTTTCCAGATATATGCCCAAAAGTGGGATTGCTGGATCATATGGTAGCTCTATTTTCAGTTGTTTTAAGGAACCTCCATACTGTTCTCCACAGTGGCTGCACCAATTTACATTCCCACCAACAGTGTAGGAGGGTTCCCTTGTCTCTGCCACTCAGTTTAAATCAGCTACATATGCATGCATTTCCCTAAGTGGTATAGCAGGGCCATTAGGTGTTTAGAAAGGACATGGGAAAACAAAGCCATGTTATCACCAGGCGGTGTTTGATGGAGCCATTAGCACACAACCACGAAGGTAGGGACCTCCAGCCTTCACCTCCTGGCCGGTCAGAGGCGTCGTGCGGTCCAGGGATAAAAGCATCCTGTCAGCTCCCACTGCTCCAAGCCAGGAAGCTGAGGTGTTCTTGGGAAGTTCGGGCATGGGTACCAAATGGATGTCCCAGAAACAGTCCAGTGAGGAAATAACCATCAGGGACCCTGACCCCATCCTACCTTGGCAGTGAAGGGAGGTGAAGTTCTGCTGGAGGTGCGCCACCATCATCCTCCCCGTGTCCGTGCACACCAGCCACCAGCACCTGCATTTCTCTGCCCAAGGGCTTCCTGTGGTAACGGTGCGAGATTTGCCATTCTTGGGGCCAGCTGAAGTACTGGGAGTTGCTGCCCCCTGGGAGCGGTCCTCAGCCAGTGACTCACAGGAATGGTGCATGAGTCTCTTCCAGTGGGCCGGCACCCAGTCCCCCCAGCACCATTGAGCTCCAGCCGCTCAGACACTCGGGTGGTAGCTGGTGACACTTCCTGTGCTGGCTTCCCTCACTTCTCACCCTCCATCAGGTCTTCTGCGGACGCACCTCCCAACCAGATCCCTCGCATTCAAATCCTTGCCTCAAGGTCTTTTTCTAGAAGCCCACTGTCTGCCCACACAGCATGTAGGCAAGGAAGACAGATGGTAAAACCCATACTGGTGACCAGTGCTTTAAATGGAGGCCCAAGGAGCAGTGGAGAGGCTATGGGGACTTAGCCTAGAAGGAAACAAATACCTCTGTTTGGGATTCTCAAAAACAGATTCTTGCTGGGAACTTTTCTAACATGCAGGAGACTTTTAGAGGAACTCAGAAACATTTACCCAGCGGTTCCTCTGTACCAGATGTTGAGACACAATACTGAGGCCGAAAAAGCTTGGTCTCTCTCATGCAGTTCATGATATAACTGGGGTGAGGTTGATCAAATGATCCAAGGAATAAATGTGCTGTAACACATGGTAGGAAGGAGAGGTGAGAGGCGCTCTGGCTGCTTTTAAAGGAGGTTTTGACCTAGTCGGCTCCGAGGCGTGGGGCTCCAGAGCATGGGGAGGCTTTGACCAGGTGCAAAGGGAGGGACCAGTGTTCCAGGCAGAGGGCCTGGCGTTTGCAAAAGCACAAGGGCGGGGGGATGTGTGCTGGAGAAGATGCACGGGGCCAGCGAGACGAGCTCACAGGGGACGAGACTGGGAAACTGCCGTCTACGGCCATTCAGGATTTTACCCTGGAGTCTTGGAGACTGTGAAGCCAGCGACGGGCTTTAGGTAACATCATTTGCGTGCTGAAGAGATCCCTCTGGCTGCTGTATGATCCACTCAGAGTTTATCTAAAGATTCCCTCCTGTCCCCTCCCCGCCTCTCCCGCCCACTAAGACCCTTGGACTGGAACCAGGGAGCAGGAAGGCTGGGGTTCACCACGACAGAAATGACTGTCGTTCCGTTTGAACCAGCCCAGCACACAGTGGTTCTCGTCTTGCCAATTACCTTGTCGTTTCCAAAAGCACGTTCACGCTGGAGGAATGAATGGGGCTGGTGCGGCCTTATATAACAGTTGGATGTCCCTCGCGGCTGGAAAATAGTGCTCCTGTCAGACGATAAGCCCCAAAGAACACGCCTTGGATCTGATAAACAGATGTTGGCAAATGGGAGGTTTGAAGGCAGTGCCAAGCTCTGTGGTTTGGACTGGCCCTACGAGTGAAACAATCGAAGCAGCTAACCATCTGCAGGAGGGGAAAAAGTAGGGGAAATTCAGCCTGAGACAAAGAGGCAGTGTAGGAGGCGTAGGGCCTGCAGCGTGCACGGCTCTGCCACGTTACCACAGCCTCGCAGGCTGCCACCAGCCCACCCAGCGGGACGCCATGGTTGCAGGGCCCGTCGACCATCCTGTTCATCCACCAATGTTCCTTCCTGTGGCGCCTCCTTTGAAAGTAAAGGGGTGGGGTTGGGTTATGCGGGTGGGCATGCGAAGGAAGACTGTGGACGATCTGTAGAGAGCTCTTGGGGCCCATGCGTTGTCCTTCATGTTTGATGATGTGGCTTAGAAGCTGTAAAGCCTTTACTTGTTTTGCCATGGATGGCTCTGAACTGAGCTGGGCAGATTCCCTCACCCAGTGTGGCTCGTGACCACGGACCATCTACCAGAAGCCTGGCTGAGGTTCCAATGCAGTGGGCCTGGTAGGAGGTCGTGGAACCACATAGAGAGCCCGCTCGGGCATTCTTTTAGGACAACATCTACTGTTTGGAGGAGCAGAGGGCAGGGCCCATGTCTGTCAACCAGCTCCACTCCTCCAGGGCTCACACAGTAAGTCCTCAGACCAACAGCTCCTATGTCCTGGATAGAAATGCAGAATCTCAGACCCTACCCGAGACCAATCAAATGAGAATCTGCCTTTTCACAAGATCCCCAGGTAATCAGCAGGCATATTATAGTTTGCAAAGGGTGGGTCTAAAGGGTATCAGTAAGTGGTCCGTTATTAGAAGCAGTTTTTCTGTGCCAGGTATTGTGTTTTCCATACTTCATCTCATTTCATCCTTAAAATCACTCCAGGGGACAGAGGGAAACTAAGATGCAGGTGAGGACACGGGGGCTGGGTGATGTCCAGTCTTGTGCCCAAGGTCATACAGCTGGTAAAGGGTGGGGTCAGGTCTGGGTGGCCACTGCTCTCCTGCTCCCTTCAAGAGAGCCTAGCTGGACGCTCTCCTTCCACGGCTTGGCAAACCTAGGTCTCTTACCCAGAATCCTTCCTCTGTCTGGTGCCCAAGCCGGCTCTTAACCTGCTGTGGTCCCATGGCCTCCTGCACAGAGCAGGGCCTCTAGAAACGTCTGGGGAATGATGGAGACTGTGCTCCAGACAGCCGAGTGAAATGGTGAGCAGCCTGGGCGTGGACAGAGAGACTCACATCTAGAAAGACCTCATCTCAAGCAAATACTGGCTCCGGTGATGCTAGGGTGCACACCCCACACTCCCACTCCTGTAGACTCCCTATTCTGTGAAGGCCGGGCTGGGTGGAGGGCCCCGTGCGTATGTGTCTGTACACATTATACACGGTAAGAGCCGCAGAAGGCAGCTCAGTTGAAAGCCAGAGTGTTGTTTTTTTTTCTTTCATTTTTAAATGTAAAAGCCTGGTGATGTTGGAACAGATTTTGGCCTGGATTTGGCATTGCATTTTTTTTTTTATTTCACTTCCATTAGGGGCTTAAGTTGTTGGGTTTGGACAAGAACTAGGCAGGCAGCTGTGGCTACTTGCCTGCCGGAATTTAATCTTCTCTCTTTTGTGTGTGATGGTGACCCACAAGGCCCCGGTTAGGTGCCACTATCGCTTGAAACAGGGATTCCGCACCAGGGGCCCATGAGCCTTGTGGTGGTGCTCTTACTGGACAGGCAGCCCCAGTTGGCACTGGACAGGCAGCCATGAATGCTTGAAGGCCTGCTTCTGGGCTGAGGAGATGAATGAAGCAATGTAGCTATTCCCTCTCTTTCTCTCTCTTGCTCCCCGATTCCTCTCTGATCCTTAATATCTTACTTCTTTGGCTTGTCACCTTTTAAGGAGAGGCAAGTAAACTAATCCCTTTGGGAATAGATGTCAGGTGCTAATTCCATCATGCTTTTTTAGCCCAAACACCCAAATTTAGTAAAAAAAAAAAAATTCTAGGGCAGGACTTTAAACATCTAGAAGAGATTAAATTTCATCTCTATCGCATTTTTCCAAATGCCATATGCAGGTTTGCGAAATCCTGGGATACCCATTGTAACTGCAACCCATTCTGGTCTAGGATTTAGGAAAAGGCAGGGCCAAGTTCAGATCTTTCATTTATTCATTCATTCAACAAAGTTGCTACGTGCCCAGTACTCTTCTGGGCTCTGGGATTCTGGGTCCCCGCTCTGTGGAATCTCCATTCTTAGAGACAGACACTAAATACATGAACAAACAAGGCAGTTTCAGACCCTGATCAGTGCCACAGGACAATACAATGGACACTGTGTTGGGGGCATGAGGGTGGGGAGGGTACTCTTAAATGGGGTAGTCAGGGAGGGCTTCTCTGAGGAGGTGACACCTAAGCTCAGATCTATGTGGCCAGAGAGAGCTGGGGAATGATCCTCAGGCTGAGCCTCCAGGCTGCCAGAACAGCAGAGGCAGAGGCCCCAAGGAAGGAACAAGCTTGGCTTGTTAGAGGAACAGAATGAAGGCTGCTTCCAGGGAGAGAGCAAGGACTTGAGCCTGGAAAGGGCTGCAGGGACCAGACCCCACTTGCGGGGCCCAGCAGGCCCCAGGATGAAATTGGATTTTTATCTAAAGTGCTTTGGGCGTGCCATGATCTGATTTAGGGTTTAGAAGACCCCTCTGGCTGCTGTGTTGAAATGGACAAAAGTGGGAGCCCAGAGGTTGGTGAGGAGAGTCAGGTGGTCTCAGGAGTGGAATGATGGGGCATTGAGCTCAGCCGGTGGGGACACTGTATAGGGAGAGATGCCCCAGAAGGGCAGCCTTTCCCCACCTGTAACTGCCTCTTTCCAGCAAACCATATTTCTTCCACATTAACAACAACAGAACCCTGACGCCTGTGGGACTCTGGCGGGAAAAACAGAGCTCCACTGCGTTAGTGCATCAGACACATGAGGGGCGAATCCCGAAGGAGGGTCAGGGTAACACAGTCATAATTTCCTTCCATTTCTTCATCATCTCTGACTCACAGACACAATCTCAAGAAAGAAATACACTCATTTATTTATTTACACCTTGTCTTGTTACAAAATGATAGACTCTCTAAACAGAGACATTACAGAGAGGAAATCATCTTGAGTGTGTGTGTGTGTGTGTGTGTGTGTGTGTGTGTGTGTGTGTGTGGTGTGTACTTTATATTACTGAGTGCCTATTATATGCCAGGCACTGAGCTTAAGCTCTTTATTACCTTACTTAATCCTCTCACCAACTCTAGAGGTAGGAACAATTATTATCCTCATTTTAGGCTGCTGGGGGTTATGAAACTAGCCCCAGATCACACAGGTAGCACCAGGTAGGAAGGCATTCAAACCCACAGTCCATCTGTTTCCGGAGCCGATGTTCTCATCATTGTTCTCTACTGGTTCCACCATCTGCTGGGCAAAGGCTGGGAGCCTTGGTTTACTAATTGGCTAATAGAAAGGCTCTTTTGCACAGAGTGGATTTTGTCTTTTTGTTCCAGCTAATCACCCATGCTCTAACAGTAGAGGTCTTTTGTCCATATTGGAGGCAGTACCTTGGGCTGATGGGAAAAAGTTTTCCTGCTGATCTTTATTTGCCATTTTCTACCCAATACGTTGAAAATCCCTTGCCGCCAGAAGAACATTCCAGGATCAGAGGATGCCACTTCCCCACACAGAGTTCAAGACAGTTCTTTCTGTGGTTTCTGAACCCAGCTCATTGTCGCGGATGAAATCTCTGCGGATGAGAGCAGTGTTTTCAAATGAGTCACACTGATCATGGCTCATGGAATCTATTTAGTCGTTTGTGACAAGCAATTTTAAAAACAGGAATAGAGAGCTCGCTTTGGCAGCACACATACTAAAATTGGCACGGGACTTCCCAGGCAGTCCAGTGGTTAAGACACTGTGCTTCCACTGCAGGGCGCGTCGGTTTGATCCTTGGTTGGGGAACTAAGCATGCTGTGCAGCATGGCCAAAAAATAGAAAAAAATAAAATAAAATAAAATAAAATTGGCACGACACGGAGAACGTTAGCGTGGCCCCTGTGTAAGGAGGACATGCACATTTGTAAAGCATTCCATATTTTAAAAAATTAAATTAAAAAAAGGAATAGAATAGAAAATACCAGTATCGGGGTACCTCTCTCACAGTAAGGGAAATACTGTTTGTTAAACTTTTCTTTTAGTTTATGTGCACTAGGTCACAGTTTTGTGGAGGACTTAAACATTTGAGAGCCACTGAATCAGAGTGTTGTTGGAAGATCCTGCACCTGGAGAAAAAACATTTTACCACTCGTGGGTCTTGTACCTCATCTACACCAGTCGTTTCAACTTACAGTGTTAAGATATCAGAGAGTCAAGATCAATGTTAAGAGGCTCCAGTCTACCTGTCCCACCTCCTCTCTGAGGATAGGGCTGGTTTTGTCAAGGACTGGTCCAGGCAACAGCCCAGAGGGAAGTCTTTCCATTGAAATCTGGGTAATGCGTTTCAATTCTGATGTCACTGTTTCAATTCAGATTATAATCGATAGGAGTGACAGTGTGTAAAGATAGTGACTGTCTCTTGAGTACTTCCTATCCACTAGGCATTTCCCATGTTGCGTCTCATGAAACTCTCATGGCAACCCTATGAGGTATAGGTTCTATTCTTATTCCTAATTTACTGAGACTCAGGTGGTAGAAATCACTTGCCCACGTGTATGAGTCAGGAATTGTTTGGTTGCAAGTGGCAGTAACTGACAAGACCAGGGTCCTCTGGCTTTAGGCACTGCGGGATTAAAGAACTCGGATAAAGCCAGGAATCTCTCTTTGTCTCTTAGTTCTGCTTTCCTCTGTGATGGCTTCATTTCATATAGTCTTTTCTGTATGGTACCATATAGTACTAGGCAACTTGGGCTCATGGTCTACCATTTTACACTCCAGCACCTCTTTCGTGATAGTTGCAGCCAAAGTCCTGTCTTTCACTCCAATTGGCCAACGTGACTCTGTGCTGGGGCCTGAGGGTCAGCCCCACCTGTGACACAAGGGCTGAGAGATGGGAGGAGTCATTCTATGTATCAGGTAATTTTTGCCTCATCACAAGCCACCCAAAACTTAATGGCTTAAGACAATAACCATGTATTTAGTTCATGATTCTGTGAGTTGGCGATTTAAGCTGGACTCATCTGGGTAATTCTTCTGGTCTCATGTGGGCTCCCTCATGTATTCCAGGGTTGCCTGCAGGTCGCAGGGCTGGCTGGCTCTAGGCACAGAGGTCCTACCCTGTTCATTATGGGCTCCCATCCTCCAGCAGGCTAGCCCGGGCATGCCCTCAGGGAAGACACAGTGGTCCAAGAAATGGAGTAGAAGAGCACAAAGTCTCTTGAGATTAAGCTTGGAACTGGCACACCGTTACTTTTGGCACAAGTTGTTGAGAGAGGCTCAGAGAGGTGAGGCAGCTGTCTGTGTTCAGTAGTGGAAAGCCCAGAGAATCACGGAAAAAGCCTGACATTGTGGATCTGTGAAACTACCACCTGTCTCTGGAGTTCCCGTAATGGATGAAGAAGCCTCATCATTTAGGCCTACGATGGCATGTATTCTCTTAATTGCATCCTGAAACATTCCTAATTAACACACCGGTGTCCCCTGAACAATCTTACCGAAGTCTTTGGTTATGCGAGGCCGTGAGCCAGCCAGTGAGGATTCCTTTCCCTGTGTTATGCTTTCTTGGTGCTGCTCAGGGCTTGTTATTCTGCAGGGTTTACAGAAATAGCCTTTTGGGTTTTATTCCAGAGCCTTCCTCTCTCTAAGATCCATGCATGTGGCTAGAGCAGGTTTCTCAGTCATGGCCATATTGACATTTGGGGTAAGATAATTCCTTGTGGTGGGGCCGTCCTGTGCCTTGTAGGGTGGTTGGCAGCATCCCTGGCCTCTACACACTAGATGCCTCTCTCCAGTTTATGACAACCAAAAGACATCTTAGCGGGTGGAGGTGCGAACAGAAATATCCCCTGTTGAGAACCACAGAGTTAGAGGGATAAACTGGAGACAGATTTGAATGCTGCCTACAAAAGTTCCAAGTATCTCTCTCCTTTCACAGTTGTTTCTTTACGTATGTCAGGATGGTCATGCTTAAATTCCCATTCACAGCAGGAAACACTCTCACAGTACTCTCTGGCCAAACGAGCACCCTCGTTACAGGGCCTTGCCAGTTCCCCAGAAACACATGGGGGAATTCTGAATCCCCCTGGACCTAGATGGGACCTTGAGAAAGCTTTCAGGTTGTTTAACCTGGTTGTTCTCATACTTAGACTGAAATGGGGCCATAGCTTGAAGGTTGGGTGATATCCACAGACCTGGCTCAAAACTGGTATAGAGAGCAGGTTGGAATGTTTAGAAATAAGAATATGTTTCCTTGAAAGAGCCCTGGATTTGAGCTGAGTTAGGTCGTAAAGACAGGAAGCCGAGCTTATGGCGGACTGACATTTCCAGCACCCAAGTGGGCCTTGAGGATAAAGAGATAAAACGTTTCCAAGACCTCGTTGCAAGGGAACGTTCCTGGATGAGAGGCCCACAGCCAACCCAGCATCAGCCCAGTCTCGACAAGGGAAACTGGGTGTGTTTGGGCTTTGTCTAACATCTTGGAATGATTAATTTAGTCTTCTGCTCTTAATAAAACCCACCGGCCTTGTGAGGACCTTCCCATCGTTACAGACTCTGTTTTGTATAAAATAAATTGGATCCGTTGGCGTCTGATTCATCTACACTGAATGCGGCAAAATAGTGTTTTGTGAGAAATTCTTGCTGTCTGCTAAGCCGGGAGAGCCTTGTCTTTAACAAAGTGCCTCCTTCCCTGAGGAAACAGGAAGTTACAGCGGCCCAAAAGAAAATGAGTTCCAAGCTGGCTGGGTTCAAGTCCAGACTCCACCCCCAAGCCCACCTGCGGGCTCCACGTCCACCTGCCTGGCGCTCTCTCCAGCTCTTGACACTGGCGGGTGGTTAAGCCCCTGTCAACATGGCCCTCCTTTTTGGCCTGGCCTTTCTGGTGTCAACAATGTCCCTGTTCTTATTCAGAGAGAAGGTTCTGCCTTCCTCCTCATCTCTCCTCTTGGCCCCCTCCTTAATCCTTGGAGTGCAAAACTCCGAATGTGTTTTTTCCTCAGATACATTGAAGAAAGGGGGCGGGTGCCCGAGGTTTCCACCCAGCACTCCATAGTCTTTCCTCCTGGCTTAGGGTTGAACAGGAGCGCTGTTCTATGATCCTTCCGCACAGGTTCCTGACCCAAGAAGCTTCTTGAAGCTTATTTAATTGCGGATGAATGGAAACCCTATGCGAACTGGCTCAGATAAAAGAGGGAATTTATTGGCTCATATCGTTGAAAAGGCCAGTGGCTTCAGGTACAGCTGGACCCAGGATCTAAAAGATACCATAAGCAATCATTCTCTATCTCTCAATTTGGCTTTCCTCTCTTGACTTCATTCTAAGGCAGATTAGCCCTTCCAGGTGATAAAACACCCACCATCAACTTCAGATTTACATCCTATTACTGTAGATACTTCAAGCAAAATGGATGTTGGGCAGGCAAAAATGGCACTGCTATTGGTCGCTACCTACCTGACAGCTGTCCATGCAACTGCTTGAACTTCAAAATAAAAAAAAAAATCTCTTTATGTTTTCCAGTCTTCCCCAAACTTTTTAAAAATTTTGTTTTTAATTTGGCCACACCGCGTGGCTTGCGGGATCTTAGTTCCCTGACCAGGGATGGAACCTGTGCCCTCAGCAGTGAAAGTGCAGAGTCCTAACCACTGGAACACCAGGGAATTCCCTTTCCCAAACTTTAAACAATGAACATGGGTCTAGATACGGATAATTTGGTTGTAAACAACAGACATCCAGTCAAAGTAGCTTAAGCAAAAAATTGTCGTTTTATGGAATTTAAGGATCACAGTGAGGCCTGACTTTGTGAGGATGGGAAGAAGAAATCAGAAATCCGCTAAGAGTCAGCGTGGCATCCCTCTCTCTCCGTGATCTCTGGTTCTCCTTGGGCGTTGACTTCAGTCTCCTCCTGCTCTGCATCTGATGCTTTACTTTTCTATGCTCACTGCAGGACATGGTCACTGCAGGCAGCTCTCGCAGCCGCTTAGAGGTCACTGGAAGCCCATGCTCCCCTCTGATTCCCGGGAGAGAGCATCCGACTGGGCTGGCTTGGGCGAGGGTCCACCCTAAATCCAATCAGCTGTGGCCAGGAGACAGGACACATGACCTGTGTCCCCCCGATAGGCATAATGGAAGCCGATTCTCTGAGAAGGTGGTCACGGTCACCTTCCTTCCTGCCACAATGGAAGCGGTATCCTGTTTCTGTCTCAGGCAGACTCCCATATTGGTGTCCTGGTGTGCATCGCCTTTTTGGAGGACTTCACTCCTGTGGCCTCTGCCTTCGACTCTGGTATCATGTTTCCTCCCCTGCACCTCCACACCCATCCTGTGTCGCTCCTGTAGACCATGGTTGCTCAGCCTCTGTACTAGTGACACGTTGATTAATTCTCTCTTGGGGGGACTGACCTGTGAATAGTAGGGTGTGGATGGGGTCTGACCTCTACGCACTAGAAGCCAGTACTGCTCCCCACTCAAGTGTGACAAACAAAAACCTCTCCAGACAGTGCCACGTGTTCTCTGGGTGTGGAGGGCAGAAGCACCCAGGTTGAGAACCTCTGCATAGACCTTCAAACATGCCTTGGTCTCACCCTCTTTAAAGGAGCCACCCCCCTTCACCACAGGTTTGCCTCTGTCGCTGGGGCATTTTCTGCTCCCTTCACAGCAAAGTGTCTCTAAAGAGGGGCTGATCCTCGCTGAGTCCACTCTTCTTCACTTCTATCCTTGGATTAAGAAGACGATGGATTAGTAACCAAAACAGCAGGTATAACTTTTTAGTTTTATCTTTTTATTTATTTATTTTTGGCTGCATTGGGTCTTTGTTGGTGCGCGTGGGCTTTCTCTAGTTGCGGCAGGCGGGGGCTACTCTTCATGGCGTTGAGCGGGCTTCTCATTGCGGTGGCTTCTCTTGTTGTGGAGCACGGGCTCTAGGCACATGGGCTTCGGTAGTTGTGGCATGTGGGCTCAGTAGCTGTGGCTCGTGGGCTTTAGAGGGCAGGCTCAGTAGTTGTGGCTTGCGGGCTCTAGAGCACAGGCTCAGTAGGTGTGGCGCACGGGCTTAGTTGCTCCACGGCATGTGGGATCTTCCCTGACCAGGGCTCGAACCTGTGTCCCCTGCATTGGCAGGCATCGGATTCTTAACCATCACATTCGTGCCACCAGGGAAGCCCAGGTATAACCTTTTCTTTTTTAAACAGATCAGTATTTATTTATTATCTTATATGTTTAACAAACATTTTATTGGGCTTCCATCAGATTATCAGTAGAACATTAGAATTTCCTCGGTTTAGCAATGAAAATCCAAACTAAATTTTTTAGAGTTGACCTCTTTCTAAAGCATGAATTCGTATATAGACTTCAATGATAATAATAATTATTTCCAACTTCAGTTAAAAAGAATAGCTAAACGTTTTTTAAATTTCGGAAGAAGGTTTTGAATATATTGGTAAATGGTGGGAAGGAGGAGGGAGATTAGGGGAAGATAAAGTTCCCGGAAATCTTTAATTGAGTGAAAAGTCACTTGGCTTTGTATGATTTTGATGTTGCATAATAACCACTCAAGAGGCAGTGTGTCTGAATGGGTGGCGCATGTAGAGAACACATGTTTTAATAGTTGCCATGTCAGGTATAACTTTTTAAATAGGAAAAAGTAAAGATCATAGATTTAGCCTTACCAATGGTTTAAATTAAAACCTGGATGAATGATAAGAATTATGAATGAAAAACTACAGTCTGGTTGACTCTGGAAATTTAGAAATACAATCTAGGGACTGCCCTGGCGATCCAGTGGTTAAGATTCCAGGCTTCCACTGCAGGGGGGCACAGGTTCGATCCCTGGTCGGGGAGCTAAGATCCTGCATGCTGCACAGTGTGGCCAAATTTAAAAAAAAAGAAAAGAAAGAAATATGATCTAAATTAAGTCTTAAGTTCAACATAGAACATTTGGCATTTTAAATCAATTAAAAAAATTTTTTTTATTCTAAGAAGTGAAAAGCATATCAGACAAGATTACAATATTTACTTATTTTTTAAGAAAATTTATTTTAGAATAGTTTTAGATTTACGGAAAAATTGCAAAGATGGTACAGAGAATTTCCATATATCCCACACCCAGTTTCCCCTTTGGTTAACATGTTAGTTAACATTTTGAATATTAATTGTATATACATTGTATATTTGTTGTAATTAATGAGCTACTATTGATACATTATTATTAAGTAAAGTCCATACTTTATACAGATTTGTTTAGTTTTTTCTTCATGTCCTTCTTCTGGTCCAGGATCCCGCCCAGGACACTATATGACATTCAGTCCTCGTGTCTCCTTAGGCTCCTCTTGGCTGGTTCAGGTTCTCAGACTTTCTTTGGTTTTGATGACCTTGACGGTTTTGAAGAGTGCTGGCCATGGATTTTATAGAATGCCCCTCACTTGGGATTTATTTATGTTATAGACTGCGGGGATAGGTTTTAGGGAGGAAGACCCCTGTGGTAAAGTGCCCTTCTCATCACATCACATCAAGGGTACATACTATCAATATGACTTCCTGCTGATGGTAAACTCGATCACCTGACCCAGGTCATGTTTGCCAGGTCTCTTCACTGTGAAGTTACCTTTCTTCCTTCTTGACAACTCTTTTCTTAACCTGTCATTGTCATGGGTCTGTAGAGGACCTATGACATAATCTTGCATTTGATGCAAGAAGGCAAAATAGAATGTCATATCAATTTAAATACCTTTGGAGCAGAGTTTTTTGGTTTAGAAAATAAATAAACAAAAAAACACACCTCTTTTCAAAATATATGGTTTTCTTAAGGGAAAAAATTTGCATTCTGTCCAAAGCACTGTTACCTCAAAAATAAAATCTAGAATGAGGTTTAGTTTCTTTTCCATGGTGACAATATTCATATTGCAATGGCTTATCAAAAGAAGTTGATTTCTCTCAAGTTTCCAGTTTTCTAAGTACTGCGAATTTATGGGGGAAAAAAAATGCCCCAGATGGTTGGGGACTCGTGAGTTCTCTGTGGACACGTGAAGTGTGTTGCCTAAACAGGCAAGTCCTTGAGGCTTCCTGCAATATGACTGCAAGTTTCACTTAAAAACAAATGAATATCCCCATTCCCCACCACCCCCCGCTTTTGTCCCCCTAACAACCTGCCAATTGTTTCTCTTTTTTTTTTTTTTTCCTCAAGGAATTTTGGGGCTAAATAAAAATTTACATTCTTCACTTATGGCAGCCAACCTTTTTTCTTTGCTAAAGCCATATATCACTTGCTTTAAAAAGGCACTCTGAGGAAGGGGAGAATAAGATGAAGGATAGCACTGTTTTGAAGGGTGTGTTTATGAAAGGAGAATATTGTGCATTGCTGGGTAGCTGGGTTAAGCCTGGAAAGGTAGATTTTGCTGGTAGGAATTTGGTACCCTGATGAGGAGACAGTTTGTTTCCCTGGGTAATTTGGTAGCTCCTGGGTAGCTTAGCGCACAATGCAAGTGCCCACGTCATAGCTTTACATGACATTAGTCTACACAGTGTCTACACGTCAGCACTCTTCTGGTGAAAGACAGTGATGACAAGTGACTGCAACCCAGATCAAAATAACTTAAGCAAAGTGATCATTCATTGGCTGCCCAGATCCATGGAGGGGCCAAATAACCAAGAACTGTGGTGCTGCTGGGCCTCTCAGGTGGCCTGCGATCCAGCATGGGTCAGTGATGTCCTCCAGTCGGGAAAAATGGGCAGCTCGTGCACAGTGGACCTTTCTCATCTGGAGAAAGGATGACCTTGAAGCTCCGCCTCGTTGGTCAATGACTCTGTGGGGCCTGAAGCCCAGGGAAGGCTCCCATTGGCTCAGCTCTGGTCAGGTGACCACCCTAGACTAAGGGATTGACTCACCTGGAAACCCTCATGGAAACCATGTGGTCCAGCAGGGAGGAGAACTGACGAGAAGAAGTGGGGTTCGGGGACTTCCCTGGTGGTCCAGGGGTTAAGATTCCATGCTTCCAATGCAGTGGGTGCGGGTTTGATCCCCGGTCGGGGAACTAAGATCGCACAGGCGTGCAGCGTGGCCAAAAACAGAAACAGAGAAGTGGGGCTCAGATTCCAGAAGGCATGTAGTGGAGTAGACAAAATGGTTAACATTAATGTAATAGTGAGCATGTAATTAGAAAATTCCAGTTGTTTCTGTGTCTTGCATTTTCTCAGTTTATTTCTTGGGAAGAAAAGTCAGATATCTTATTCTGTTCATAATAGGTTACCAGGCAGCCCTTCCCATAACTTTACCTCCTCACATATTGTTAACGTGTGTATTTTTCCTTCTGGTATTTCCTTTCCCCATCCCCCTGGCTTCTTTGTTTTTCTTTGCAAGAGACTGGACTGACCTTTGGGTTCTTAGCTAATCTCCATATCTGTGGATTTCTTTCAAATGGACTTGGAATATTCTTTTTTTTTTTGAATTTTTGAGTTTTATTTTATTTATTTTTTATGCAACAGGCTCTTATTGTTATACATATTAGTGTATATATGTCAATCCCAATCTCCCAATTCATTCCAACACCACCACCCTCCCCCTCCACTTTCCCCCCTTGGTGTTGGACTTGGAATCTTCTTGATTACAGCTATATTGACATGGAACTCTGTGAAAAGTTCTTAAAACATTTCTCCCCCTTTGGTTCCCAATTTTAGTGAATCTTGAAACGTAATTAAGGCTCTCTCGAAAGAAACCATTGAAAGTGACCAGGAAACTTGGCCGCTCGGTCCCATGAAACAGAGAGCCCTAAATAGTTGGTATGACAAATCACTTTCCAAATTTTAACCTAGGCATTGCAGGCCGGAGGACTGCACGTCGGATTTGGACCAAAAGTGTTCTGTTTGGCTCATACAACTAAAAAAAAAAAGTCCGAATTAGTTACCAACATTTGAGCTTTATCAGGATTTCCAACTTCTCTCCAGATATCGGGAGATGGGGCAGTAGCTGGCCAGCCTTCCTGCTGGCCTGTTGTGGACAGTGGGGTGTGCTCGTCACCACAGAGCCCCAAACCCCGTTGTCATCCACTTGAGTCATATAGGAGGCTGCTGGGCCTTGGCTTGCTCAGACTCAGAACTGTTCTGCTCCATCCAGTGCAGGGCCCCGTGGGGTTTCCTGCCAGAGCTGGGCCTGAAGCCCAGACTCAGGGCTGAACCTTGTAGAACTTGATGGTTGGAGGAAATGTTTGTGAGATTCTCAGGAGGGAAATACTGGGTGCAGACTTTCATAGGGCATATTATCCTCCTCAGGTAATTTGAGAAATATGCACATATGAAATGATCTCTAGCGTTATCTTCCTATTTGCACCAACGTTTTAACACTACAGCAGAATCCCATCAAATGTGCATTTAACTTCAGCCAATTTAACTACATATGCACTGAAGAAGAAAGAAATCCTTGGCTGCATGTTTTGCATACGTATGTGTACTCTTCAGAGTCTGCTCTCACCATTCCAATGCCTTATCCGCCCTGCATTCACATGGAGGGGCATCCATTTCATTCCCACCCATTACCCCTGCCCTATCCCGGAAGGGCTTGTGTACACAAACCCCGCTTACAGGATTGTGAACGATTGATGGGATTTCCCAGAGGAATTCTGACCATACCTAGTTCTTTTTTTATGCATTGATTTAGAACCCAGACTGGGTGATTCTTGGGGAGAGAACCAGCAAGAAGACGGCCTACGTGGAACTTACATTCTAGTGGGAGTTTTCAGTTTGGCACAGTCAGGATTCAAACCTGGGCTTGCCAGGCTCTGAAGGCATTTCATCCCTCCCTACATCCGATGAACAGAGCTAATTCGTACCCACCAGGTGCCAGCACCAAAGTTTATAAGGTATCTTGGAACCACATAGTAGGTGGGAAAACATGGCAAAAACACAAGAACCAGTGAGAGGTTAACAAGACATTTCCTGCTTGTTACCTGTGTGATCTAAGCATGTATTTAACCTCTCTGATCTCAGCTTCCTCGGGTTGAATAATGGGGCCCATTATAATGAGTCCCCTATGTGGTGGACCCAGCTCATGAAGATTAGAAGTAGTAATAATGCCCACCATTGTATTATATTCCAGGTACGGTGCTCAACATTTACATCCATTATATCACTTAATCCTTCCAGCCATTTCAAGGATAGGTACCCTCATTATCTCCAGTTTAAAAGGTAAACAAACTGATGCTCAGAGGATTTTAGTAACCTGTCCAAGGTCACACAGCTTTTAAGTGGCAGAGCAAGGGTTCCAAAGATCACAAGCGACCTACGTGAGGACCCATAGCCAGGAAATATAGGGAGCAGATCTGAGCTACCTTGTGTTCCAGGGCCTTGCCATGCACACACCCGTCCTGTGCCTGTGGATAAAACACCAGCAAATGTACATGGTAGCTTTCCTCTTGAAGCTGCTGTTAAATTCCTAAAAAATGATTGGGAAAGCAGTTCATGGGACGGTAAAGTGTACAAGCACAGAGTGCCCTTGCTTTATGATAATACCGTCTAATACCTCTATAGCCCTTATGAAATGCCTTATTTAGACACTCTTCTAAGCCCTTTACATATAATAACTCATATAATCCTCACAACATTTTACAGATAAGGAAAGTGAGGCACAGAGAGGTTAAATAACTTGCGCAAGGTCACACAGTAAGCAGCCAGGCTAGAATTCAGAGTCAGGCATTCTGGCTCCCAGTCCGCAATCCTAGACTATGCAGTTCTGTACCTCCCATCTCAGGCCCTCCTCCCCACACTCTATAGCATATCTTGCTAAAGGGGCCAAATGAGAACAGAAAGTTCTACCTTGTTCTTTAAAAAAGTTGCATAGATGATTCACAATTTATTCAACAGTGTTCTGGTTGTTTTCATCTATTTGGTACTACTGAGGATTTTGGATGAACCTTCCTGCAGAGAGATCTTCCCATGTCTATCAGTAGGATCATTTCCCACCTATATAATAAAACAAGGCTTTCTTACATGACTTTTGGGAACTTGGCTTCACCTAAGCTTGATGTGGATTTTATTTGGGCCATAGCGCATCGATGGAGTAGGGGATTTATCGTCTACATTGTAGTTCATTTTAGGCTGAGCCAAAATTGCTTCTCAGCTGCCTCCAAACAGCGGGGTACCTGAGCAGAAGGCACACTGCATGGCACTGGCCTCAGAGAGTCGAGGGCTGAAGTGTGTGCAAAGCTCGGAATTGATGACGCTGCTGTTCCCTATAATCCAATCTCCTCGGTAATGCTGATTCTGAAGGAGGGGCGAGTCCAAGGGGAGACAGTAGGCAGGAGATATGTGCAGTGGTCAAGCTCAAAGTTGGTTTCAGTCTTGGTTCCACCATTCCCCACCTGGTGACCTTGGCCCTGTGTTCCTCATTCATAGAATGCGGGTGTAATGAGAGTACCCTACCCATAGGGTCATTGGGAAGATTCAAAGAATACACGTATTCAGGACTGTTCCTGGTTCTTGGTTGGCCCTCAAAAGATGGCAGGTAGTATCACTGTGATACTGATCATCGTTGTCATCTTCACTTCAGGACACCCTCGTAAGACAGGGTTTACAAAGCTCAAGTCTCCCAAATACCACTGTTAACCCCTCAAGCCCTTCCGACTCTCTACCCAACATTCTGGTGAAGGCTCAGAAATAGAGTCGGTGAGAGAACTTCTGCCCCACCCCATCAGTGGACACTCTCCAGATCCCACCTTCCAGAGAGCCAGGCAGTGTGTCTAAAGTTGCTATACTGTTCACTCCTTCGGGACATTATTTTTGACCATTTACCCCAATATATGTACACAATTTAGCAACACATACTATTTTCATTTATAATTGTATTATTTACTACAAGTTATAAATCATTCATAAACTATATACATGTATTAGGTTGAAACATATGGAATTGCTATTTCTGTAGGTCTTAACAGCCAAATATCTACAGTTCCGCGTGGTCTAAGCCCCCCGGCAATTTAAAAAATTAAAGTATTAAGAAGTGCAAATGTACCTTTTTACTTTTAGATAAGACACGTAAATAGAAGCTCTAATCCTTTTTGGTGATCTTGGGCGGAATATTCGTGATGGCAAAGCCTGATTTCTCATCTGTAGAGATAATAATGGCCCCAACTTCACGGTCATGTAGTGAGATTTAAAAATATATTTAAGTGAATTGCTTATTTGAATAAGGGTGTAATCAAAGTTGAGCTATAATTAGTCCAACATTCTGGCTTCTGTTTATATTTATCCGCTTGTTTTACAAAGATGGAGCCGTACTGCCCTGCTGCCTGTCGACCGCACAGCACGTGGGGACGTTAGTACATGTAACGCTCAGTGTCAGTGCAACGGCTGCGTCAGACTTCAGCGTGTGGGTTTTTAACCGTTTTTAAACTGAACCCCTACTGACGGCCGTTTTGGTTGTTTGACTCTTTCATATCTTTATAGTTGTAGCATTGTGTGCACCCTTGACTGTTGTGGGGGTAAGTCCCCGGCCAAGGGAGCAGTTTCTTCTGGCCCCAACCCTGCCGTGTCCCTCCCTCCACTCTGGGAAAGGAACTGTTTCAAGTCGACAAAAGAAGGCTTTGGCTGGGAACTCTGGGGTGTGTAGGTGGGGCGGGGATTCTGCTCGCCCAGGTACAGCTGTAAAACCAGATAAAAAGGCTGCTTATGCATGCTGATGGAAGCTCAGATAAAGCGCAGTTTACAAAACCCTCCTTGCTGAGAGTTTTAAATATGCTCTTCTTTTGTGATTTTAATATGTCCTGACCCACCCATCATCTGACACTTCATAAAGAGCCAGAGAACCAGAGAACCAGCAGCCCATATCTTTCTCTCTCATCTTCCTTTCTTGAACATTTTCAGCCCTCCAGAAAGGTCTGGATTTTAAGTTTTTTTCTCAGGGGAATGAAGTACAAATCGTGGATTTTTCACATGTTTGGAAACAGAAGCTCAGCTTTGCGAAACCGGGCTCTTCCTTAACCTGGTTGGAGCGTCTGCGTCATGCTAGGGCTGGGACCCTGGGCCTGAATTTGGAGATTGGAGGGTGAAACAGGTAGAAAGCGAACGAGATGTAGGCGTGTGGGGCTGAGCCATCTAGGGCGTCTTCTTTGTCATGCAAAATGCGGATTTACCTCAGGGGCTCCTGCAGGATTAAATAAAATGAGGCCAGTAAAAGGCGTCATGCTCAAATCCTTGCATGAGTGATTTTAAAACAAGGCTCTCGCTTAGATTTGGGGGTGCTGGGGGCTTCGGCCAAGGCTTCCCTGTGAGGCAGCCAGCCCCGCACGCAGCATCTTCCCATCACTCCTCAGTACCAGAAGCGCCGGCCCTCTCCCCGTTCTCCCAACACCACATGCCCCACACAGCTTCGGAGCCTTGGTCGTGCTGTTGCCTCTGCTTGGAACCGCTCGCCCTCACACTGGTTGACTCTTTCTTGACGTTCAATTGCAAGGTCAAATATCTCAGAAAAGCCTCCCTCACTCTCCGACTACCTAGTTTAATTTTTCTTCCCGACACCTACCGCTCCCTGAAATCTGTTCACTTTCTGCTCCTAGATCTGTCCTTCCTTCTTCACCCAGTGCCTTGCAGCTAGTTGGCGCTCAGCAGTGGCTGACGTGCCCTCCAGCGGTGCTCCTCGGCTTGAAGAGAACACGCGCCGAGCGGGGAGCCTTGTTAAAATCGAGGGTTCGGTTCAGTATGTATGGGGCGGTGCCCAGGATCCTCCCCCAGGTTGCAGTGATGCGGGGCGGTGGACCACGCTTTGAGAAACCTACATGGTGGGGCGTGGGAGAGTGAGCGCGGCGAGTGTGTGCTCGGCACAGACCCTGGCAGGAAGCAGGATGAGTGGTGTTCCCGTTTGGGGACCTCTGGGTCTGCCCTTTCATTTGGGGCCTGACGTTGAGCACTAGGCTTTGCACTCCCCCCTCCACCGCTCCCCCCGCCCGCTGCAATCACTTCTCTGCCACGTTATTGATCTTCACGCTGCACCTCTACCCCCTCCCCGCCTTCTACCGTCCCCACGTTTGGGTGAGCTTTCTAAAGCTGGTACAGTGCTTGCCGTGGCCTCCGGGTTCCTTAGACTCCTGACTACTTAGCCTGGCACCAAACGGGTGCCCCAAAACCTTAGCTGACTGAGGGATGAGGTGACATCACAGGGCCACCGTCACACCGGGCCCCGCCCCCACCCCCCAGGAGTCTATTGTCCTTTTGGCTCCATCCCTCATCTGCATGTGTGAGCCTCCCAGTTGGGTTGGAAAAAGGTTTAGTTCGTCTCTTTATTCTGTAAGTAAGCTCTGCATAAAACTCTTGAATGGAACAATGAGCCTCCTGCCTTTGCAAAAACATCTTAATATCTGTTATTGTGGCTAATTCTCAGATACTGTGCTCTCTCCAAAGGCCATGTGTTCTCCGGAGGTTAGGGCCCAGGCTCAGGGGACACGTGCCTGTGCTGGGCTCCCCGACTCCCTCGTTTTAACTTCTTTGTACCTCGATTTTCTCACCTGTGTAATGGGGATAATCAAACATACCTTAGATTGCTGTGAGGATGGTAAGGAGTTAAGACCCGAAACTCAAGTCGCACAGCACCTAACACCCTCGACGAGCTTTAGTAATGCAGCTGCTGTTGTTTTGTTAGCGAAGAAACACAGGCAGCAAGAAGCTCAGAGGCCAGTTCAGGGCTGCTTACTTTGCTAATGGGAGAATGGGGCTGAACAAATTCTCCTGACGACAAATTCTCTGTGCTTGCCATTATACCCCAGGAGTCCCTGATTTGGGATTTTGTGGACCAGAATAATTTGTTTAAACAGTTAAAATTTGGGGGTGGGAGTGGGTTGCCTGCTCTTCAGTTACCACCTGAGCTCACTGGCATTTCGTCCAGGATGGGATCATCAAGCGTACATGTCAGAGCAGGAACAAAACTGACCTCGGAATTTAGAAGGCTCATTGTCATGGAAGGACAGCTAGAAGGCGTCGGCATCCGTATTGGCCTGACCCTTTGGCATCTATACGGCGTGGTCTACTTCCATACGGCCTGATTTTCTTTCTTGTCTCAGTTCCACAGGGACTCTTGACAACTGTGTTCTAAAGCCGTGATACCTCCCCTCAGGGAACATCGGCAACTTTTGGGGGCACAAGTCTTTGCTTGTCACGATGGCTGAAGGGCAGCTGATGTTTGTGGGCCGGGGCCAGGGATGCCAAATGTCCTGTAAGACACAGAGCAGCTCTCCAAGGAGACCTGTCCTGCTGCCCACGTGCTTTTGAACCCCCACCCCCCAGCCACTCCTGTAGGCAAAGAACCATTTATCATTACCCAGGTCTAGAACCCCATTCCATAAGTCACTGAGACACAAGGTATTTTTTGCATAGTGTTAATATCCACTGGCTTTTCCAGGAATATATCTACTGTGTAAAATGAAGGGAAATATATTTTGTTCTGTTTGGAACTTTATCAAGAACTGTTCACCGTTCTGGGTAATCATGTCACCAACAGCATCCCTGGCCCCTCTTTGACTGTTGTCCCCTCTAAGCTGTAAGTCCCTGGGGGCAGCCCCTGGACCCCAGCTCCAAGCACAGGCTCTGGGATGATGTAAGCCCGTGTGGAAGGCTGCAGGGCCTGGTGATGACCAGCACGGGTGACTTCAATATGTGGTTTGGGCACTTCCTAGCTGTATGCCCTTGGGGGGGTCTTCAGTCACTCTGAGCCTCAGTTTCTTTAGTGGTAAAATGAGGATCCCACAGTCCCAAACGTCATAGGATGTGAGGGTATGAGGAGATAATGGGAGCTCTGTGCTCCCATTAAACGGATGGATGAATGAGTGAGGTCGACCTCAGAACCGTGTGTGTTTTCTGTTGTTTCCGTGGTATGTAGTGGTGCTGAGTAGAGTCAGTGGTGCTCACACACACTCACCAGGACAATCCTTCCTCTCAGCTCTCCTCCGCCCCCTACCCTCGTCACTCATGCTGAATGAGGGACGGACTAAACCCACCCTGCAGTGTGGCCTTGAGGAACAGAGCCCATGCCTGGGATTGGGGGCTGGGTTCAAGTGCAGGCCACCACTTACTAGCTGAGTGAACATGACCTGTTGACCCCATTTTCTCATTGGTCAACCATCATAATCAGATTGACGTGCACAGTGGGTTGGGAGGATGAACTGCGATCCCATGTGCAAGCTGTTTGGCCCGGTGCCCAAGGACAGAGGGATGCTCAGTGAGCAAGCCATCCTCTCCCCCTCCCTCTTCTACCTTTGTTCCTGGAGGCTCACACCTGGATCTCAGGGGACCCGTGAATACTTGCATTTTCTAGATCCCTGTAAGACAGTTCCCCGGGGAAGGGGCAGAATGGAGGCATGGAGGAGCTGATCAGGAATTTTGCAGAGGTGTCCTTACCTGTGGGAAGACTTTCAGCCCCTCTCCAGGAAGCAGGTGTGTGCTGCAGGTAAAGAGGCTGGGAGTGGGGAGAGGCACCCCAGGCAGAAAAAGTGGCAAGTGCAAAGGGGCAAAGGCAAGAGAGCAGAGCAAGCTGGAGCAGCAAAGGCGCATGCTTCCCATCCAGTGATTGTTCCTCAGGAGGATGTGATCGGAAAGACCTCCTTGCTTGTCCTGTCCTTGAAAAGGACATCCCACTTGACTTAGAGTTACGGTGGAGATCAACTCAACGGCTACGGTACCTTTCAGGTACCTACAGATTCGTATTGGTTTCCCTCAACATCAAGATTCTTGGATTCTTGACTTTCTATTCATTCAGATCGATTAATTGGGAACCTACTGTGTGCAGACACCACTCTCAGTACTGGGGAGACAACCGTGAATAAGACCCAGTGACACGTTTGTCACGACCCAGTGACAAACTTCTTTCCCTATACTCATTTTATGGACAAGGAAACTGGTAATTCGTCCAAGGTCCCACAGCTAGAAAGTACCAGAAGCAAGATAGAAACCCTGTGTCCTTCAGAGCCTGAGCCCCGAGGTGTGTGTATTAGTTTCTCCTTGCTGCTGTAAGAAATTACCCAAACTCAGTGGCTTAGAACAACACACATTTAGTATCTTACAGTTCTGGAGGTCAGAAGACCGAAAAAGGTCTCACTAGGCTAAAATCAAGGTGTTGGCAGGTGTGTTCCTCTGGTAGTTATAGGGGAGAATCTTGTTTCTTGCCTTTTCCAGCTTTCTTCTGCATTCCTTTCCTCGTGGGCCGTTGTTCCACTTTCAAAGCCAGCAGTGTAGCATCTTCTAATCTCTCCTGACTCTGACCTTCCTGCCTCCCTGTTTTAAGGACCCCTGTGATCACCTTGGGTCCACTGGGGTAATCCAGGATCATCTCCCACCCCAAGATCTTTAACATAATCACACCTGCAAAGTTGCTCTTGCCATGTCAGGTGACTTATTCACAGATTTCAGGCTTTGGGACGTGGACAACTTGGGGAGCCGTGATTCCACCTCCCACAGTGTGTATAGCAAGAAAGAGCATGGTTCCCGGTCCCAGAGTGCATCTTAGCTTGGTTATTGGGCCTCTCTCTGCCTCAGTTTCCTCATTGGTATAACAGGGGTGAGAATGATACCTGTCTCGTGGGGCAGATCAGAGTAAAGGAGTTGATCATTGCAAAGTGCCGGCCACATGCCTGGCACTGAGGAAACATTTGCTGTCCGGCCAGCCTGCATCTGTCCTCATCCCTGCCCATAACTAGGTGTTCTTTGTGGGGGCAAGTCCCTTGCCCACCTGTGATCGACCACCCCACCCTGACCTTTTTCCCTGTCACTCCAGGGAGGGGGCTGGCCCACATGACTTTAAAGTTCTCTTTCAGTCTTGACATTGGATTGTCGATGGCTCTGTGTGTGTGTGTGTGTGTGTGTGTTTGTATGTGTTTCTGGGGAGTATGGGTGGGTGGGACGGAGGCCAGGAAAGACACTCTGTGAAATGTTTATATTGTGTGCCTTTTGAAGTAATTCCAGTCAAACCAGATCTTAAAACATGCAGCAGGAAGCTCCTTTAAATGTTTAATTTGTTGTTTTTCTTAGAAATGATTATTTCCACATTGAGCCCAGAGACACTCCAGTCTCATCCTGTCTTCCCTCCTTTTATTGTTCCTAAAACTCCCTGGGCGGCGGCTGTTTACTGCTGCCAATCAGGTGGGCTTTGCACAAACCATGCTCTTGGAACCAACAATTGCCCTGAAAAAATGACGCAGAGAGAAACTTGGGTCCACCCTGTCCCTTGGGACAGCGGTATATCTTTAGGGGAACACTCTGCAGTGTGTCCTGGGTCAGCTGGGGAAGGGTTTCATTTAGAAGAAATCAGACCTGTAGAATTCCTTGCTAAAAGCCACAGTGATGTTTTACAAGACCGGTTGAGAGAGAGCTGGGGTGAGGGTGAGGGGGCCGTGTGGGACTAGATTTCTTGGGGGGATCTTCCCAGTGTTAAATTTTTTTTTTTTTCGGTGCGCAGGCCTCTCACTGCTGTGGCCTCTCCCGTTGCGGAGCACAGGCTCCGGACGCGCAGGCTCAGCGGCCATGGCTCACGGGCCCAGCCACTCCGTGGCATGCGGGATCTTCCCGGACCGGGACACAAACCCGTGTCCCCTGCATCGGCAGGCGGACTCTCAACCACTGCGCCACCAGGGAAGCCCCCCAGTGTTTAATTTTTGATGCCAACAGCTTGGTCCTGGTTTTGAAGAACAATGGAGTGAAGAAGAAAATAAATGATGTAAATTTAATAAGAATTGAGGCAAGAGATACTTGCGATCTTTGAGACTTAAACCCCAAACAAGTCAGAGGTGGCTGCATCCCTGGCCTTTCAGCTGATAACCCAGGAGGGTGTCACATGGAGCTGGGGGACGTTTATGAACAGGGGCGAGGTAGGGTTAATGCCTGACCCGAAAGCCAACATCAAAGCTTGTTCTTTACAAGAGAGCAAAGGATACCAGGAGCCCCTGTGAGGAGCTGGGGAAGTGGATCTGCAGGATTCTACACCCAGGCCTAGGCTGGGCACTGGTCGCTGATGGGCTCAGAGAGGGGGCTCAAGCCCACAGATGCATGGGGGTCCCTTTGCTGGGGAGACTTCCTGAGGGTCAGGATGGGGGCGGGGGCATGATGGCGGGACTTGGGACAAAGCATATAACTCTCCGAGCCTCAGTTTCCTCATCTGTAATAGGAGGGTGACTTTCAGCTCATAATGTTGATGTGAAACAAGGTGAAACAAGCTAGTGGGTAAACCGCGCCCAGTTAAGAGCAGCCCTGGGACTTCAGAATGGAGTATGCGTTGTAGCTGTCTTCTGATGATAACTGGGGCATCTAAACCTTGACCCTATAGACAGCTTCATCTGGATCCTTCCCTTCTGTAGGGTGTCCTGTGCCCTGCTGGGTGTTTAGCATCACCCCTGGCTTCTACCTACTAGACGCCAGTAGCACCACCCCCTACTCCCCAGTAGGGACAACCAAAAATGTCTCCAGTTATTGCCAGGTTTCCCTGGTGGGGCAAAATCCACCCCCCATATAACCAAGTTATAACTGAAATGCATGCCTACTGTAAGCAAAACTCAAACCAAACACTGTACCACACGATATAGAAGAACGTAAAGAAGAAATAAGTATCCAGAAATTCCAGTGTAGCCATGTTTGCATTTAAATGTATATATTTACAGAGATTTTTCTATGCAAATACGTAGTACACACACATGCACAAACAACACGTATGAATTTAATTTTTAATACCAATGATCATATTTATACTGTTTTATATGTTTTTTCTTTTAAATAATGTTTTTATTTTACTAAGTTTTTTGAAAAAATTCAAAAGGAATACATGCTTAGTGTTAACAGGTCAAACAACACACTGTAGAGAAGGAAATATTCCTCCTCTCCTACTTAGGATCTCACTTGTCTACTACTGTTATTGCTATTAATGGCAGCTACTTTTTTTTTTTTTCCTGCACTGCAAGTCTTGCAGGGTCTTAATTCCCTGACCAGGATTTGAACCTGGGCCCCAGCACTGAAAGCACCAAGTCCTAACCACTGGACCACCAGGGAAGTCCCAGTGGTAGCTACTGTTTATGCAAAGCTTTCTTGGTGCCACTGAGCAGGTGCTGAGCCCCTGACACCTGTCTCACTGCAGCCCTCTGAGATGAGTGTGTGCTTACTTTTCTTCTGGTTTGTGGACGCAGACAGCTAGGCACAGAGAGGGTTTTTCTCTTGCCTAATGAGAGCTGGTCCTAGATGGATGATGATAGGCTATGTCACTGCTGTCCCTTGGGGCTTAGAGCAGTGGGTCTCATACCTGAGTGTGTATCAGAATCACCTGGAGGGCTTGTTAAAACACAGGCCGCTGGGCCCACTCCCTATTTCTGATTCAGAGGTCTCAGGCGGAGCCTGACAATCTGCATTTCTGGTAAGTTCCCTGGTGATCCGGGGAACACATTGAGAACCGCTGACCTTGATCCATATTTCTCAAAGCGTGTGTGTCAGACACTACAGAATCTATCTGAGACCGTTTTAGGTGGTTCACAGGCATGGTATTAAGTGACATTGCATTCCATCAAAGAGTTATTCTTGTTTTCAAATTTTTTTCCAGTTCTTCTAATTATATCAAGGAAACAGTTTCAGTTTGGGGTTAGTCTGTCCTCATGCTTCTCTAACATTTGCTAATCTTTCTCCTTGTTTACTTATTATTATTTTTAACAAAAACAAAAAGGGCCTCAAACATAGAGCCTTCAGCTGGCGCTGCTTGACTAGCTAGGATTTAACAGTATTGTTCGGTTTTGTTGTATTCGTTTAATTAATAGTCACCAGGAAGGGCAAGTGATACTGGTTAACAGCAGTGATGTAAACTTTCCTTTCAAAATACATTTAACTCCCTAAAGTAAGTCATTTTAAAAGAAAAATAAGTAAATACAGTGTAGGTGGCAAGGTATGGGGGAAATGCTATGCAGGGGACTGGGATGTCCAAAGTCTGGGGAATGTTTGGTGTACTGACCGCGGACATCTCCCATTCTCACCCTAGCCGATGGCAGTGTGATCCTGGGACCCTGGCAACTCCCTTCTTATCTCTGGGGCCCAGTCTGCCCGTCACTACATCTTCTCCAAGGGCTGGTGCACTCGGATGGTCCAGATTCTCACTGAGATAGGAGGGTATTAGGCTCCAGGTACAGGACACATGGCAGGGCAGCTTCCCTCTGATTCCTGCCTCTGAGCACTGAGAAGGGGCTTCCTTCCTTCCTTCCTTCCTTCCTTCCTTCCTTCCTTCCTTCCTCCCTCCCTCCCTTCCTTCCTTCCTTCCTTCCTTCCTTCCTTATTTATTTTGGCTGCCCTGGGTCTTAGTTGTGGCATGAGGGATCTTTCAGTTACGGCATGCAGACTCTGAGTTGCAGCATGCATGCGGGGTCTAGTTCCCTGACCAGGGATCGAACCCTGACCCCCTGCATTGGGAGCACAGAGTCTTACCCACTGGACCACCAGGGAAGTCCCGGGGCTGCTTTCTTAGAATCCTTCCAAACTCCCCATCAACAGCTGGCCTGTTTTCTGTGGCCTTGGCCTGGGCTCATTTTCTGACTGTGCCACGATAGGGCACTCACCTTTGGTGTGCAGAGATGAAGCTTTCCTCATCATCAACGACTGCAGTGCCCTACTGAGCTTGGAGCTCTCCCACTCATAAAATTCTTCAGTTGAAGCACCCTACCCCCAAATGGGTGACCGAGAAAATTCAGACCTCTTGGACTGATTTTTAAGGCCATTTATCATGTTTACCCAGGCCGGTTTCATGCCCAGACGTTTACACAGGGCTCAGCACTCAGAAGGGCCCAGTGCTGGTTAAAGGCTCTGCTGTTGCCATCTGGAAATTCAGATTTATTTATTTATTTTCACATCACTCCTTATATATCGTTACTTGCTCTTTTCTTGGTTAGGTCACAGTACATGTGTCTCCACACCTGAAATAAAATTTTGAAAACCGCTGGATTTGAAAATAACACACCATGACTTAGTCAATGAAAAGTTCACATGTATCCACATGTGTTGTCAGTGAACTTAAGCAAAAGGTAAATTATTCAAGAATTGAATATTCAACTGAGTCATTTAGGATGTGTGTCTGGCAGCAGAGGGGGAATCGGGACTCTCTGGTAGCTAAGTGTTGAAGCAACTCATTATGCATCTTGTAGTGGTTGGCGTGGTGGCAATTCTTAGCAGCTCTTGAGCAAAGGACCCCATATTTTCATTTTGCACTGGGCCCCGCAGATTCTGTGGCCAGACCTGGTGTCAGCTCCTCCTTTCCGAGCCAAATCTCCAGCCACCTTGAGGTTTTGACTCCCTCCTCTCAGACCTCCAGGGTCCCTGAACATGTGTTCACAATACTTGGCTCTTCTCTTATTTTTTTTAACTTAAAAAAATTTTTTATTTTATTTAATTTATTTTTGGCTGTGTTGGGTCTTCGTTGCTGCACGCGGGCTTTCTCTAGTTGCGGCAAGCAGGGGCTACTCTTCATTGCAGTGCGCGGGCTTCTCATTGCGGTGGCTTCTCTTGTTGTGGAGCATGGGCTCCAGGTGCATGGGCTTCAGTAGTTGTGGCATGCAGGCTCAGTAGTTGTGGCTCGCCGGCTCCAGAGGACAGGCTCAGTAGTTGTTGCGCACGGGCTTACTTGCTCTGTGGCATGTGGGATCTTCCCGGACCAGGGCTCGTGTCCTATGCATTGGCAGGTGGATTCTTAACCACTGTGCCACCAAGGAACCCCTTGGCTCTTCTTTTAAAACAGAGTTTGCAGATGTGGATACAGAGGAGCTGGGGAAAGAAAAGCAAGAGTGCGGATGACTGGGGTCCCCAGGAAAAGCCAAACTCTGTCTCAAGGGGCCATCGCCCCTCAGATCCAGCTATACCCTTTTGACTTCTCTACAGCAGATTTTGCATCGGCAGGTGGACTCTCAACCACTGCGCCACCAGGGAAGCCCCCAATGTCAGACTTTTAAAGGTTGATAGCAATTCACATTTTTTAAAAAACACAAATCCAAATTAAGAGACTTTCTACCAAAAACTAACCTGGACTCTTCAAAAATGCCCATGTCTTAAAAGACAAAAACCAAAAATGACAGAAGAATAGTCCTAGATGAAAGGAGATTGAGGAGATATGACAGCTGGGTGCTGTAGGCAAGGGACTACAGAGGACATTATTGGGACAGCTGGGGACATGGGGACATGGACTGTGTATTAGGTAATAATAGTACGTGTACTACTATGTTGGTAAGCTAGTAGTATAATCATGTGCTATTATCATACTAATATGTGCAACATTTATGTAATATTTCAAACTGAATAGTGTGAAAACTGTGCTGTGGTTATGTAAGAGAATGTCCTCAGTAGACATATATACATATCTGGCTCATGAGCCCCCTAGTTTATGACATGTTCATTAAATCATCTGACACATGGGGAACTTCCTGCCTCACTTTTACCTCTGTGAAACCTCCCTAATCCCTGAGAGCTAACCCAGTAAATTGTACTGGGCACTTACAATAGTTTGGGCCACTGGTTAGACCTAGGTGCCTTTTTGTCTTCTCTTAATTAGGCTATGAACGGAGAAGGGAATGTTTCCTACTTACTTTGGTGTCCTCCCCTCTCTCCTCCTCCCTCTCTTGTTAAGACTAGAATGAACTGCTAGGAATTTAAAGCCCCCAAACCACAGAGATTTGGACAAGAGAAGTGCATATGTCTGTCACGTGCTTACAGGATCACCAGAAAGGGAATCCATGTCTGATGTGACCAGCACTCCATGGAGTGAACCCTTCTGTTATTTTTGTCCTACTACATAGGGCTTCCTTTCCTGAGGATAACTCTTGGACCAAGATGGCTTCTGGAGCTCCAGCCATCATTTCCATGTTCCAACCACCAGGAAAGAGAAAAGGACAAAGAAAAAATTGAGGAGAGGCTATATCTTAGCTCCCTTTTGGGAAAGGTTCCCAGAAGCTTTCACATGATACTGCCATTTGCATTTCATTGGGTAAGCTTAGTTACATGGCCATGCCTAGCTGCAACGGAGGCTGAGAAATGTAGTCTTTATTCCAAGAGACCATGTGCCCACCTCAAGTGCAGGGATTCTGTTGCTGCCGAAGAGGAGAATGGTCACTCTAAGGGACAAACAGCAGTCTCTGCCACACCCCCGAGCCCGCAGAGGGCCTGGCGTGTACTTAAGCAGAAGTCAGCAAACTACATCCCATGGGCCGGATCTGGCCAGCTGCCTATTTGTTTACAGTCCGTGAGCTAAGAACAGCTCTTCGATTTTTCAGTGGTTGCATTTTAAATGGTTACGTGAGAACTTAACATAACAGCCTCCATGTTATTTCTTAGCCAGTAAAGCCTAAAATATTTACTATCTGGCCCTCTAGGAAAACTTGCTGACCTCCTGTACTAGATGCTTAATACATTCTTTTAAAGATTTACCTTTTCAAGTATTTATCAGTCATTTGCCATGTGCCAAGCCCTGGAGATGCAGCAGCAAGCTGTCCTCACAGGGCTCAGGGCTAGTAAGGGACAGAGATAAGAAGTAACTAGCGAGGGACTTCCCTGGTGGTCCACTGGTAAAGAATCCATCCTGCAACGCAGGGGACACGGGTTCGATCCCTGGTCAGGGAACTAAGATCCCACATGCTGTGGGGCAACTAAGGCCGCACGCCACAACTACTGAGCCCACGCGCCTCAACTAGAGAGAGAAAACCTGCACACCACAACTGGAGAGAAGCCCGTGTGCCACAACTAGAGAGAAGCCCATGCACCACAACGAAGATCCCGTGTACTGCAACTGAGACCCGATGCAGCCAAAAATAAAATATAAATTAGTTAATTAAAAAAAAAAAGAACTAGCGAAAAGTAATTAATTACGATTGTACTTTGTGCTGTGAAGCAGTATGGGGTACTATGAATGCATAGGATGGGGGAACTAATCTAACTGGGGCAGGCCAGGGAAGGACTGAAGAAGGACTGATTAGCTGAAATCTGAAGTAGAAGGAGTTAGTTAACCTGGTTAGGCCGGTGATGTGTGTGTGTTGAGGGAGGAGAATTTCAGGCACAGGAACAAGGACGAAGACCACAGGAGAAGAAAGTTCTTGATTTCGTCTAGAAGTGACCAACGGCCTGTGAGTGGTGTGTGAGAATGAAGGGAGACGGTAGAGGAGCAGCATAGAAATGAAGGAAATCCTTCTCTACCAGGATGTGCAGGAAACCTATTAGCTGCAGTGATTCACATTGTCTCCATCTGTTTCTGTTTCTAACGGCCTTTCAAATCCCATGAAATAGTCATTTCTAAAATGTACCCACTGTCTTCCTTTCTTTTCATCCCCCTGCCTTCCTCTGAGTCTCTTATAGAAAAAAAAAAAAAAAATGCAGGAATTCCAGTAAGACTGGTCCAGCCACATGGAAAGCGGCCCAGAAAACTGCTTGGTGATGGCTGCGAATGCCGTGAGAAGAAAATTATCCTGTAATTGAAGGGGAAATTCTTTATTAGGATTGTTGAAGAGTTCTACAAGCTTCTTTGATCTGCCGCTTGCTCCATGCTTTAATTTTCTTAAAAAAAAAAAAAAAAAAAAATGCAGGAATTCCAGTAAGACTGGTCCAGCCACATGGAAAGCGGCCCAGAAAACTGCTTGGTGATGGCTGCGAATGCCGTGAGAAGAAAATTATCCTGTAATTGAAGGGGAAATTCTTTATTAGGATTGTTGAAGAGTTCTACAAGCTTCTTTGATCTGCCGCTTGCTCCATGCTTTAATTAATTTGAATTCAGGAGGATTCCCAAGCCTCCAGTTGTACCATCTCCCGTGGATATCAGGCCTTCTGTTGAAGATGGAGAGACTAAGGCCAGAGGGACCCTGGAGCTTGGGGACAAGTCCTGCCTCAGAGGGCTGGTTTCTGAACACGTCGAGCCTCAGGCTGTCAGGAAAGAGCTCAGCAGTGGTTCCAAAGAAGAGGAAGAGCTTCTACCTTAAAATAAGCTTTTTTTTTTTTGTTATAAAACTGGGTAAATCACATTTTACATAGGACTGGAAAAAAACAACATATAAACACATGACCTCTTTTAAAAATACAACTGGCTAAGGAAACACTGATCTTGCCACTGGGTTATTCTCCTTTTTCTTGATTTTTAACTGAAGCCCAACTCAAAAAGGACCTTCAACAAAAATGGAAGTTTGTTGGCTCCCATAAACAAGAACATCCAGGAGGTAGATCTGCCTTCAGGCATGTCTGGTTCCATGGGTTTAAGTGATGTCACCAGCGCTCTCTGTCTGTCTCTGTCTCTGTCTCTGTCTCTGTCTCTGTCTCTGTCTCTCTCTCTCTCTCTCTCTCTCTCTCTCTCTCTTTCTTGCTGCCGAAGAGGAGAATGGTCACTCTAAGGGACAAACAGCAGTCTCTGCCACACCCCCGAGCCCGCAGAGGGCCTGGCGTGTACTTAAGCAGAAGTCAGCAAACTACATCCCATGGGCCGGATCTGGCCAGCTGCCTATTTGTTTACAGTCCGTGAGCTAAGAACAGCTCTTCGATTTTTCAGTGGTTGCATTTTAAATGGTTACGTGAGAACTTAACATAACAGCCTCCATGTTATTTCTTAGCCAGTAAAGCCTAAAATATTTACTATCTGGCCCTCTAGGAAAACTTGCTGACCTCCTGTACTAGATGCTTAATACATTCTTTTAAAGATTTACCTTTTCAAGTATTTATCAGTCATTTGCCATGTGCCAAGCCCTGGAGATGCAGCAGCAAGCTGTCCTCACAGGGCTCAGGGCTAGTAAGGGACAGAGATAAGAAGTAACTAGCGAGGGACTTCCCTGGTGGTCCACTGGTAAAGAATCCATCCTGCAACGCAGGGGACACGGGTTCGATCCCTGGTCAGGGAACTAAGATCCCACATGCTGTGGGGCAACTAAGGCCGCACGCCACAACTACTGAGCCCACGCGCCTCAACTAGAGAGAGAAAACCTGCACACCACAACTGGAGAGAAGCCCGTGTGCCACAACTAGAGAGAAGCCCATGCACCACAACGAAGATCCCGTGTACTGCAACTGAGACCCGATGCAGCCAAAAATAAAATATAAATTAGTTAATTAAAAAAAAAAAGAACTAGCGAAAAGTAATTAATTACGATTGTACTTTGTGCTGTGAAGCAGTATGGGGTACTATGAATGCATAGGATGGGGGAACTAATCTAACTGGGGCAGGCCAGGGAAGGACTGAAGAAGGACTGATTAGCTGAAATCTGAAGTAGAAGGAGTTAGTTAACCTGGTTAGGCCGGTGATGTGTGTGTGTTGAGGGAGGAGAATTTCAGGCACAGGAACAAGGACGAAGACCACAGGAGAAGAAAGTTCTTGATTTCGTCTAGAAGTGACCAACGGCCTGTGAGTGGTGTGTGAGAATGAAGGGAGACGGTAGAGGAGCAGCATAGAAATGAAGGAAATCCTTCTCTACCAGGATGTGCAGGAAACCTATTAGCTGCAGTGATTCACATTGTCTCCATCTGTTTCTGTTTCTAACGGCCTTTCAAATCCCATGAAATAGTCATTTCTAAAATGTACCCACTGTCTTCCTTTCTTTTCATCCCCCTGCCTTCCTCTGAGTCTCTTATAGAAAAAAAAAAAAAAAATGCAGGAATTCCAGTAAGACTGGTCCAGCCACATGGAAAGCGGCCCAGAAAACTGCTTGGTGATGGCTGCGAATGCCGTGAGAAGAAAATTATCCTGTAATTGAAGGGGAAATTCTTTATTAGGATTGTTGAAGAGTTCTACAAGCTTCTTTGATCTGCCGCTTGCTCCATGCTTTAATTAATTTGAATTCAGGAGGATTCCCAAGCCTCCAGTTGTACCATCTCCCGTGGATATCAGGCCTTCTGTTGAAGATGGAGAGACTAAGGCCAGAGGGACCCTGGAGCTTGGGGACAAGTCCTGCCTCAGAGGGCTGGTTTCTGAACACGTCGAGCCTCAGGCTGTCAGGAAAGAGCTCAGCAGTGGTTCCAAAGAAGAGGAAGAGCTTCTACCTTAAAATAAGCTTTTTTTTTTTTGTTATAAAACTGGGTAAATCACATTTTACATAGGACTGGAAAAAAACAACATATAAACACATGACCTCTTTTAAAAATACAACTGGCTAAGGAAACACTGATCTTGCCACTGGGTTATTCTCCTTTTTCTTGATTTTTAACTGAAGCCCAACTCAAAAAGGACCTTCAACAAAAATGGAAGTTTGTTGGCTCCCATAAACAAGAACATCCAGGAGGTAGATCTGCCTTCAGGCATGTCTGGTTCCATGGGTTTAAGTGATGTCACCAGCGCTCTCTGTCTGTCTCTGTCTCTGTCTCTGTCTCTGTCTCTGTCTCTGTCTCTCTCTCTCTCTCTCTCTCTCTCTCTCTCTCTTTCTCGCGCGCGCGCGCACACACACACGCTCTTTTTCTCTCACTTCCTCAAGTATTCTCTCTCTCTTCTGCCTTCTAGACTATGAAGCAGCCTTCAGGGGCTCACAGAGGTTTTTGCAATCTAAAGAGAAAGATGACTTTTTCCAATAGATCTACAAAAATACTGAGAGAACAATTCTGAGAGGCACAAAGATAGTGAGGGACTTCAAAGAATTTTGCTCATCGCTCTGACAATATCCTTCCCTTGAGCATTTTCAAGAGACTTTTGTAAAGTTTCTATTTGCTTTCAACTTTTGTTTTGTTACTGGACTGTTTCTTTGAAACTATGTAGAAAAACAGACACAAACCAATCACCCATGATCCTATCAAGTTACTACAGTCACTGCTATCATTTTGGGGTGTGTCTTCTTGACTAGGTACCAAAGCATTTCTGTACCAAGTGTAATTGTGGCGGTGGTGTATGGGCTTTGGAGCCGGACGGACTTGGGTCTGAATTCTACCTTTTTTATTCTTATAGAATGTGCCACCTTGAGTAAGAGGGAAGGCAAGAGGGAGAGAAAGAATTCTCTCCATCCTTGGACCGAAAGCCCAGCGCTCCATGCTGATTGGACCACCTGTGACCAATGCCCGTGGCCAGGGAAGTGCCATGTGCTGATTGGTTTAGGTCTGAGTCACTTGAACCAATCATGGTGGAAGTCTGGGAGGGAGCATTCTGATTGGCTTAGGCAGGTGGAGGTGGCTGCAGGCAGGGAGTCTTGCTGGCCTATGAGGTCCCCAAGCTGAGGGCAGGCTGTGCCATCTCCCCTTGTGGGACGGTGCAGTCTTTAGAGTGAAGGGAGTAGCCGTTGGGCCATCTTGGCTTCCTCCCCGCGGTCTGGGTCTCAGCTTTCCTGGGCCTTGACCCGTGTCCTCTGCCGACCCCAACACCTCCTTCACCGCATCCCCCTACTCCCCAACCACATCCTCAAGCGAGGGTTCCACCACGTTCTCAGCCCACACCTTCTCCTGAACTCAGGGACAGCCCTAACTGCTGCAGTTTGGAGGCTGGACGGTTTTTATTGTTTTCTCCTTGGCAAAACATGAGTTCTCTTAAGAAAATAAAAGACCCTCCCCCTTTTTTTAAAGAAAAAGAAGAAAGAAAGGGGGGAAAAAACTCATAAAAAGAAAAGCCCAAATCCCAACTCCAGTAGTAAATTGTACTTCAAATATCTTTTAACAAACTATAGATTTGAAACCATCCTACAAGAGCCAACCAGATGCATCGGAATTAAGTTGCTCATAAAGACAGCCAAAGGGAGAATGGAAGCAGGGTTAGGGCTAGGGAAAAGGGGAAAGACCCTGGAGGCTTCTGAGGCAGAGATTTTAGCAATTGTTGTCAGTACCCGTGGTTTATTGAGGGTTGAGGGCTCACGCTGTGCACTGATACCTATTATCTGTCATCTTCCCTAAAGCCTCCTTGTACAGAAGAGGCCCCTGAGGCACAGAGGCCAAGGGGCTTGCCTCAGGGCACGTTGTTTGCAGTCTTGGGTTTGGCACCCAAACCTGTGTTTCTTTCTCCAGAGCTTTCTAACCACTGCCCTTCACATCTGGGATTTGAGAAGGTTTGCAGAGTGTGGTTTCTGGGGTGAGATGGGGCCTTGAGGCAGGCAGAGCCTCCCCTCCTGGTTTCCATCTTCTGTTGGGTTTTGGTTTGGTTCCCATAGGTCTATTTCAAGCTGGCTGGAGAAGGAGAATTATTCTTTTTTACTTCTGGCTCCCTGGATCCTCCACAAAGTGAGTTGGCTCCAGCAAGCCCGGAATCATCTGTCTTTTGAGGTGTTGTAGATGAGAGTGAAGCAGTGTGCTGTTAACCCTTACAATGGGCAGGATCCCTGCACTGGGGGAGGAATAAGAGCTCCTTCTCATCCTGACTCTGGGGGGAGAGGCAGGCAGGAAAGAGTCAAGGTAATTTCCCCCGGGGGTAAGTGCTAAAAAGACAAGAAAGGAGGATAAGGTGGTAGAAAGGGACTGCTTAGGGTGTGGTTAGGCAGGACCTCTCTGAGGAGACGCCTCTTAAGTGGAGCCCTGAGTGAGGGGGAAGAACCAGCTTTGGGAGAGTCTGGGGAAGGAGTACTGCAGGCATACGGAGCAGCAGGTGTTAAGATTTGGAGGATGAGCACGAGCTAGCCAGACGAGAGGGACAGGGGAAGTGGGAGGGACAGCCCAGCTGGAAGAAGGGACTGTATGACCTGGAATGTCTCTAAGCCCATGAGAGTTTCCGCCACTGTCAGATATGACGTCGTCTGATCTGTGCCCAGTAGTCTGTCCAGCCTGGTGACACAGGGGGTCCACTCAGTGGCCGAGGAACATGATCTTTCCGGCCTGCAGCTGGGCGGGGGTGGTGGTGGTGGTGGTGGTGGTGGTGGTGGTGGTGGTGGTGGCTGGCGCTGTAGGTGTCACCCTGCTCTCCCTGAGGAAAGGAAGTTGCAAGTTGGGAGGGAGAATTGACTCCCTTCCACTCACGTCCCAAACAAAGGGTCCAAAGCGACACCGCAGTGTTTGCGGCAGGCGGCGGACAATCCCTCCACGCGGACTCCAGGGCTTGCTTACTAGCTGCCTTCACCCTCAGGCTTAGCAGCCTGTGAGGCAGACGGCCCGGGAGGGATGCAGCCTGCCCAGCTGCGAGGCTCAGAACGCCGGGAGGGAAGAAGGCCACGCTTTGCTGAGAAAGCATGAGTAGTCCCATATAAAATGCTTTCTTTTTTCTTTCTTTTCCTCTTTCCGGTTCAGAGCAAAAGGCACCACCTTATCCTGGAGGCAATGTCAGGTTGTTTTCCAAAAGTGAAAATTGATATTTGCTCTCTGAGCTGTGTTGATCTTCATTTTAGTGGCCCTCCAGGCAAGCAAATGAGAAAATATCAGTTTCCGGGATGGGAGAGCCGAGAGATGCCATAATTGAAGGGCAACAACCTAAAAATTAATATGGATGACTTGTTTAAATATTTACTGCGTCTGTTTAAACATTCCAGATAACCAAAAGTATATCCCGGGGAGGCTATAGAGTGTATATTTAAATGGTCAAGTGCTTGGGTCATGAACACTTGAGTTTTAGTCTTCCTTTTGCCTCTTAGCAGCCCTGAGAATTTGGGCAAATTCCTTATCCTCTGTAAGCCTCAGTTTACTTGCATTACAAAATGGAAATAAGACCAATTTCTAGGTATTCTTTTATACAAATACATATTCAAATGTTAATATATGTATATACTTTTTTAGTTTTTTAAAAAATAAAGGCAGTCATGCTAAAAAAATGGAAATAATAAAACTTTCTCGGAAAAGTGTTGTCCCTGGCAAATAATAGATGCTCAGTGCCTGTTAGAGTATACATAAGGTGCTTGGGCTAGTGCTGGGGCATGACAGCAGTTCACGAGATTTAAACCATTGGTATAACAATAGTAATTAGTGTGGTAGTAGTGTGAGTGAGTGGCAGATACCAAGTCAGACTTTCTAGGTTCAGTTACCTGGCTCTGCTGCTTACCAGCTTTGTGACTGTAGGCAAGTCACCTGACTTCTCTGAGCCTCAGTTTTCTTGACTACAAAATGGAGATGTAGTAAAACATGGTTATTCTGACGATTAAATGACTGAGGACTTAGAAGTGAGCTAGGTGCAGGGTGAGCACTACGCGAGTACTATTTTATTACTGTGAGCTGTATATTGTTGTTCTAGTGCTGGAGTGCGTTCTTCTTGAGAGCAGGGACTCGGTCCTATTCTCCACTATATCCCTAGTGTCTACAACAGTGCTGAGCACACAGTAGGTGCTCAATAAAATTTCACCAACTTTGTTGAATAAATGAAATGGAAGGTAAAAATCATTCCTGTGTTTCTCTGCAGATGGAAAGATCCTGAGCCTCTCTATAGGCACTCTGATACATCTAGAATAGAAGCCTCTCTCCCCTGAGTCCAAGTAGGTGCCTTTCATGTTCCAATCTCTTGCCCCGAATATACACAATACTCAGCAAATGGGAAGGAAGGGCTCCTCGGTTCCCTGTGAACTCACAGCGCTAAACACCAACCGTCTCCACCATGCATCTCCCAGCAGGGTCACCACTGGCTCAGGAGCCTGGAATCTCATTGGAGACTTACTGTGTTCAGTTCCTTCGCATCTCTAGGGCCTTCCCAGGGAAGGTGGATGAAATAGTATTGATGCATGTAGATGGCACCCAATAATGCTATTTTGATGGAGTTTTGTGTTCACACATCTGATTGAAGGGGAGAAGAAAGAGGTGCACACAGGCTAGGGCACACAGGTTATTGGGGGGCAGAGCTGGACTAGAGGATGGGCTAGCTAAGGAGCCACAGAGGCTGCTATCATTCCTCAGATACTAACTTAGGTTGTCATGATGAAACCTTCCCTCAAAGAATAATTGATTGTCACCAGATTGCCTCCATAGAAGGGTGTGCCAGTGAGCTGTGGGGTTGCTGAGTAGGGCATGCAAGTGTGGGCCAGACCTGAATTGCTCTAGAGAATAAACCTTGGGGTCCTGTCTGGCATTGTTTCTAGGCTTGAAAACCAGTAGAACTTTTAGCCCGCTTCCCAAAGTGGTCATGTCTGGGACAGGCAGTGATGTGCCAGGGTACAGCCATAGCTTAAACATGGCATGTCTTTCAAAGCTGTTTAGAAACCCTTTTAAGTCAATTTAATACAAGTATCAATATATCGTGAAGTAGGATGACAAACAGTTTCGTAGATTTTTAAGTTAAAACACAGGACTTCAAAAAAATGTCAAGCCTGCCCCAGGCAATTCATCTAGACCCTCAGATAACTTGTTTGCATTTCTCTCTGCAATTAGGAATATTTTGGTGGACACATTTATGAAGTACTGGTATTCTTAAAACCCTGAAGTGGGACCCAGCCAATTGGCCATCTCTCTTTAATTCTTACTGTGAGACTGATTTCTGGAAGGAGTTGACATCTTTGATCTTGAACTCCCTTAGAGAAGCAGGCTAGAGTTAGGCTATTATTAGCACTGATGGGGCATTTAGAAGGAGAGTTTTTTGGTTTCTGGGACAAAACCCAATTAAAACTAGTGAAAGCCAAAAAAGAACACTGTTTGGCTCACAGAATTTGGAAACAGGATGGATTCATGGATTCATATGTTTCCATCAGAGCTCTCTCTCTGTCTCTTTTTTAGGCTCTTCTCTTTCTTTCTCTCTCTATCTGGTCTCTTGATATTTTCCCAGAGACACCTTCCTTTGCAACTGGGCAAAGGCGGGGAGGGTCATAGACATTGACAGAGCCAGACTTACACACAAGGCAACCTTGCCCATGGCCATCACAGAGGCACTAGAGAGCTTGGATTTCTCAGGGTCTGCCTATAAAATCCCAGGGCAGGTCTCTGATTGGTCTAGCCTGGATCGTGTGCATATGCCTAAGCCAATCAGAATGACCAGGGAGATGGTGCACTGTGATTGGCCAGGCCTGGATTACTGTTTTTCTTTAAGGGGTGTGGTAGGGGAGTATATAATGGACAGCCCAACCAGAACTACATGGAGAGAGGGGCAAACTCCCCAGAGGTAGAAGGGAGTCATTTACCAGAGTTGGGGAGGAGCATTGGGCAGAAGTAAAGCAAGATATCCACCACCCAGGAGAAGGTATTCTCACTTGGAGAAATGGGAAGGCACCCAGCATCTTCTTGTGATGTTAGCCCACGTAGGTGTGGGCTTCATTTAAAGACAGGGAGTTACAGGGGGTTCCACATATTCAGGGACCCTAGCTGCCTTCTCAGGAGAATGTTAAAAATTAGAAAAGGAGGGACTTCCCTTGTGGTCCGGTGGGTAAGACTCTGTGCTCCCAATGCAGGGGGCCTGGGTTCGATCCCTGGTCGGGGAACTAGATCCCGCCTGCATACCACAACTAACAGTCCACATGCCGCAGCTAAGAGTCCACATGCCACAACTAAGAAGTCCGCATGCCGCAACTAAAAGTCCTGCACACTGCAACAAAAGTCCCGCGTGCCGCAACTAAGACCTGGTGCAGCCAAAATAAATAAATAATAAGATATTTTTTAAAACTTAGAAAAGGAAACTTGTTTTCATGACCAGAGCTTGACTTTGGTTCTGGTTTCTCTACATGTTAAGAGGGTGGGAGAATGTTCTGGAGCCCGTGGGTCAGTCTTGGTGCCAGTTTCTATTTGTGTGCATCCGGCAGTCCAAAGTCTGGCTGCACAGCTTGATGGGTACACCAAAGAAGAAAGGTTCGTGAGCAAAACTTTTCAAGTATTTAATAGTTTGAAGCCAGAGGCCACAAAGCGATGGCATGCCTTCTTTGGCCGGCAAGTAATTTAGGAAAAAAAAATACAAACGCCTGCCAGCATTGACAAACTGGAATATTTCATATGAAAGCATGGATTTCCGGTTTCTCTAGGAAAACCATAAGATCTGGCCCTGCTGGGCCCAGAGCTGCACATGGTCACCGCTGGCTGGAGAGGAGCAGCGGCGACCCCTCTAGACGGAATGTAGGACTCTCATCGGCCACTGTCTCCACCACCCCCTGTCACCCTACCCCTGGCCCCATTCATTCCCATTTCCTGTTTGGCCTCTGTAAGCGTTTGCCTTTGCATGTCCTAGGTTTTTGTTTTTTTGTTTTTTTTTTGCGGTACGCGGACCTCTCACTGTTGTGGCCTCTCCTGTTGCGGAGCACAGGCTCCGGACGCGCAGGCTCAGCGGCCATGGCTCATGGGCTCAGCCGCTCTGCGGCATGTGGGATCTTCCCGGACCAAGGCACGAACCCGTGTCCCCTGCATCGGCAGGCGGACTCTCAACCACTGCGCCACCAGGGTTTTACAACAACAAATTCCCTGAGCAAAATCTCTGAAGAACTAGGTTTTTCTTTTTCTAGCTTTGTGATCTTAGGCAAGTTAATTCTTCTCTCTAAACCTCAGTTTTTTGATCTGCAAGTTGGGGACGAAATACTAACTTCATTTAATCAATCCTTACTAAACATCTGTTTTTCCAGGTGCTGGTTTGTAGCAGTGAACAAGTAGACATGGCGGGGGCAGACAGGGGTAGGTGCTAGTGAGGCAAGGGGGTGGGAAGCAGACGTTGGGGAGGTGACAAAGTGATGGCCTGTGGAACCACCTACCTGACACCTGCTTTTGTAAATAGTCATTGGCACCCGGCCACGCCCACCATTTACATCTTGTGTGCTGCTGTCTGTGTACAATGGCAGAGTTGAGTACTTGCAATAGAGACCGTAGGACCTGCGAAGCCTAAAATATTTGTTATCTGGCCCTTTACAGAAAAAGTTTGCCAGCTCCTGCCTAGCCCAAAGCCTGGATAAATAGAAGGAACTCAATAAGTTCCAATTTACTGTTAGTAATGGTCCCTCTCCCTGCCTCTCTTGCTGATCCTCCAGGGCTGGGAGCCTTTAATTCCTCACTATGTCTCCCCTCCCCGACGACCTTTCTGTTTGCTTGCTTAGCAGCTGTGCTCCTTGTTCAGGTAAAACTGCAGAACTGGGGCTTCCCTGGTGGCGCAGTGGTTGAGAGTCCGCCTGCCGATGCAGGGGACACAGGTTCGTGCCCCGGTTCCGGGAAGATCCCACATGCCGCGGAGCGGCTGGGTCCGTGAGCCATGACCGCTGAGCCTGCGCGTCCAGAGGCTGTGCTCCGCAACGGGAGAGGCCACAACAGTGAGAGGCCCGCGTACCGCAAAAACAAAACAAAACAAAAAACTGCAGAACCAATATTGGCTACTTCTTCATACAGATTTCATAGAAAGTTTAATGTGGCCCTAATCGGGGGCAGGCTTGGGGTTCACCCACTATCCCTTTCTGCGTGTCGAATCAGGTTAATCAGACCAAATCAAAAACAGGATTAGGCAGGCCGCAGCTTGAAGCCCCACGTAGAAAAGGCCGCATCGGTGTTGACTTACATTTTTCGATGGGGTGTGTGGCAGGTTTGCTGAGGTTTCATGGTCTCATCAGTGGCTCTACTCTTGTGCCAGCTCCCACAGCCCGACCATGTGCCGGAGACTTCCGCTCTCAACCGCTTGGGAAGATTCGTTTTCACCCCAACAGCATCAGCACAGACCTTCGGCCTGGGTGGGGTCACAGAGAGAAAGCAGGTGTTGCCCAAGTACATGTAGCAACAGCAAAGAGTCTTGTGGGTAATCGTGAACGTCAGCAGAGTCCTCGGGCAGGGCCCGCTTCATGAGCGTGGCACCTGCGTGGTTACCCCAGTCCCTGTGCTTACAGAGACCCTGCTCTGTTAATGCTTTGCTGTCAGTGTCTTGAAATTCGTAATAATTTTTAACATTTGCATTTTGCACTGGGCCCTGCAAATTATGTAGCCAGTCCTGACCTTGGGGGTGTGGGACTTGCTTAGATCCTGGTTTTGGAGGGTCTGCAGGGGGTGCTGGGGGAATTGGAAGTGACCGGGTTTCCTAGGGGGCCTTACAGCTCCCGGTTCCTGCACTCGGGAGATTTCTGGGGGTGGGAAGGGAGTTAATAATGTGGGGCTGGAGACAAAAAGGACCCCCCTTCCTCCTCTGGCAGCTGATGGGGCAAGAGCAGGACAACAACTGCATCATTTCAGGGGGCATCGTCTCATTCACCCCCAGGAGAACTCTGTGAAGTGGGCACCCTTGTGTGGGATTTGAGAATCAGCCAGGTGAGGAATCTGCCAGGGGTCACACAGCTAGGAACCATGTAGAGTGGGGATGCTGTCTGAGCTCAAACTCCTGGATAATCTCTCAGTTTCCTAGTCTGGAAAAACTGAAGCAATTAAAGCTGATTTGTAGCATCATTGAGAAGACTGAAGAAGGGATATACAGTGCCTAGCACACAGCATGTAGTACATGCTCACTAGATGGTAACCTGTGATGATGATGGTGGTGGTGGTGGTGATGAGGATAACACCAAATCTTGTACTGCTTCTAGCTCTAATTTTGCTGACCCTTATCCACCCCACTGAAAGGTCATTTTGTCCCACAGAAATATATGGAGTAATGTTCTTTTGCTCCCTGAGTTAATTTATGTCCTGTGGGTGCCACAGCAAGTTACCACTAACTGGGTGGCTTGAAGCAACAGACATTTACTTTCTCACAGTTCTGGAGGTCAGAAGTCCAAAATTAAGGTATTGGCAATATTGATTCTTCTCGGAGACTCTGAGGGAAAACCCACCCGTACCTCTCCCCGAGCCTGCGGTAGCTGCTGGCAGTCCTGGAGTCCCTTGGCTTGTGGCCAGATCTCTCCAGGCTCAGCCTCATCTTCTCTTGGCCTTTCTCTCTTGGTGTCTCTGGGTGTCCTTTTCTGTCTCTTCTAAAGACACTCTCGTTTGATTCAGGGTCCATCTTAATCAAGGGTGATCTTATTTCTATCCTTACTTGCATTATATCTGCAAAGACCCTATTTCCAAATAAGGCCCTGTTCTGAGGTCCCAGGTTCACATATGTTTTGGTGGTGGGCTTGCTGTTGAACCCATTCACCGAGGCAGGTCAGTGGGGGTCCGAGGAACTGAGAGGACCTGTCATGCACCTGCCCCCTGCGGGCCCGGGCACTGCTTACCGGGCCGCTGTCACAGTGGCTGTCATCGGTGCTGTGGAAATTCCGGTGGACTTGTCCACTGCGCCTCTTTGAACCTCCGAGGATGCTGACTCACCCAGGGGTCGTCCTGGCGGGTGCTGGGCCAGGGAGCTGATCGGTGCACCCGGCCCTGGAGGTCCGGCGGGTCCTGAGGAATGGGGGCACCCAGCGAGGCCCACCAGCCCCTCTCCAGGGGGTGCGGGAGCCTCGGAGGCCGTGCGTTGGGGGCTGGCCAGGGCTCTGGCTGCATTCACCTTTCTCTTTCCTTCTTTCAAACGAAACGTTGGAAAAGGAAATTGCAGCTTGCCATCATTGCGGGCAGGCTGGGACCCGTGGAGGGAGCTGGGGCCATGAGCAGGCTCCCTGGCAGCACTGGGGGGATCCAGCTGGCCACCGTGACGCCCCCTGGACTGGCAAGCCTGCTCCGAGGTGGACCCGGCCTCTGATGGTTACTCTGTGCGTCGGGAGGGGAGAGTGTGGCCAAGAGGGAAAGGGGATGAGTTGTGAAGTCAGTTCTCACCTTTAAACAGAGCTCTGCTGAAAAGGGGGCCCCACTCCCCACCATTTCAATTTGCGCTCCCACCCTCCTGCCACCCTCACCCACGTCCACCCCATGGGTCTTCCCGTCTCCTGAGGTGGCAGGAGAACAGCTGGGAGCCCCATTACTGTTTTCAGAGAGAAAACAATACTCAGGTGGGGTGGGTGGGTGTTGGAGGCCATTTTTCTCTGGATGTGTTTGGTGGGAGGGCTGTGGCATGAAGGTGACTGTAGATACTAATGTCCTTTGCCTCGTTTGTGGAGTGGGAAGTCTTCGGGAGGTCTCCCCTCCTTCGGGGTCCTGACCCCAGGATCTGGGGAGCACAGAGGCTCTGGGCGCCTGTGGAAGCTGGAGGGATTTCAGAGAAAAGCCAGGGATTCCTTTGCAAAAGGCAGGTTTCCTTATAAAAGTGGAATATGTTGGTTTTATTAGATGAATGTGAGCGGGGACGATTGAGTGTTTCCTTAGTGGGCTGACGTGAATGGAAATGTATACCTTTAGTGCCTCTGATAATGATAAGGAGGAGAAAAAAAATAGGAAGGGAGGATGGAAGAGAGAAAGGGAGGGAGGGGAAGGGGAGAGAGGAAAAAGAGGGAGAGAAAGAAGGAAGGAATACAAAAGACCAAAAGGTAAAGAAAATGAAAAAAAGAAGGGAAAGAAGAAAAGAACAGAGTGTCAAGAGAGTCTTTCTGAGGAGATGACATTTAAGCAGAAAACTCTTTGGGCCATAGGAGGCTGAGGGGGTGAGTGGTCCAGTAGGGGAGCACATGCAAAGGCCCTGGAGCTGCTTAAGGAGCAGCTGAGAGAACCATGACTGAGCCTGGTGGGTTTGGGGCCGAAAGGCACGAGATGAGTTTGGAATGGGCGGGATCTAGACCACAGGTCCAAATTCCTATGGGTGCCGGACAGGAAGATGGGGGGGGCGGGGGGGGATGTGGCCAGCTGGGGCACCTCCGCCCCCCGGAAAGCTGGCAGCCACCTGGGCGCACAGGCTTGATGTTGCCAGGTCTCTGCTCTATGCGAGAGCAGGAATACAGATTGTTGTGTGAATGATGCTGGCTTCCAATTTCAAGATTTAAGAGAGAATTTGCATGCTGGACAGGGACTGTGGGCTGGGGCAACCGGTTGGCAATGCTGGGACTTGGTCATCATGGGCTATAATGGAGCTCACAAGTTGTCATCTCTCCTTCTGTCCCCAGCAGAGCTGGGCCAGGTCACAGAAACAATCCTTTGCTTCCCTATCTATGAAGCTGGCCAAGGGACTTCATCCAAGTAAGGGCACAGCCAGGAGAAAAAGGGTGTGTCTTCCTTAAAGGGCCTTGAATAAAGGAGTCCTATTCAGCACCTGAAAAGGCCCATGTATCAGTGAGTGGCAGCCCATCTGGTCAGGTCTGTGTGCACAGTGACCTCTTACAGGAGGGAGGTTTGCTGCTTGGAAGTTCGGTGCTTCTGCCTGTTGAGGAATCTCCTCCAGCAAAATCCAACACATTTAGTTGCAATTTCTGCTTTGATGTTGCGGAAATAGGTCCTTAACCTTCCTCTGGGGATTATGAGAAGGAGCCTCCTGGGCACAGCTAGCTCATCCCTACCTCCAGCGAGGAGAGCTGAAGCTCAGCCTCTAAAGAGAGTCTGCAGCAGATTTGTCAGTGAGCTTGTGAAATCACATGCTACTGGTGTCTAGCTGAGTGGCAGGATGTCATCCAAGTCTAGACTCTTGGTTGCAAGTGACAGAAAGTGAACCCTCACGGGGTTAAGCAAACAAAAGAAGGTGACAACTTGGGTGGACCTGGAGGGCATTGTGCTAAGTGAGATAAGTCAGACAGAAAAAGACAAATACTGTATGATCTCACTTGTATAAGGAATCTACACAAAAAAATCTCACAGAAAAAGAGATCAGATTGGTGGTTGCCAGAGGTGGGGGGAAGGGGGTGGAGAAAATGGATGAAGGTGGTCAAAAGTTACAAACTTCCAGCTGTAAGATAAATAAGCCCTGGGGATGTCATGTATAACAGGGAGACTATAGTCAGCACTGCCAATGGTACATTTTAAAATTATTAAGAGAGTAGATCCTAAAAGTTCTCATCACAAAGGAAAAAAAAAGTTTTGTAACTATATGAGGAGATGGACATTAGCTTAACTTACTGTGGTGATCATTTTGCAATGTATACATATGTCAAGCCATTTTGTGGTACACCTTAAACTTGTACAGGGTTGTATGTCATTTATATTTCAATAAAACTGGAAGGGAAAAAAAAAACAAAGAAGGAATACATTGGCTTATGACACTGAAAAGTCAGCCCCTGGGTGCTTCAGGGACATGGGGAGAATCTGTGTCTGTCCCTTGACCCTGATTTCCACAATGCCCCCCTTCTTAGCCACCAGCAGCTCTAGATGCAGTTTCTAGCCTGGCAAACTCAGCAGACAGAGCACCCAACCAGACCCCCAGGGCTGACTCCTACTAGCTTGGTCATGTACCCATTTATGACTCAGTCATTGTGACTAGTCTGGCCTGGTTCCAGGGGATAAGGTCAAACCCCTCATGCCACATGGACCAAAAGTAAAAGAGGAATGGTTTCTCCAAAGCAAGTCAGATGCTGTTATTAGAAGAAGGGGGATGGCTGTTGACCGTCACACCACAGAACAAAGCTGATAAGTAGCAGGTGCTGGTTTTGAGCCTGGGTCTGAATAACTCTGGGCCCATGTTTTTAATTTGAGGGGTTCAGGGTTGGCTGGATCTAGGGATTCAAAAAATGTCAGCAGGGCTTGTCTTCCCTGCTTATGCAGGAAATTCTATATGGCCAGTCTTCTCGTGGGTTTGGTGGAACTGGGATTTCCAGGAGCAAATGTGTTTGAAAGAGGGTGTGGACCATCCCTCAGAGGACCTTACGTTGGCAGGGGTGTGGCAGGAAAAGAGCTTCACATTTCTGCTGTGATTAATGAGGTTTAAGGAGAATAATGCTTCCTAGTTGCACTGATCCTGGTATTTTTTTAAATGTTGAAATTTGGGGACTCAGAGGAGCCTCATAAAGCCTCATAAGAGCCTGGATGATCAGCCCCATCACCATAGGGGGAAAATGAGAGAGTATGTGACATGGTGACAATGCAGCTTATTGGGACACCCAAATGGGCACCTGGGCTCCTGACCCTTAGCTGTACCAGTTTTTCCTGTTTCACCATGGCTAGACTTAAGTATCCTGAACGTGAGTTCTGCACCCAGAGGGCTACAGTTAAACTTCTGGCTCAAGCCACTTGTTAGTTGTGTGACCTCGGGCTCTGCATCTTGGTTGTCTCATCTGTAAAATGGGTAAGCATCATCTGTAAAATGGGCACCTACCTAATGAGATTGTGGCAGAGATTGAGTTATTATATGAAAAGTCTTAGAATCATCCTTGGGACACAGCAAACACCATTAACTTTTACTACTGTATCAGTTAGAAATTAGGGTCAACTTTATTTTCCCATTTAATCCCCAGGGGCAGGCAGTTGCTGGCATTCAGTTACAGGCTCCCTGGTACCAGAGCCAAGGTGGCTGTGCTTCCTTTGGCCTTTCCCCTCAGTCCCAAGATGGTTGCTGGTGCTCCAGCCATCATATCCATATACCAGTCAAGAAGAATGACGAATGGGGAGTGGCAAAAGGGCTACCTTCCAACTGAGTCAGCCCCTTAAAGAACTCTTATGGGTGCCACACCTGCTGACTTCTGCTTATATAACATTGGCCACACACTTTGCAAAGGAGGCATCAAAATGTGGTCCTTCAGCCAAACTCGTCTCAGGCTTTGATGATTCAGGATTTCTGTTTGAGATGAGGAAGGAAGCTGGATAAGGGGAAGGCATCCAGCAGTCTATGTTATGGAGCTTTTTTTGTTTTGCCTTTTTTTTTTTTTTTTAAAGGCCGTGCTGCATAGCTTGTGGATCTTAGTTCCCCAACCAGGGATTGAACCCGAGCCCTGCAGTGAAAGTGCTGAGTCCTGACCACTGGACTGCCAGGGAAGTCCCTTGTTTTTCTTTTAATGAAGCCATCATGAATGCAGGGTTTAAAGCAAGAGTCACACACTTACATGCCCATGAACAGGTGTCCTTAAATGCATGAGGTAGGCTTCAGAGGAAGAGAGGCAATAGGGAGTGGTGGGGATTGTGGCAGACGGGGGAACTCGTGTTCTGTCTCCAGCTGCCTACAAATCAGATCTAGCTGCTACTTGTCATGTGAAAAAGAGGAGCTCAGTGTTAGCAGAGCCTCAGATTTATCCAAAAAAAGTGGATAGAGACACTTTTAGATGAAATCTGCTTTCTAAATGATAATAATCAATTCAAATTTACCCCTCCCCAAATTACATGGGTCAAGTAACACACAATTATGAGATGGATCTTACTTTTCTTTTTAAAGTCAGATTTATTGAGGCATAATTTACAAACAATAAAATCCACCCTTTTTAGGTGTACAGGCCTACGAATTTTGCAACATATGCAGTTGTGTAACCATCATCACAACCAAGCTATACAACATTTCCATCATCCCCAAAAGTTTCCTCGTGTCACTTTTTAGTCAAGCATTACCCCTACCCTCAGCAACTAATAATCTTTTTCTGTCCCTATAGTTTTGCCTCCTGTAGCATGTCGCAGAAATGGAAACATACAGTAGCTAACTTTTGAGTCTGACTCCTTTCACTGAGCACAATGCAGTGGAAATTCGTCCATGCTGCTGTGTGTACAGTAGTTTGTTCCTTTTTATTGCCGAATAGTTTACCATTGTATAGATATACCAGCTAGTGTATCCTTTCACCTGTTGATGGACATTTAGTTTGTTTCCAGTTTTGGGCGATTATGAATTAAGCTGTTATAAACATTCGCATACAGGACTTTGTGTAAACGTATGTTTTCATTTATCTTGGGTAAATATGGAGGATAGATCTAGGATGGTTTCCGAGGTGGCTGTACAGTTTTGCCTTCCCTCCAACAGTGTGACAGGGTCCTGGTTGTTCTACAACCTCGTTAGCACTTGGTGTTGTCAGGTGGGTTGGTTTGTTTGTTTAGCCATTCTGGTGATATTGAGCATCTTTTCATGTGTTAATTTGGACCTTCATATATATTCTTTGGTGACGTGTCAGTTCACATATTTTGCCCATTTCTAATGGAGTCTCTTGTTTTCTTATTGTTCTATTGTGAGAGTTATTTATATATTCTGGTTGCCAGTCCTTTATAAGATGTGTCTTTTGCAACTATAGTGTCCCAATCTGTGGCTTGTCTTTTCATTTTTGTAGCAGTGCCTTTTGAAGAGAAGAAGCTTTAAATTTTGATTAAAGGCCAATTTATCAATTTTTTCATTTATGGTTTCTGTTTTTCACGTTCTGTCTAAAAAAAGCCTGTGCATAGTCCAAAGTCACAGAGATTCTCTGCAGTGTTTTCTTCTAGAAGATTTATAGTTTTAGGTTTCACATTCAGACCTACGTTCCATTTAACTTATTTTTTGTATCTAGTGTGAGGTATGGATTGAGGTTCATTTTCTGTATATAGATGTGTGATGGTTCCAGCACCACTTGTTGAAAGACTTTCCCCTCTTCATTGAATTGCCTTGACAGTATTGTTGAAAATCAGTTGACATTGTATGTGTGGATCCCTTTCTGGACTCTGTACTCAGTCCCACTGGTCTGTGTGTTGCCCTTTTATCAATACGACACTAGTGCCCAGGCATGAATACTATATCAGTGTTAGCTCTTGCCATACTTTATTAATTTTTAAAAAGTAAACTGTATTTTAGATTTACAAAACAGTTGCAAAGATAGTGGAAAGAATTCCCCTCTACCTTTCACCTAGCTTCTCCTAATATGAACATCTTACACACCCACGGTACGTTTGTCAAAACGAACACACTGACATTGGTACAATACTGTTAACTAAACTACTTGGATCTCACCAGTTTTTCCCTTCCTGTTCTGGGACCTGACCCAGGATACCACGTTGCATTTAGCCATGGGTTTTCTAGAGGCATATCTTAACGTCTCTAGAACCGAGATTCATCTTATAGTCAATACTGTCTTACAATGATAGCTGGGTGTATTTTTTTTCTTAGTGTGGCACATAAAATTATAGAATGTCTTCGGTTTAATGAGACATGGCATTATTATTAATTTAAATTTTATTTATTTATTTATTTTTGGCTGCATTGGGTCTTCCTTGCTGCATGCGGGCTTTCTCTAGTTGCGGTGACCGGGGGCTACTCTTCGTTGGTGTGCGCGGGCTTCTCGTTGCAGTGGCTTCTCTTGTTGCGGAGCATGGGCTCTAGGCACACGGGCTTCAGTAGTTGTTGTGGCTCGCAGGCTTAGTTGCTCCGCAGCATGGGGGAACTTTCAAAACGAACACACTGACATTGGTACAATACTGTTAACTAAACTACTTGGATCTCACCAGTTTTTCCCTTCCTGTTCTGGGACCTGACCCAGGATACCACGTTGCATTTAGCCATGGGTTTTCTAGAGGCATATCTTAACGTCTCTAGAACCGAGATTCATCTTATAGTCAATACTGTCTTACAATGATAGCTGGGTGTATTTTTTTTCTTAGTGTGGCACATAAAATTATAGAATGTCTTCGGTTTAATGAGACATGGCATTATTATTAATTTAAATTTTATTTATTTATTTATTTTTGGCTGCATTGGGTCTTCCTTGCTGCATGCGGGCTTTCTCTAGTTGCGGTGACCGGGGGCTACTCTTCGTTGGTGTGCGCGGGCTTCTCGTTGCAGTGGCTTCTCTTGTTGCGGAGCATGGGCTCTAGGCACACGGGCTTCAGTAGTTGTTGTGGCTCGCAGGCTTAGTTGCTCCGCAGCATGGGGGAACTTCCCAGACCAGGGCTCGAACCCGTGTCCCCTGCATTGGCAGTTGGATTCTTAACCACCGCGCCACCAGGGAAGTCCCGGTATTAGTATTATTATTTGGTCTCCTTAAGTCTCCACTTCCCCATCTGTAAAATGGGAACAATGCTAGGCTCACTTCATACACATGTGGGAGGGTAAAATGAGAGACTCCATGGAGAAGGCCCAGCACAGAACTAGTAATTAATGACTGGCGTTGAATCAAAATGTCACCTCTATCCAGAGCCTGCTTGCTGGGAGCTGGTGAACACATCTTTCCTTACCCTTCCCTACATTGGAGAAAAGTTGCTGGGAGCCCTGATTTCTTAGCAGCTTTTGTTCTCCCAGCAGGAGCCCACAGGAATAGCTACCAATTAAAATAACCAAGTTTCAGGTGACAACATTTGCAGAAAAAGCTGCAAATGTTTAATAAAAGCCCGGTTGCTGGGAGAGTGAGACAGCTACCTCTTTTGGAAGACCCGAAGCCACATTTCTAGTTGGCCAGAGAATTTGCTCTTGTTAGAACAAGACACTATTTTTGCTCAAGCTCCAGACCCTGGCCCTGTCCTCACTGAGTGTCTGGGGCCAGGGCCCGGCAGAGTCCCCTTTTCTGCTTTTGCTTTCACATCCTGCAGTGCATTCCCTGGTCCTCTCTGGTTGGTGCATTTTCAAAACTGCACCAGCCACACCTTTCTTGTGGACAGTTGAGATTGTTGTACAGACTTGAGCTAATAACAAAGAAGGAAATTTAAAACGTGGCCTGTAACCCCACCACTGAGACATGGTCACCGTGGGTGCTGAGCACTTTTACTTCTTTTTCTGTTAGAAAAATTTGTTATTTATCTTTTTCTGTTAAAAAATATTTGCCATAAAAGAAATTAGAAATTGTAGAAAGAGTACAAAAGCAAAACATCCCCTGTCATCTCATCATCCAGACCACCAACGTGTGAATGTCCACCCTTTCAGAACTTTAAACACTTAATATTTTCATGCATATGTCAAAATACTGCAAGCCTTAGTAACTGACAGCAGGTGCTGGGGGCAGATGACCGGAGATCAAACCTGTGCCCCCTGCTCTGGAGGCACGGAGCGATAACCCCTGCACTGCCAGGGAATCCCCTCACCTTGGCCTTATGTAACATAATCCCAGGGGTGACATCCCATCATATTCACAGGTCCCGCTACACTCAAGGCAAGGCATTCACACAGGACTTACCGCAAGGCAAGAAAATCTTGGGGCCAGCTTAGAATTCTGCTTACCACAATTAGCACTCCTAAGGCCTTCCTGTCATCCTGTGCTTTAGTTTGGGGGCAAACTAGAGAAACTTAAGGTGTTCCCAAGGACTCAGACTTGGAAAGAAAGATCCCATCTATCCAACCAAACGTTGGCATTGAATGTACTTTTGAATAGATGAACAAGCAGCTTCATCCAGAAAACACTGATGAATGAGCTAGTTCATTCATTTGTTCCTCAGGTAACGACATCTCTGCGGACCCCTGGGCTCAGTGCTGAAATGTGGACTCACGCGGGTACTGATAATAGTGGGATCTTTTGTGGAGCACTTACTACAACCAGGTGCCACTGCGTCTGTGCTCCATGGGTTAGCTTCTGTAATCCCACGGCAACCGTGTGAAGGATGCTCCAGGGTTACCTTCACTTTGCAGAGAAATTGAAGTAGAGAGAGGCTGTTTAACCTGGCTGAGATCGCACAGCTAGAAAGCAGCAAGGCTGAGACAGGGGTCCAGGCAGTTTGGCTCCAGAGCCCATGCACGCACCACACCAACCCTATCCCCTTTACCACCACCAAACATGCTCACAGCCGTGAGGTCACTTGGTGCGGAGTTGGGCAAGCTCCTTTCCTCTCTCCATAACTGCCTCTCTCTGACTCTCCCTGGACAAATGGGGACATGTAAGGGGATGAAGGGCAAGCCTGCTGGAGAGCTTTAGCCTCGGTCACGTGCCACTGCCATAGGAGCAGCAGCCGTGGTCCCTGGTCTGAGCGTACCTTCCATGGTCCAAGCCTCCAGTGTCCACAGCCTCTGCCCCATCAGGAGATTCCCCAAGGGAAATGGCTAAAGAGGAGGGACCAGAGTTGCTCCCCCCGGAGCTGAGCATAGCAACTGCCCCTTGCAGCCACTGCCCTGCTTATCCTCTCAGCAGTTCGGGCCAGTTCTGGGAATTGTCTGTGCATCACAAATGCACATGGTAGCCGTGGGTTGGGTGTCCCTCAGCCCCACCAGCCCCACCCGCTTCTTTTGCTTATTTGTCGAGGACACTTTTTCTTACAGAAGGATTTAGGGAAGTGGAGGGCAGAAACCTTGATGAGAGCATCTGGACACATCTGGCCCCTTGCAAAGCTACGTCTGTGCAGCAGTGGAAGATAGAGGCCAAGAGTTTGGGTGTGGAAGACCCAGTGACCAGGTGCAAACACTGCAGCCCTAGGCAGAGCTACCTCACTGCTCTGGGCCTCGGTTTCGCCAAGTAGGGATAGTGTCAGTCTCTGCCTTACAGGGTTGCATTTGGAGGATCACATGAGATAATGTACATGGAGCAGTTAACACCACGCCAGCGGCAGGTAAGCTCTTGGGATCATGAATTCTCATGATTCCTGAGCAACATGGCTTTCTTCTATCCAGAAGGCAAAGGCCCCAGCAAAGGCTGTTCCGTCTCTCTTCCCTCTAGGTCCCTCTTCCTTCCTGCATGCACTGCAAACGGGCCACGGGCCTCACATGGCAGGATTCATCCAGTTCCCTACTCAGCCCTTGCTGGCCCCCCCAGCCCCACCCCCTGGCCACAGTGATTGGGCACTGAACAGAAGCTGGGCCAATCAAAGTCCTTCCCTTTCAAACGGGACGTGAGAGACAAAAACTCATCGTGCCCTCACAGTGCCTGGCCTGTCTGTGAGTCGCGCAAACCTGGGATAATTTACTTCTAGTCATCTATCTGGTCTCTGCTTGGCTGGGAGCTCCCTGAGGGCAGGGAGACCAATGTCATATTTGCCCCCGTGTGTCCAGTACAGGGCTCAGTGGGTGGTTAATTTGATGAATGAATGAATGAGGGGTTCTGCTTCCTACTCCTTTTCCATGGATGCTAAATCACTGCTTTCTCTCTGGAGACTGCAGCCTTTTCTTTCCATTCTTTCTTTCTTATTTATTTTTAACTTTTCATTAACGGAATATTTAAAACCTGAGAATAGGATAAGAAACTCCCATACACCTGTTCCAGCTTCAACAATTGTCGTCATTCTGACTTTCTTTTCCCATATTTCCTTCCCTCTTTTATCAGGGGAGTGGGGATGGAGGTGCTGGAATATTTTACACTTGATATTAGCCAAAAGGCCGAGAAGCGATTGCTGGAATATTTTAAAGCAAATCCCAGACATTGAATCATTTCACCCCAAAATACTTCTGTATGTATCCTTAACCGATAAGTATTTTTTCAAATAACCGTAATTCCACCATCACACTTAACTAAAACTATCATAATTTCTCAATATCACATAATATCCAGTCTACGTTCAGATTGCCCCCATTATCTCAAAAACTCCTTTTACAGGAGGTTTGCTCAAATCCTGCCAAGGTCCATTCATGCTGAGGTTTATCAGTTGAGACTTTGTGGTCTCAAGTGACCGAGACCAAGTTCAAACCAGCTGAAACCAGGAAGGGGAATTTGTTACCTTCTGTAAGGAAACTGAGAAATGGGAAGTTAAGGGGCACCAGGGGTACTGGATCCAGAACCCAATCCAGTCAGGGCTGTTTCTGTTGCCCCTGCTTCTCTTGGCCTGTATTTATTTTCTCAGACTGTTCCCGAGGAGCTGAGATCATGACCTGAGGCCGTTGCTCGCATACACTCTTTGTTTTGTGAGGACAGAAATTAGTTTTCCTCTCTCCAGGCCTGATGGAAAGTCAAGGGCTTTGATAGGCTCAGCTTCTGCCCAGTGCCCACAGTGTGTGTCTGTGTTGGTTATTATCGTGGTTGTGGTTGTTGATATATTTAGGAGCATTTCGTAAGCTTTGGGAAATTAAGGAGCACAGGTCTGGTGTTAGGTGAACTGGGTTTAAGAACTTCCCTTAAATTTTGCAATACTGAATTTTCTCATCTACAAAAGGAATCAAAAAGACTCACCTTGTTGAGTCGCCATCGAGGTTAAAGGGAATAATATAGACAAAGTCCCTGGCACATGTTAAGCCACTGTATTATCACCCCCTGCTGCAGACGGGGAAACTGAGGCCCTCAGCTCGGGAGAGATGCCCGGCGGGGTGTAGGCGGTTCCACATCCTCAGCTCCAGCCCTGGAGCCTTCCATAGACGCCTTTTTTTTTTTTGTCTTTCAACTATTATAACTTCTTCACTCTGTATGACAGACTCTAGGTCCATCCACCTCACTACAGATAACTCAATTTCATTTCTTTTTACGGCTGAGTAATATTCCATTGTATATATGTGCCACATCTTCTTTATCCATTCACGCTTTTGACTTACCACTTTCCCTGGGAAGTCACACCTCTGTTCTTCCCCTCCAAGTCCAATGACTGCATCCACCCAGCCCAGCTCGAAAGCCCAGTTAGCCTTGACAGGTGTGACGTCTTTGTTTTTGCTACATTTTTCCCCCTACAACCTTCAACTTTGCCTTTGTCTGAGCAGAACAGCCGTGAAGGCAGAGAATTCGCTGGCCTTCTCCCTCCTTGCCTCTCTGCCAGGTGTTGCCTCCCGTCAAGCAAAGCCTCCGCTGTTATCTTTTCGGCCAGAGGCCGTGGAGGCAGCCAGGTGTGGGTCAAGGACTCAGGCTTTAAAACGCCAGGTCCGAACTCTCACTGGTTTTCTTTGCCCTGATTTTCTGGTTTGGGGACAAGAGCCTCTGGGTTTGAGCCCAACTAGCTGACTCCATTTGCCTTTTCGAACAGGGAGGCTGAGGGTCCGAGGTTCTTAAGCCCGACTGCAGAGACACAGATTCTTTCTTGTTGTCTTCATTCCATCAGCTTTGAGGGGGAGGCGCTGTGCAGTCACCTGGCCGTGACCTCTGTCAAGCAGCCACCTCAGGCTCTCAGAGGCATGGAGGGAGGGTCAGGAATGCCAGCCTTGTCCACCACCAGCTCATATAGGTCTGGAAAGCAAAGGCTCTGCCTGCTTTGGGGGAGACACTGAGGGCAGAAGAAACTTCCAGGGGCCTCCTTTTGCCCTGTTATTTTTAACAGAAGAGTCAGGTCACTGAAGTTAGACTGCTTGCAATCAAACTCTCATTTTCTTCCATCCTGTGCTGGTTAAGTGACCCCAGCCAAGAAATTTATCCTCATCAGGCCTCAGATTCCTTCTCTGTAAATTGGGGGCAATGGTAGTGTCTTCCTAACAGGGTTGTCGTGAGAGTGAAATGAGCGAACGCACGGGGCACACTCAGCAAATGTCAGCGGTCACTAATCACATCGTAGGGCCCGTGTGAACTGGCCTGTCCTCCCCGCTGGCCCTGTCCCTCACTGCTGCAGCCACACTGGCCTTTCTTCCCTTTCTGACACATACCAGGCTTGTGCCAGCCTCAGGGCTTTCCCCCTCGCTGGTTCCTCCTGGGAAGAGTTCCCCAGATCTTTGCCAGGCAGGCCCTCACCTTCTCCTTGTCTCAGGTCAGAGGTCACCTCTTCCAGGAGGCCTTCGCCCACCCCCAGCCTTGACACTTTCTCTCTCACGACCTTGTTTTATTTTCTTTGTAAACTTTATCCCCTCTTGAAATTATTCAGTGTATTTATCACTTTGCTTGTGTATTTCCCGATCCACCCCAGAAGAGAGGATTTCCATTTTCAGAAGCACCATCCATACCCCTGAGCGCCTGAAAGAGTGACAGCTTACAGTAGGTGGTCAGTAAATGACTGTGGAATGAATGAACGGATAGCTGTATAGAATATCAGCTTAAATACATACAGTCAAAGCTGATCCTGTTCAGCTTTACTGTATTATGTGCTTGGCAGTCTGAGAAGCCCTTTGTATATGTTTCTTCTTCTTTTTTTAAAAAAATTAATTAATTAATTTATATTTTGGCTACATCGGGTCTTTGCTGCTGTGCGCGGGCTTTCCCTAGTTGAGGCGGGTGAGGGCTACTCTTCGTTGCGGTGCCTGGGCTTTTCATTGCGGTGGCTTCTGTTGTTGTGGAGCACGGGCTCTAGGCGCGTGGGCTTCAGTAGTTGTGGCGCATGGGCTCAGTAGTTGTGGCTTGCGGGCTCTAGCGCACAGGCTCAGTAGTTGTGGCGCACGGGCTTAGTTGCTCCGTGGCATGTGGGATCTTCCCAGACCAGGGCTTGAACCCGTGTCCCCTGCATTGGCAGGTGGACTCTCAACCACTGCGCCACCAGGGAAGCCCCTGTTTCTTCTGATTTTAAAAGACTCTTTAAAACTTTTTTCATGGGCCTACTGTCTAGTGAAGAAGTCTGCTCTGGAGGAAGGTCATTTTATAGAAACACAGATTAAATAATCATAAAATCCAATGACATATGACAGATAGTTTATAATATTAATTAGAAAAAATCTCGGACTTCCCTGGTGGCACAGTGGTTAAGAATCCACCTGCCAATGCAGGGGACACGGGTTTGAGCCCTGGTCCAAGAAGATCCCACATCCCGTGGAGCAACTGAGCCCGTGTGCCACAACTACTGAGCCTGCACTCTAGAGCCCATGCTCTGCAACAGGAGAAGCCACCTCAGTGAGAAGCCCACACACCGCAACGAGGAGTAGCCCCTACTTGCCACTAGAGAAAAGCCCACGCACAGCAACAAGGACCCGACGCAGCCAAAAAAAAAAGAGTGTTTGCGTATCCCCATGAGAACAACAATGTTAATGCATCTTGTCTAAAGCACGCTTTTATTCTTCACTAATTATATTCACATCCAAAGTCATGTGTGAGCCCCTGTGTATAGGTGATGTGTATGTGGGATGGACATCTCTGTCCCTATTTCACAGGCAGGAAAACTGAGGCTCAGAGCAGAGATGGATCTGCTCAGCGTCGTGGGGCATATATGGTTGCCACACTTTAGAAAGGTCTTGGCCGGGACCCTACCCCTCTGGGGAGCCTCCCTGGACCAGCCTCGGTCAGCCGCTGGTCCTCCATCACACTGCCGACACGTTCCCCATCTGAGCATCCCCAGTGCGTCACGGTTGCTCACTGCATTGTCTCTCCCGCTGGACCTGTGTGGTGGCCACCAGACCGGTGGTTCTCAACCAGGGGCAATTTTGCTTCCACCTCCAGGGGACATTTGGCAGTGTCTGGAGACATTTGCGGTTGTCACAACTGGAGGATTGGGACACCACTGGCATCTAGAGAAGCTGCTAAAGACTCGATAATACGCAGGGCAGCCTCCACAGCAAAGAAGTATTTGGTCCGAATGTCAGTAGTGCCTGCTGTAGACACAGCAGCTGTTAATAAGCACTTGAGATGTGGCTGGACCCAATGAAGACACCAGATTTCAAAGACTTCGTATGAAAATAAGAATGTAAAATATCCCATTAATAAGTTAAAAATGTTGACTACCTGTGGAATGATATTTTGGATATATTGTGTGAAAATAGATGGCGAAAATTAATTCTACCTATTTAAAAAAATGGTGTTAATTGTAGCTACTAAAAAATGTTAAATCGCATGTATGGTTCGCGTTACATTTTGAATGGGCAGCGCTGTGCTAGACGGCACATGCCATTTGAGCAGGGGTCTGTCTGCATCTCTCTGGGTTTGCTCATCGTTGTAAATGCAACACTAAGCAGAGGGCTGACACATGCTGGGTGCTTGGTAGATAGTTGTGGGAGAAGGGAGGAAGGAAGGAAGGGAAGAAGGAAGAAAGGGAGGGTCAACACCCCCGGGAGCTGCCCTGCTAGGACCCCCAAGAACCCATTGGTGAGCCCAGAATTCTCCCTCCAAATCCAGTATTTAAGGCAGCTGCCAAGGAGAGCTGCTTCCTTCTAGAAGGTGCCCTGGATGCCCACTGTCCCTGATTCCCTGGCCTGGCCCTCCTCTGGGTCTTCTCGCCCTGTTTCCTCCCACTCGACCTGGCCGACAGTAATCTTGGGTGAGTCACTTAATCCCTTGTTTTGTAGCTTCTCCCCTTGCAACCTGACCCCCTTCTGGTCCCCATCAGCAGGAGGTTCACTTAGATTTTTAGAGCTATCTGTCTGAGCCAGGATCCTCTGGGTTCTACGTCCAGACAACAGGGAAGCAGTCGCAGGCTTTCTGTGACTTTAATTATCTCTAGCAAATGGGTTGATCATCCCCACAGGAAAAAGGTATGAGCCCCAGAACACGTATTTGGAAACGTCTGTCCTGTCCTGATAATGGGCTTTCTGAGAATACGGCTAATTCTTCATCATTACACAACACAGAGGTGATTGAGCAAGTGTCAGCCGCAGTGAACGCCAGCTGGATTTGACTGGATTCTGTCCCCGAATATTAAAAACAGGTCAGTTTTCTTCTCAGCCCTCTAAAGATTTGTGGATGGGCTGGGCATGGCATCGCGGGGACGACTGACTCTAGGTGGCATCGAGAGAGGATGTCTAGAGGGGATCTATTTTAATCAGGAACACCAAGTCGCTATACGATTGGCAACACCTACCAGCCTGGCCTGGAAATTGGAATTTACAGACAAAAATGACAAGTCTGTTTTCATCTAAATGTTCCTGGGATTATTTTCCCCTTAAAAAAAAAAAAGTCTGACTGTGAGAGAAACATGCACATGAAATGGCAAAATGTAGGAAAATACGAAGAAAAAATAAAACTTACCCAGAATCCCATGACCCAATGATTATCACTGCAAACATGATATCTTTCAGCCTTCTCTTGTACATAAATATTCATAATTTATTGTGTATAGTATTTTCCAATATTGCTATCAAACGGCCTGTGCCAGTTGAAACTTTTTTTTTTTGCTGTATATCAAGAACATTTTGTCACATCTCATTCAATAGTCGACATCAATTTAAATGACTGCAGAGCCCTTCACTAGGAAAGCAACCCAACACCTACTTAAACAACTCCCCAATATTTAGGCTGATTCCAACTTTTTGCTATTGTAAATAACTCTACAATGGACATCCTTGTACATAAGTCTTTGCACACATCTCTGATTATTTCCTTAGGGTAAATTCCTAGAAGAAAAATTACTGGTGAAATGATTCACACATAGTAAGACTTTTTTTTAATTTAAAGCACCCTTATTTTTATTTTATTTTTAAAATTTATTTATTTATTTATTTTTGGCTGTGTTGGGTCTTCGTTGCTGAGCACGGGCTTTCTCTAGTTGCGGCGAGCGGGGGCTACTCCTCGTTGCGGTGCGCGGGCTTCTCATTGCAGTGGCTTCTCTTGTCGCGGAGCACGGGCTCTAGGCACGTGGGCTTCAGTAGTTGTGGCACACGGGCTCTAGAGCACAGGCTCAGTAGTTGTGGTGCACGGGCTTAGTTGCCCCGCGACATGTGGGATCTTCCCGGACCAGGGCTCGAACCTGTGTCCTCTGTATGGGCAGGCGGATTCTTAACCACTGTGCCACCAGGGAAGTCCCCGTAGTAAGACTTTTGATAAGTACTGTCATGTTAGTCCGGAAAGTTTATGATAAATAACATTTCCTATAGCAATAGAGTCTTTTCTCTCCCACTCCCCTGCGACTTTGCCAGTCCTGGTAGATACCAATTGAAACGCTGAAAAAATAAATAATTCTACTGCCTCGAGAAGAACACTGTTAACAATTTGGTGAATATTTTTTCCAGACTGTTTTCTGTGCACATATGTTTATAGATATATGTGTGTTTTTCAGATCTGGAATGATGTATACATAGTGTTTTGTACCCTGATTTTTGAATTCAGTATACTGTCCTTATCTTTTATGAAACATCCTTCTTTTCCTTGACTCCATCCTATTATACTGGAAATCTGTACTGTAGCATCCCTCACCAATTCCTTGATGCTGAACGTATAGACTGCTTCCGACTTTTCCCATATAAATGGTATGGGAGTAAATTTCCTTCATTATCCATAGTTTCTAATTAATTCCTTAGAAACAGAAAATGCTAGAACAAAAACAATGCACCTTGTAAGGATTTTAATATATGTTACAAAACTCAGAAAGACCAACGCCATCTTCCCTCCAGTAATCTGAGAGTCGTATCACTGTCTGTTTCTGTTCTTTTTTAATATTGCTACTCTGAACGGCATGAAAAGTTATCTCATTATAGTTTTCACTTGAGTTGCTTTGACTGCTACTGAATTTAAGCATTTCTCATAAGTGTATTGCCCATGTGCATTTCTACTTTTGAGATTTGTCTCTCATTTTTCTTTAGCCATTTTTACTGATCTGTGAGAGCTTTGTATATTTTGAGAGTCTTAATACTTTGTCATATATGTTGGAACTATTCTTCCTAGTTGTTATGTGTTTTTAAAATTTTTTTAGTGGTGGTGTTTGATGTCCTGGAGTTTTTAATGTTTATGTTGAATCATTTTGTCTTTTCCTTTGTGGTGTCTTTTGGGGGAATGATTTTTAGGGCTCGTTGCCACAGTGGACAGTTAGACAGATATCCAGACTGAACTAGATGATGTCACACATGTACAGTGAATAAAATGGCCTTTGACTTTGGAGGAGCTGTGTCGATCACTTAGCAATGCAGCCGGTCAGTCAAAAGCCCTCTGTCTTTCTTAATTTTTATTAGGAATCTGTCCCTAACTATGTAGCAGAAAGAGCACTGGGCAGAGTCAGGGCCGCTGACCTTGGGCCGTGCTGCTAACTCACCATGGAGCCGCCGTCCCCTCATTTGTAGAATGAAGGAATGATCAGGATCTTTTCCTTTCACCCCTAATTGATCATAGGATGACCTTAAACAGGGCCCTAAAAATCACTCCCCAGTGAAGCCTGTTCTAGGCATATAAAGCCAGACCCCCCAAAGAAAGACAAAATTATGACATCATATAAACATTCAAAATTCCTGGATGTCAAGAAGGACCACAAGTACAATGAAAAGAGAAAGAACAAGCTAGGAAAAATATTTCCAACCATTACATCATTAGCTCTCCCCGACCCGGCCAGTGGACAGATAATTCCTGCTCTTCCTCGCTCAGAGGGTGGGGGAGGGCGAAAGGAGCCCGGCACACGGCAGGGCTCAGTGCAGGCTTCTTATTCTCATGAAGGAAGGAACGAATCAATGATGAAACCTGCATCCTAGGCGGTGTGTGAGCCTTCCTTTAAATTGAACGGAGATGGAACGCCTGGGCCGGGGAAGGAAGTGGTTTTACTTCTGTTGTTTCCTGCGGGGTCACTGCAGAACCTCTGAGCTCATCTGGAAAATGGGTTTAGAACTGTTTACTCCCTCAGTTCCAGCCTCCTCCCTCCCAAGGGATGTCAGTTGGATGAATCAGAGCATAGGTATTTTGGCCCAGCCATTGTTTTGACAATAGGAATGATTAAACAGATAGTTTATTTATATTACTCTCATCCTTTGCACCCACATGTCCAGAAGAGCTTTGTTCATAGGTGTACACAAGAAGGGGACTTTCTGCAAAGTCAGAAACCGGTTGTGGGAAGAAAATGGGGGCATCATCGAGGCAAAGGAGCTTTTATTTTTTTCACAGGGTTCCTTTTCACTTTAAACTGGTTCCTTTCTGCTCTTGTGTGGCCTGGAATGTCTGCTGAACTACAGGCCTGAGGAAGGACTTGAGTTGCAGCATGAAAGATTGGGTCAGATGTCAAGAGGGACTTCCTGGTTTATGAGACTGTGTGGGTAGAGGAAAGAGCGAAGGAGGAAAGTCACACCACCTCTTTCCCTGTGAGTGAGAGGCGGTTAGCTTGGAGACACTCCAGTGCCTGTGGGTGAGACCCTCTCCCCACCTTCCCAGAGACCTGGGAAGCAGCAGTGGAGACAAAGCACAGCCCTGCTGGGAGGTTCCTGAGAGAAAATGCAGCACCTCCCTCCCATTTCACAGGTGGAGAAACCAAGGCAGGACCGTGCAACAAATATTTACCAAGGACCTCCTGTGTGCCGGGACTGTTCTGAGCACTGGGGGTATAGCAGCAAGTGAGACAGATGACTAGCAAACAAGGTCAGGGACACAGAGTTAGATGTTGGGGAGTGATGGGGCTGGACTGGGACAGGAAGTAATGGGGGAGGAGGGGTGGAAAGCATCCTTAAAGGAGTGGTCGCGGTAATGCAAAATAAAATGACTCACCAAGATCACGCGGAGATAGAGTCAGAGTCTGGTTTCCTGACTCTTAGTCAATGGCTCCTCTGGCTCCTCCAGGGTGTTTTGGTTGCAAGTGACAGAAAACTCAACTCAAAAAAGGCTTATGCCCAAAGAAAATTGAGTGACTAAAAAATCCGAGGGTAGATCAGGAATGTCTTGGTCCAGGTTCTCAAACAATGTCACCAAGCCCTGCCCTCTCTCCATGTGTCTGCCTCTTCCATGGGGGTTTTAGTTCTCAGGCTCCTTGTGGGAGCAAGATGACTCCAGCAGCTCCAGGCCTGCATCCTGGGAGTCCGGCTCAGCAGGACAGGTTGCTTCTCCTTCCCTAGCAATTTGAACGAAAGTCCTGGGCCTGACTCCCTCGGCCAATTTTGGGCCACAGACCAATTTCTGAACTGCTGGCAGTGGCTTAGGGGACATTCTGCGCCAATTGTCCAGGCCTGGGTCACAGGCCCACCCAGGAGCACTGGGCTGAGAGAAGGGAGAATGTGTTCCCAGGTGAATTCTGAGCATCGTTGGCAAAAGGAGGAGGATGGATTCAGGCCAGCCCAAACCCAGCCATGACAGCGATGTCATCCTGCTGTCCACGCTGTAGCCCCACCAGTCACTTCCCCAGGCTGTATTGGTCGCTGACTGTTTCCTTCCATCTCTGTTTCCCAGAGCTCAGCCTTCAGGATATAGAAGATACTTTTCTTTTTTTCAGTCCTCCAGGATCTTGCAATTTACTTGAGGAAACAAATCCTATATCCTTATTTTCATCCTGTCTTTTTGTGGTTTTCTAATGACATGAACTTTCTGTCCACAAAGGGAAGGATGTCTGTGGGCTGAAGGAGTCAAGTCAGGCAAAGGAGGCTTCTAGTGCATTTCAAAGGGGGGGGGGGCGGTTGTATGGGGCAAGGGTTTGCAGAGGGTAAAATTCGACAGTGTGTGCAGGATGCCAGCTGTGGTCAACTGCACGCATAGCCATTTGATGATGATTTGTTGTGATACACGGTTGGGATTTGTATAGTTCTTGTACCACTGGTACTTTACAAGATTATAAGGTAGGAACCAGATAAACGTGTATTTTAGTAGTCAAGTATTTACTGCAAATTTGTGTTCAAAACAAATATGATATTAACTTATCAGACCTGGTTAATATGGACAGGGGTGAAGTGAAAATTAAAAAGCAAAAAGGAGGGGGAAGAGTCGATTTAAAGAAAGCTCCTAAATGGTTTGCAGAAATGGCAAAAAATATCGGAATGAGAATGAGTCAGGTCTGGGAAATGCTGGTCTAGAGCCTGGATTCTGGGATCTTACTTGGATTCCAGCGTCAGACCCACCGTGCGTCCGCAATGCAATTTGGGGCAAATGGCTTCACCTTTCTGAACCTTCAGCTTTCTTACCTGTAGAATGGGGCTGAGACTGGGACCAGCTTCGTGGGCTGTGGCGGAACCCTTGAGACAGATAATGTGTGTGAAACACTTGGCGTGGTGTCCGACGCGAGTGAAGGGTCATTCAGTTGGCTGTCGGTAATCTGTTATTTTTCACAGGAAAGGGAGGGAAGGCAGCCCAGGTAGCAGGCAGGGCAGGAGCAAAGGCCCAGAGGTGGGAATGGACACGGCAGTTTGGGGCCTGCTGTGCGTGTGGGATCTTGTGGAAGAACAGCAGGGGTGATTTGGGGTCCGGAGGGGAGGATGTACCATTTGAATGGAAACCCCAGAAGGTGAATAAGGCTCCTCTGGGGGTTGGGACTCACTGCTCCCTCCTGAATCTTTCCCCTCCCAGCTGACCACCGACCACTACCATCCTCCCTGTCCCAAGTCGAGAGCTGTCTGTGCAGGCAGGTCCTCAAGAACTGGGGTGGTGCTCCATAGAGCTAATCTATGTTGTTTATCTTTTACACACCATTAACCACAAATTAGCTGATTCTTTTATGGCCATAAATTAATAGATTCCATTAGTAAACAGTCAATTACAGATGATTACTTTTTCTCCCTGAACCTCGAGTTTTTTAATAGTTATTTGAGAGCATTTGATGCCGTCTTCTTCCCACTCCCGGTCTCCTTTCTGTGTTCTTGGTTCATTGGACCGGATCTTCCAAATGGACTGCAGAGGCTGTGGGTGGGTGGCGTGGATTCTCTCTGTAATGAGCTTCTAAGCAGCAGCCTGTTTGTTTTGCAGAAACAAAACCGACCGAGATTTATGTTGAAGAGAATTTTTATTTCCAACACAAACCAAAACAGCAAAGTTTCCATCTCCTTTTATTTCTGTGTATGCCATAAACATATTCTATTTGTGTTTTCTTCAATATCTTTCCTACTTATTGGGCCTCATTCTGGTAAACCCCTGATAATCTTTTTTTTTTTCTCTACTTATCCATCCATGCATCTTATCATCCATCCCAGTATCCATCCATCCCAGCATCCATCCATCAATCCTTCCATCCATCCATCCCTCTAACCATCCATCCATCCATCCCACCATCCATCCATCTTACCATCTATCCATCCCACCATCCATCCATCCATGCATCCATGCATCCATCCATCCATCCATCCATCCCACCATCCATGCATCCATGCATCCATGCATCCAACCATCCACCCTTCTGTCTATATACATCCTTCTATCCTTGGCTGGAATTTCCAAGAGGGATACTGATCCCACTGTATCCATCTGCCGAGTCCTAAAGTATTCAATAGTGAGATGGAGTTAGTCTTTGGAACCCGTAGCCATAAATCTACTACAGGGATGGCAAACCTAGTGCCCTCAGCGGGTAGGCAGGTAACTTAAATAACTAAAAGCAAAAAAATGTCCCAGGGCTTCAGTGAACTGTGGGGTTGTAGCTGTTCCTAAAGCCTTCTAATTCAACTTAAAAACAAAATGCACTACCTTTAGACCTTAGGTTTGTGGCTGTTGCTGTATCAGCCAGAATTCTTTGGTTGTAAGCAATAAAAACAGACTCTTCTAGTAGGCTGAATAATAGTCCCTGACAAGGTCCATGCCCTAATCCCCAGAGCCTGTGTATATGGTATCTTACATGGTAAAAAGGACTTTACAGATGTGATTAAGAATTTTGAGATAGGCAGATTATTCTGGATTATCCAGGTGAGGCTGATGTCATCAGAAGGGAGGCAGGAGGGTCAGAGTCAGTGGTAGGAGATGTGAAGGTGGAAGCAGAGTTTGGGGTGATGCAGGGAAGGGACCATAAGTCAAGGAATGAAGGCAACCTCTAGAAGCTGGAAACGGCAAGGAAGTAGATTCTGCCACTTTCAGAAAGAATGCAGCCCTGCCATCGTTTGACTCTAGTCCAGTGACTGATCTTGGACTTCAAACCTCCAGAACCACAGAATCATAAATGTGTGTTGTTTTAAGTCATGAAGTTGATGATAATTTGTTACAGCAGCCGCAGGAAACTCACCCACTAAAAAAACAAAACAAAACAAATTATTGAAAGGCCTTTTAGTAGCCTCCAGCTGCAACTCAGAACAGAAACTCAGGGGGCTTCCCTGGTGGTGCAGTGGTTGAGAGTCCGCCTGCCGATGCAGGGGACACGGGTTCGTGCCCCAGTCCGGGAAGATCCCACATGCCGCGGAGCGGCTGGGCCCGTGGGCCATGGCCGCTGAGCCTGCGCGTCCGGAGCCTGTGCTCCGCAACGGGAGAGGCCACAACAGTGAGAGGCCCGCGTACCGAGGAAAAAAAAAAAGAACAGAAACTCAGGAAAGACCATAGTCGGGGAGAGTTCTGGGATTTTAGAGAGCAAATCTGAGGGATGATCCCTTGGGCACCTCTGCTGGGATAAAATCAGCATTTCCCATCCTTGTTTAAGGCTGCTCAAATTTCACATTCCTAGGAGAGGCTCTGATTGACTGAGCTTGGGTCACCTCAAACTGGCCGCCTCACTGGAATGGAGTTCCCCAAAGCAAAACCAGGGCTACGCTTGAGTGACTTGTCCCTCTGTGCCCAGTCAGCTCTGGCCAGAGATGGGGCCACAGACTATAGATATGGCGGTGGGGACCCCTCTACAAGGACGGGGGCCTGGGCAGATGCTCCAGCATGGCCTAAAATATTCCCAGCTCTATTCCATCCTTGGCAAGCCCAGCCTTGGGTGCCTTCTAGTTGGACATCTGAATTCTCAGCCTCCAGGAGGGCGATTCAATCCTTGTGACCTTAGCCTGCGGTCTCAGCCCCATGCTGATTCTTGCCGGGACTAAAGCACCCACCTCCTAACCAGGCCTGGTGTTGGGTCTTTTCTCTTCAGCCGCCCACCTTTCCAGCACGGGTCCAGTTTTCTTAAATAGAAACATATTTAAACGGGGATTTTCAACCTCAACACTGTTGACATTTTGGGCTGGATCATTCTCTGTCCTGTGCACTGTAGGGTGTTTAGCAGCATCCCTGGCCTCTGCCTGTGAGATGCCAGTAACCTCCTCCTCCAAATTCTGGCACCAAAAATGTCTCCAGACACTGTCAAGTATCAAGGGCAAAACCGGCCCCGGGTGAGAACCACTGGTTTGAAGCATTACTTCTGTCCCTATCCATCACCTCTGCCACCACCACCGGATCCAGGCCACCATTCTCTCATCTCAGCAACTACAGGAATCCTCTCCTTGGTCTTTTCCATTCCCTCTTGACCCTTCCAGTCTATTCCCCATAACCAGCTGGAGAGAGATTTCCTAGAAAGCAAATCTGGTGTCCTGGCACTCCTTTGTCTAAAAAACCCTTCTGGAGTTCTACAGAGGTCCTTGACAATGTCCCAACCACTCACCATGTTCTCTGAGATCTGCCGACTTCCCCAGCCTCGTACCCCAATACCTTTCTCCTTATTCTCTACGCTTCAACCATATCCCGAACGTCTACACATTCTTCCAATGGATTTTCCCACCCCTGGGCCTTTGCACTTGCTGTTTCCTTTGCCTGGAACACTCATCCTGCCACTCTTTGTTTGGTTAACAGTTACTCATCTTTGAGACCTGTTTCAGTTAGGAATGCTTTTGTTTAGTTGTAATGACACAAAAACAGACAGTCTGGAGGCAGTTGGTTTCTGGGTATTGGTTCTGTGACTCAGGGCTGTTATCTCTGGGATCCTCTTGGCCTTTCCCTCAGGGCCACAAGACGGTTGCCTGAGCTGCAGACATCCCATCCCTATTTAATGCAGGAAGAAGTAGGACAGTGGAGCCAACAGACTTCAGCTTGCATCTCATTAGTCACAATTGTCCCGTAGCAATCCGCGCTGCAATGCTGCAACGGAGGCTGAGAAGGTAGGTGTTTAATTCTTGCAGCCTTGATAGAGGGAGTAAGTAAAGGAGAATGGAATTGAGAATGCTATCCATTAAGTGTTGTCTTAAATGTCACTTCCTCCTGGAAGCCTCCCCTGATTGCCTAGGTGAGGTCAGCTACTCCCATTATATGCTCTCCTAGCACCCTATACCTCTCCTTCATACCCTTATCACAACTATAATTTATTCATTTACTTGTGTATTTGATAATGGGCATCTGATTGTTTTCTTGGTCTGTGATTTAGTGAGTTCACTCCTATTTCTCCGGCCCAAGCATGGTACCTGGTATACAGTAGGACCTCAATGATTTTTTCTTTTTTCTTTTTTTTTTTTTTTGCGGTACGCGGGCCTCTCACTGTTGTGGCCTCTCTGGTTGCGGAGCACAGGCTCCGGACGCGCAGGCCCAGCGGCCATGGCTCACAGGCCCAGCCGCTCCGCGGCATGTGGGATCTTCCCGGACCGGGGCACGAACCCGCGTCGCCTGCATCGGCAGGTGGACTCTCAACCACTGCGCCACCAGGGAAGCCCACAATGACCATTTCTTGACTTCCTGCTCCCAAATAATTCCTGCTAGAGCACAGGGAGGCCCTGACCCTGCCCGGCCCAGGACTTTTGTTTCCTCTGAGTAGAAAGACAGCCTCTTTTAGTCATCAGCTTTCCTAGCAGTGGCCGGCCTTGTTTCGGCACGTTTTCTACCCAGCCTCAGTTTCTGGAGCAGGTCCACCTGTGTTTCAGTTGCACGTCTGTCGGCCACGTGCTGATAAGGAGTGGAAACTTGTATGCAGATCAGTTGTGAGATACGGCACTGGGAAAAGAGGCTGCTCCTGGTGGGGCTGCCCCTGGGCTCTGAGAGGATGCAGGTTCTGGGCTCTGGGAGGATGGAGGTTCTGGGCTCTGGGAGGATGCAGGTTCTGAGTTTCCTGGGACAGCAGGCAGGGCCCTGCCTCCTCATCCCATCCCACCTACCTGCCAGCTGGGACTTCTGGGTTTCCTTACTGTGCCCATTTATTGATCCAGTTGTTTTACCGTGGGTTTTATATTTTTTTCCCATCAGACAAAGTAACATCACGTGTTCACACCATGCATCTTTGTTGAGTGCCTGGTAATATGTGATTCTGCAGATATGGGGGGACACAAAACGGAGGCAGTTCTTGTACCCCTGGAGGCGGTAGTCTGGTTTGGCAGACAGACACTGGCGTCAGTCAAAGACATAAATAAATGTAAAACCACAACTACCGCAAGTCCTGGGAAAGAGAAGAAATGGTGCTGGAGAGCCCAGCAGAAGGACATCACCCAGGGAGGTTAGAAGGGGCTTCCTGGAAGCTATGATGACCAAGTTCAGAGAGGAAGGAAAACAGGAGGACAGCAGGTGAAGGGGCCAGGAGCATGTGTTCCGGGTAGGGGGATCACATGGCAACGGCCCTGAGGGGCCGGCACGACAGGCTGAGAGTGGTTGTTTCCTGGGCTGCAGGTGGAAATTCCCTTCTCAATTAGTATCCAGGGGTTGGACACTGGCAGATCCATGAATGCCATGGGTTCACCATTTATTGGCAACCTACTGTGCCCCCCAGCCTGGTGCTGTGCCCAGGGATCCCCAGATGAGCAAACGTCCCTACCATCCATAACTTTTCTCAGATGGGCAGAAGGGGTGGGTGGACCTAACCAATGACAATAGGGAAGTCTGCTCTTGTTCAGACTTAAAGCTGTTTCCAGGCAGATGGCTCAGTCTGCCAGGTACCTTGGATGCTGGCCGTGGGCAAAGAACTTAGCTGATACACCCCTGGGCCTCTTCCTACCAGGAGCAGGCCAACAGTTTCCCAGGCAGGGTGAGTTTTGAGTTTATTCAACATCCAAAAGATCAAATCAGAAAAGAAAAAAAAAAAAGGAAAAGGACAAGTTCTTTCAAGCCACATCCAACATAGGAAAAACAAACATTTCCTTTCCCTATGGATTTTCTGGTCAGTTGTGAATTTTAGTAATGCCACAAAAGGCTGACCCTTTTGGAGGAAGAGAGAAATTTCACGTTTGGTCGCCAGAATTAAATGAAGAGAAGCCAAACTGGTGGATGTCCCAGTGCACTGTCTCATCCCGGGGGTCTTACTTAGTGTGTTCAAGTTGATTCACGTGGCTGCCACTGGAGAGCTTTCTTCTGGCCGTGACAGGCAGGACCCTGGGGGGCCTGGGGGGAGATTGGGAGCTTTGGGCACCTCCGTGGTGTGCTGGTTTTGTTTGCCCCTGCCTGTGTTCCTGGCACTTAAAAAAAGAAAAAAAAATTTTTTTAAAAACCTGGTCATTTAATCTCTTTGGTTACAAATGTCTTTCATTTCTCCCAAAAGAAATGAAAACACACATTGCCATGTAATGATGTTTACTGAAAAAAAAAAAAAAAAAAAGCCCCAAGTAAAATCAATAGACACAATCTGGATAAAATAGATCATTCAGCGACTTCCTTGTGAACTGTGCCCCTTAATCCCTGCCAGCAGCCCATGCACTTTGAGCTCTTTGGCATTTATTTGTTTTACTTTCTTGAAAGTGCACAAGTGGGGAGAGGCAGGTCCATAATCGTGCCGGGTGAATAGTGAGGACACATTCTCCGAATAGCTCATCAGAATAGCATCCATCAGTAGAAGTTTTTCTTCTTGGCTCATGGCAGTGGATCAAATATTTAAATGTGATTTTTACACATAAAGGCATATGAAGAGATTTGTTTGATGAAGGAGGAGTGATTTAGAAAACTCTGCTCCAATGATGGGGAAGAATTTTCCGCTGGGATGAGGCTAACTCACCTGCAACACATTTTGCCTGAAAACTTAATACCCCCTTCATGTTCTCCCAAAGGAAGAGACCCCATTGGCCAGATTCTTTGTTGGGGGCCGGGGCTGGACCCCACCAGTGGGTTTGGGGACTGGGGTGCCCTTTGCCCTTTGCCCTGACAGCACCTGCCTCCCCCATGGACGGTCCCCTTGGCAGCTCTCTGAGTTGAGTGCTGACAGCTCCGATTTGCCAGCGAGGTGGGGAGAAATCAGAAATGATCCATCCGCCTGCTCAGTGTAGTGGGAGAGGACCTGACAGGGCCTTCGGTCCGCTCTGGTGTCTCAGCAGCAGCAGGAAACGCTAACGGGAGCAGACAGCTCGGGGCTAGGGCTGGCTGCACCGGAATGGGGAGAAAGGAACGGGACAGGCTCTGATGAGGGCACGTCAAGAGGATTCAGGCGAGACCCAAGAGGGCGGTGCCTCCAGAGCATCCTCTTGGGAGCCGGGCACCTGCCTCCCCTGGGTCGAGAGTTCCAAGAGAGGCATGACCTCAGGGGTGGTCTTTCAACCGCGGCTGGTAACCGCAGTGTAATTTGGGGTGGTCCCCTGATGGACATTTTTCATTTAGAAAAATGCATATTGGTGAAAACACCGTTAGCACTCCAAACCCATGATTTGGGGTTCTGGTTTTATTTTTTTCTAATAGAAATATCAATAATCTCTAATTGTGAAGGCTTTGCTGCAAGCCAGGCATGTTGCTAGGTAGGCATGTATGCTTGTATGAATTTATGTACACACATGCACATCTCTCTCTCTATATTCCTTTTAAGACTCTGAAGAGCCCTATGAAAGGTTACCAGCATCCCCACGTTACAGATGAGGGAACCAATACCAGAGAGCTTAACTCTGTTACTCAACACTCATTAGCCCAGTGGTTGATTTTTATAACCCAGTAATAATAAATCCTGCTTCTTTCTCCTTACAAATACCATCCCTGGAGGTGCTCAGAGGAAACCTGTTGATTAATCACTCTGTCAGCTCATGACCCTTGTGTTTTTTCAGTCCTTTTTCTTGAACCCATTCTATGATTTTGCTTATTTAAACCCTGCTTATCACAGTTGTACTGGTTTCTACACCAGAGCAGAGCTCACGGTCCCTCTTCCAGAAAAGCCTGCTTTTCTACATATAGGAAATGATGATGGAGGTCCTCCCCAATCTGTTCTTGGAGCTTCTCCCGGGGCCTTTATCTCTTCGGATCTGTGCCCATCACTGGCTGGCACGGGGAGGGGTGTGTGAGGAAGAGGGAAGGCAAGAGCCTGGTATGAGTAAGAGCCCTTGGTTCCCTTCAGATGTTTATCTGTCCATTTCACAAACCTTCCCTCTGTGGAATAACTTGTTTGGTGAAAAAGGCTTTCTTTCCTCATTTTATGGCCGGGAGGGGTCATCAGATAATCACTTCTGAGTGCTGGTCTGGGGCGAGGGTGGGGCAGGACGAGCCCCTCACCCTTGGGTGCCAGCCGCTTCTGCCATCCCCCACTTTAGGGGGCAGTGAGTCTGGGATGAGAGGTGGGAGTTGGGAGTGCCACCAGGTGAAGGAGCAGGACATGTCTCCGCCTGCCACTCAGCCTCTGCCTTTAGAGGTGAGATCACCTTCCAGACTAGGCTCCACCCACCACCGTCCCTTCCCCAGGAAAAGTGGGGTGCCCCTGCTCCAGCCCTCTCCTCCCCACATACACCTGCACTGCACCCCACCCCCGCGCACCCCCGCGCTTCATGTATTCCTGCACATTCACATGGTGGGCAAGAATGCATTGTCTGCCCACGTACGTTCATCTGGGCTTCTCCTTGAGGTCAAGTCCAAGCTCATTTCTGGAGAAGATCCACTCATGTTGTAGAATCACTTGTTTATTGATTAATTGATTCAGTAAATATTGATTTACCGCCAACACTGTGTGGGCCACTGGGTCAAGCCTGAGATCAAGAAGAAGGAAGTGAGTACATCAGACACTCACCCAGCTTGTAGGAGAGAGGAGGCTTTAAACAGACACAGAGCAGGCGTGAACTGGGTACCCACTGCATGTCAGGAACTAAGGGCTTCACCTCGGCACCTCCTTTAATCTTTGTAGAAACCCAGTCGGTAGGTTGGTTACTCTCATCCCCATTTAGGGCACGGAGGCCAGGAGGGGTGGAGTGACTTGCCTGACATCACACGGCTGGTAAGTAGCAGGGCCTGGATTTGAACCCAGGCTCCCTGGCTCCAGAGGCCACACCTGTGACCAGGACCTTGTGAACCCCAATGATAAGATCCTACTAACCATGAGAAGGGCTGGGTAATTCTAGATAATTCTGGGTAATTCTAGAAAGGGGACCTCATTTAGTCTGGAGGTCATCAAGAGGGTCTAAGGAGGGACTTCCCTGGTGGTGCAGTGGTTAAGAATCTGCCTGCCAGTGCAGGGGACATGGGTTCGAGCCCTGGCCCGGGAAGATCCCACATGCCATAGAGCAACGAAGCCCGTGTGCCACAGCTACTGAGCCTGCGCTCTAGAGCCCGTGAGCCACAACTGCTGAGTCCACATGCCACAACTACTGAGCCTGCGCTTTAGAGCCCGCGAGCCACAACTACTGAGCCCACATGCCACAACTACTGAAGCCTAGAGCCCATGCTCCACGACAAGAGAAGCCACCACAATGAGAAGTCCGCGCACCGCAACAAAGAGTAGCCCCTGCTCGCCGCAACTGGAGAAAGCCTGTGCGCAGCAATGAAGACCCAACACAGCCAAAAATAAATAAATAAATAAACGAATTAAAAAAAAAACCAGTGTCTAAGGATAACAGACTTGTGGTTGCCAAGGGGTGGGGGGGGAGGGGAGGGAAGGAATAGGAGGTTGGGATTAGCAGAGGCAAACTATTATATATAGGATGGTTAAGCAAGAAGGTCATACTGTATAGCACAGGAAACTGTATTCAGTATTCCGTGACAAACCATAATGGAAAAGAATAGGAAAAAGAATATATCTATATATATACCTGAGTCACTTTCCTGTACGGAAGAAATTGACACAACATTGTAAATCAACTGTACTTCAATAAGATTTATTTATTTTTTGGCCACGCAGCCTGTGGGATCTCAGTTCCCCAATTAGGGATCAAACCCGTGCCCCCTGCATTGAAAGCACGGAGTCTTAACCACTGGACCGCCAGGGAAGTCCTAATAAAATAAAATAAAATAAAATAAAATAATAATAATAAAAACGATTGTCTAAGGAAATGCCCTTGATGCGCATCCCCACCAGACACGAGAGTGAACGAGCCTTCAGATGATTCCAGCCCCCAGCCTTTGAGAGGGTCCAGACATCCTGAGGCAGAGCCAGGCTGGCCCTCCTGTACTCTATCCAAATTCTTGACACAGCATCCACTAGAATAATAAGTGATGTCTTTGTGCTACCAAATTTTGCGGTCATTTGTTACACTGCCATAGTAACTGGGTTTCTGTGGTAAACCATGACCTATCTGGTAAGCCCATTCCCTTTTCCAGGGATTGGTTTGGGGTTTGGTTTGGGACCCAGTCCTGGCTAATGTGAAGTAAAGGGATGTGTACTGAGCGAACTTCTGAGGAAGGTTTCCTGACTTTGAAAGAAAATTGTCAACAAGATGCAGTCTTTTTCTACCTCCAGATAAAGCTTGGTGAGGAGATAATGCCTGGGCAACTGCAGCCATTTTGTGACAATGAGGGAGTGGTCCAAAGATGGCAGAATGGGAAGAGAGAAAGATCCTTGGGCCATATGTTATGAGATACCGATTAGCCAATCTTGAAACCATCCTAGTTCTGTGAAGTAATAGCCCCTCTTATTGTTTAAAGGTTTTGTTTTGTTTTGTTTTGTTTTTTGCTTTGCCTTGAGGCTTGCAGGATCTCAGTTCCCCGACCAGGGATTGAACCTGGGCCACAGCAGTGAAAGCCTGGAATCCTAACCACTAGGCCACCAGGGGAATCCCAGTTTAAAGCATTTTGAGTTTGACCTCCACTTACTTTCCAAGTCACATACCTTCTTTCCCCTCACAACCTACCTTTCTCCTGCCCTGGCTCATCCCTGAGTTTGGGGCAGAGAAGGCTTAAAGAAGCTCTGATACACAGAAGAGGATTTCTGCCTCTAAACCCAGAGCAAGAGGGACTCCGAATGGGAATTCCAGGAGTCTGATGGTGGAGGAAAGAGGTCAAGAAAGAAGGGAAACAAATCAAGAGGAAAGACCAGTGAGGGAAGAAATAAAGAAGATTATACCGTAAAGACAAGGAAATTAGGACAAAAGAAACTGGACAGAGAAGACCTGGGAGGAGGTGGTGGAGAGTTCAAGGCTACAGGACATTCTTTGTACCACTCCTTGATCCTAGAACCACATTCCTCACATCATCCCATGAGGCCACACAGGACAGGGATTAAACATGCAAGCTCTGGGGTTAGAATTCTGACTCCACTACTTTCTATCTGGGTGATATTGGGCAAATTACTTAAGCAAATTGAACCTGTTTCCTAATTGGTAAAATAGAGAAAGATGATAATAACACCCATCTCAAAGGGCTGCTGAAAGGAATTGAGACAGGACTCTACGAGTTGTCAGTACAGAAACTCAATTCAGACCGGCTTAAGGAAAAGAGTGATTCCTTTGGCTCCTGTCCCTAAAAGGTTGAGTAATAGGCTTCAGGTGTGGCTGGATCCAGGGGCTCAAACGATGTCATCAGGATTTTATCTTTATATATCTTTTGTCTCTTTTTCTCCCGTTGGCAACACATTCAACTAAGCCTTCTCTTTATGGTTGCATCTTCTGCGCAGGCTCGAAGGGGACAATACTTTTTGTTGGTCTGATCAGCCAGCCTGGAGGGTCCTGTACCCATTCCTACACCTCTTGTATACCAAGGAGATGGATTATGCTAATTGGCCGGCCCTGGGTCAGGTGTGCCTAGTCCTGGATGTGGAGATGGGGCCAGCTCCACTCCCCTACGTGAGCTGACGTTGCAGTATGTGTGTGTGGGGTGGGAAAGGCTTCGAGGAAAACTGGAGAGCTGTCAGTGGAAGAAAAGAGGGTGACTGCTGGACAGACAGCACAGCAGCGTCTGCAACAAGGACTTCAACAGCCATCACCTCAATGGCCCTGCGCTCACCCTTAGGAGAAGCAGTTGCACAGAAGACAAGCCCTGAGCTACATTTGACTCCTCAGTGAAAACCTGTCAAGGGAAAATGACTTTAAAAAATGTGGTAAGATACACGTAGCATAAAATCGACCATTTGACCCATTTGTAAGTAGACAGTTCCGTGGCCTTAGTTACTTTCACCGTCACCACCATCCATCTCCAGAACGTTTTCATCTCCCCAAACTGAAGCTGTGTCCTCATTAAACAGCAGCTCCCCGTCCCCGTTCCCCCAGCCCTGGGCAACCACCCTTCTACTTTCTGCCTCTATGAATCTGCCTATTCTAGGTCCCTCATATAAGTGGAATCCTACAGTACTGGTCTTTTTTGTGTCTGGCTTATTTCACTTAGCATAATGTCCTCAAGGTTTATCCATGTTGCAGCATGTGTCAAAATTTCATTCCTTTTAAGGCTGAATAATATTCCTTTGTACGTATATACCATATTTTGTTTATCTAGTCATCTGTTGATGGACACGTGGGTTGTTTCCAGGGCAAAATGCCTTTTAAACCAAGAGAGCGCCCACTTTCATTTCTATAGGCAGCATGACACCCAAGCCAGCATTCTGCTTGTCCCCTCCTGTCCTTCCCGAAGCCCAGTTATTTGGCTTCAGAAAGTAGCAAGAGCAAAGGAGAGTCACATAAGAATGGAAGTGATAAGGAAAAAGAGAGGGAGAGAGGATTAATAATTTTTTTTAAAAAAAAGGTTTTCAGCAAAGGAAACTCAATTTTAAGAGAAAAAAAAAAACCCAATTAGGTCTGGTGGCTGCAACTCACAAAGGAAGCACAGTTGTCAAAAGGAGGGCTGGGACTTTTCAAAGCGCTTACTGGAACTAAACAGAAATGCTGAACTTTGTTTTGTCTTTCCCAAGAACATGCTCTTTTTGGAATCAAAAGACTCTGAGGGTGGTGAAAGACTTCAGAGCATGAAATTGTATTACTGGAAATGGTTTGGGGCTTTTGTTCTTGAGGCTGGGGCCTCATGAGGGATGGGCTTAGCAACAAGCCCAGCCAGGCTGCAGAGGGGCACGGAGGGGCAGGGGGCAGGCCAGGCAGTTGGAACTGCCCTCGAGTTTCTCAGCTCCTCAAATGCAAACTGAAAAGCCTCAGGGGCCATGGTCGGATGCTATGCTTGGGGAAGACATTAAAAAACAAAAACAAAAACAACAAAAACGGTGTCTAGACCCAAAACAAGAGCGGCAGCAGGACAGGCAGAGGTGGGTCAGAGACTGCAGGTTTGTGACACCTGCAGCCTACTTTGGGATCTTTCAATACTGCTGAATAACCACAGCTGTCTCCTAATGGGTCTCCTTACCTGTTTCTCTAAAAGGTAAATCTGATTGCATCACTTCCTAGCTTCAGAACCTTCGATGGCTCACCATAGCCCTTGAGATTGAGTCAAGCTCCTTAACTATACACTCCATTCGACCTGGCCTCTGTATGTCTTCTTTGACCTTAACCCTTCCATCCTTCCCTTTGCACTGAGCCGCCTCTGGTTCCTCCAAGGAGACCAACCCTCTCCTGTCACTCAGTTTTGCACGCGGTGTTCCATCTGCCTGATGTGCACTTTTTGTTCCCTCTTTGCCCACCAACACTGTGTATTCTTTTTTAATAAATTTATTTATTTATTTATGGCTGCGTTGGGTCTTCGTTGCTGTGTGCGGGCTTTCTCTAGTTGCAGAGAGCAGGGGCTACTCTTCGTTGTGGTGCAGGCTTCTCATTGCAGTGGCTTCTCTTGTTGCGGAGCACGGGCTCTAGGCGCGTGGGCTTCGGTAGTTGTGGCTCGTGGGCTTTGGTAGTTGTGACGCATGGGCTTAGTTGCCCCGTGTCGTGTGGGATCTTCCCGGAACAGGGCTCAAACCCCTGTCCCCTGCATTGGCAGGCGGATTCTTAGCCACTGTACCACCAGGGAAGTCCCCATAGTAAGACTTTTGATAAGTACTGTCATGTTAGTCAGGAAAGTTAATGATAAATGACATTTCCAATAGCAATAGAGTCTCCCACTGCCTCCCCACCTTGCCAGTCCTGAAAGTTCTTGAAATTGAACTTGACTCACAGCAGGCTCTCAGTTATACCTGTGAAATGAACCCCAGGTTTTCAAGTTCCAGTCTTTGCTGGTACCATTAAGCTTATTTAGTATGAGAGCTTTGCCGAGTGGGAAAGCCTGCCATATTGGAAATGGCAAATGCCCAAGCCAGAGTAGACTTTATTCTTTGTTTGGCTTTATTTTTCTGCCTCTAGCTTATACTTGCTTTCAGATCTGAGGGCATCTTGGGTAAAGAACTTTCCCCCACTTACACTACACCTACTGGAATTATTCTGATCCTTTCTGTTGTGATAAATTGACTGATGGCCATTGTCTTAAGGCTAAGTTGAACATTTGGCTGCCAGGATAACTAACCTACACTCGAGTTTCTCAGTCATGACACTAGTGATAGTTGGGGCTGAATAATTCTTGGTGGTGGGCTGTCCTGTGTACTGTAGGATGTTTAGCAGCATCCCTGGCCTCCATTGACTGCATGCATGTAGGAGGATGCATGTAGCATCCTTCTGGAATGACAGCCAAAAATGTCTCCAGACGGTGCAGATGTCTCCTGGGGGACAAAATCGTCCTGGCTGAGAAGCACTCTTAGTGTAATTAAAGACTCACTGTCTTAGGGAGTTAGGATGTGGCCAGCCCAGGGTCCCCGACTCTTCCCTGACTTTCAGTAAGTTATTCATCCAGCAAGTGGCGGCCATGCGGGAGCTCTTGTCTTCTTAAGAACTTCCAGTCAAAGGTATTTTGGGGTACAAACAAAAAGACAACCCACGTTTCAGCTGAAGCTATGAAATTGAGGTTTCCAAAGTGTCCCAGTGCCATTAAATTATTCTTGAGGAAGAAAAACATTACTGTCTTTTTTTCCCCTTTGATTCAGTACAACAAGTCTTGAAAATCACACTATAGGCTTTTAAGATCTCATCATAAAAATAATAAATTAATACCAATTTTAAATGAACCTGTGTAGATGGGATACAGTGTATTCCCAGGTCCTGTCTAGGAACCTTTGCAGAATCACATTTAGACTTTAGAATTAGTGCCCATTTTAAGGATGGGGAGACTGAGTCTCAGTGACCTGCTTCAAATGGAATGGGCTTGGGGCCTTCTCAGTCAGGCATGTCGTGAGCCTGACAAAGGCTTGTTATACTAAAAGGGATGTGTTGGCTCAGAGAATGGGGACATTTACTGCGAAACTCAAAGAAAGGGAAAGCAGGTGAGAAAGAAAAGAACTAGAGTTGGGACTATGCTGTCTCCACATCCCACCTCGTCTTCCTTCTCTGTTTCTCCTCTTGTCCGGAACACTCCCCAGCAGCCTGCATCCCATGTGTCACAGTATTGGAAACAAGGCTCCCTCTCCCAACCTTCCTGTACATGTCCCAGGGAAGGACTCCTATTGGCTCTGCTTAAATCACATGCCCATCTCTGAACCAATACCGAGCCCACAAAATAAGCCACTCTGATTGGTCTCACCTGAGTCATGTATCACGAGGGCAGGATCTATTACCAAAATACGGCGAACGGGGAATGGGTGCCAGCGGCCAAAAGTGATAGCTACTTAACTCGGAACCAAGATGTGGGTCCAGGTTTGAATTAGTCATCCTTCTGGAACATGTCCACCATTGCCATATGTATTGGCTGTTTTGAAATAAATACCTGAAAAAAACACTTAATTTTAATAATCCTACAAGGAAGAAATCATTACTTCCACTTTGCAGATGAGGAAATAGAGGCTCAGAGAATTTTTTTAAGTGCATTGGGATTAGCTGAGCCCAGTTCCTACTCCAGAGTTCTAACGTGTAACCTCCATGTTTTAGTGCCTCCTGTGTATCTCAGATTTGTCCCAGAGAAACATCCCCCCGGTCCTTGGCCCCCCTGTTGACCCTGATTCCTTGGAGAGGGCTAAGGGGACAGGAGTGGGAGGCATATTGGGAGACACAGAAAAGGGGCAGAGGGAGGCCTTCTTGGAGGAGGTGGTACCTCACTGGCAGCGCAGGGTGAGGCTGGGCTGGCCTGTGCAGAAGTTGGGTCCAGGCAGGAACACGGCCCTGAGATCCAGAACCGAACATACTCTCTGTGTCGGGAGCACAGGAAGGAGGAGTGATGACCTGAACATGTGGCAATGGTCAAATCCCTTGGGACCCAGAGAGTCTCAGGGGCTGGAATCTACCCCTCAGAGCAGTAGGGGGACGCTGAGGATGTGAGCTGAGTGGGAGAGCCTGTGGGTCAGTTTGCATTTTGGAAAGGCGTCGCTGGCTGCCAAGCGGGGAACGGTGTGGAGGCGGGCACCGACGGTGTGCCAGGCATTGTTCTAAGTATCAGGGATACAGACGGTCACAAGATGAAGTCCCCGTCCTCACAGACTTTCTAGCAAGGACGCAGACAGAAATCAAGTAAACAAGTAGATAGATTCGGCATAATTCACCTCATTCAGTAAGGGCTGTAAAGAAAAATGTCCTAGAGGCAGGGCAGAGAGGGTGATGGTGGTGGGTGCTTTCTTAGCCTAGGTCATAGTCCCGGAGAGAGACGAGGGTGGCCCGGGGTCGGGGTGGGGGAGTGCAGGGACTTTCATTTTGTTCGCCCCCAGTGGCGCGTGTCAAACAGTGGACCGGGGGGTGTCGGGCTGGCCGTCTCTGGGCTTGCCCTCCAGGGTGCCCACGTTGCCTTTGCTTTGGAGCAGCTGTCGAGCCGATATAAACATTTAAAAGTGGATATAGCTTGGTTCTCGTTCAGCATGTAAATAGATGTCAAATCTTCAATTTTGAAAGGACTGGTTCCCTGAGATTTGTATAAATTTTGGACCACAGTAGAAGCCATACACACGGAAAACCAGGTCTCTCCACATTGGGGACGGATCCTGGGTTTCAAAGATGCAAACCTTTCAGATGGGAACTCATTTTAGAGGTGGAGCTAAAATTAAGGAGGATAACAAAGAAAGATCAAATGTGTCCCGCATCCGACAGGCACAGCCCCCATTTAGAAAAGTAGAAACACTTAGAAATAGAGATTTGATGGTTTGGAATTCTTAGATTAAAAATACAATTTGATTTTATTTCTTATATTTCTCCTATGTTTTCCAGATATTTAGCATTAAGAGGATTTTCTTTGGGGACAGCCTCCAATAACTTATTCTTTTCTGAAGGTAGACTTTGGGGGTACCAACCTAAGTAGTCAGATTCTGTTGGGAAGCCAACAGACTGAGCATGTCATTTATTTATCTCCACCCTGCCCCTCACGACACTGGCAAAGATGAAAGAGATGGAAAGATTGTTGCCGGGGAAGATGAGGGAAACTAGCACCTGTTAGTGGGTGGATGCATGGGAACACTGTTTTCTGATGGTAATTTGGCAGGATCTGGCAAATTTTAAAAGAAGCTTGTCCTTCAGAATCAAGCAATTGATTCCCAGGAATCATATCACAGAAACATCTGAAATACTGAGCAAAGACGTAGTTACAAGAATGCGCCCTGTGGCATGGTTTCATATAGGTGTATATTTGAGATATATGCGCATTATCTTCATTAACCCCAACTGGTTTAAAATAATGATCATACTTCCCAACAATGGAACGCTTTGCAGCTGCTTAAAAATGAAGCTGGCCTCTGCTGGGTGATCAAGGTCAACAGCAACAGTGATAGGTCACATTGATAGCCTACGCCCTTGATAGGATGTGATGAGAAGGGCACTTCATCTCCCCCCAAACCCATCACTCCAGTCTGATTACAAGAAAAAATCAGATACGTTCTAACAGTGGGGCATTTTACAAAATACCTGACCAGCGCTCCTCCAAACTGCCAAGGTCACAAAAAACAAGGAAAGTCTGAGAAATTGCCACAGCCAAGAGGAGCCTCAGGAGATACGAAAACTAAACGTCATATGGTGTCCTGGGTGGGATCCTGGACCAGGAGAAGGACATTAGGGAAATCTGAATAAGCTATACCTTTAGTTAATAATAACGTAGCAATGTTGGTTTGTTAATTATGGCAAAAGTACAATACTAACGTCAGTTCCTAAAAATAGGAGAAATTATCATTAGTAGGGGGTAGGGTATATGGGAACTCTGTACTATCCCTGCAGTTTTTCTGTAAATCTACAACTGTTCAAAAAAAAACAAAGTCTGTTGCAAAAAATGAGAGAAATTCATGGATGGATGTGAAGGTAGTTCAAGATGTATGACTGAAGGAAAACAGTGATCCCATTTTTTTAAAACAAAATCGCATGTGTATGTTTATGGAAGTATCCATAGAGTCTAAGGTGCTTCCCCTTTCCCCCTAAGTGGTTACCTTGAGGGTTTAGGGTTAAAGCGTTTAGTGGGAGGGAATCTTTTACATTTCTACAATGTTTTGAAATCATTATGCACAGGCGAGACTTTTACAATACAAAGTTGAGTAAAGATATTACACACACACACACACACACACACACACACACACACACTGAAAAATCACTCCGTGGTGGGCAGAAGAAGGCAAGGGAACTGCAAGTAGCCCGCACCAATTTCATTTCACATAAATAGGCCCCAAATTAACCTTCCTTGATTCATAATTCAGAGTCAACAGCATGGAAAAATTAGAATCCCCTCCAGGTTTCTGGGCACACTGAAACGGCCTTATTCCTAGAAAGTCTGACCTTGGCCGGGGCCCGTGGACTCTGCCCCTGTCCAGGGGCTTGCCTTGTCGTGGCTGCCCCTTGCTCAGTGGCTGGCCCTGGGAAGGACTCCCACACATGCCCTCATTTAGTCCTGAAAATAACCCTTCGTGGTAGATTATGTCATCACCACCCTTTTAAATATGAGGCCCAGACGGAGAAGGTCACTTGTCACTCAGCCAGTAAGGGGGGCTCAAGTCTGATCCAGAGCTGTCTGATCCGGGACCCCCAGCTTAACTACTCGCCCCTATGACCCCTCGAAGGTAGAAGCTGTGATAAAGGAGCCACTCGCCTGAACAAGAATTCCCCTCTTGGTCCCCTCGAATGAGGAGGTGACTGTTCAACATGACGGCTCCAATGAGCTTGGATCTCTAACGCTATTGTTTATCTTTCTGGTGGAATATTTTGGTCCCATAACCAGGTGCACGTGGAATTCGGTAACAATCAAAAAGTCCAAGGGTGCGTGAAAACCCAGCACATGTTGGCTAAGGTTGGGCCGTATGGAAAGTATACGTTCCTCATCAGTGTTTACATTTGACTTATTTATTTTTCCTGAAATCCCATCAAAATAAAAATCAACCACGTTGCCCTGAAGCCCTTTCTGATGTGTGGGAGGTGCCCTGGACATCATTTTCTGTTAGGGGAACAGAAAGCAGCAAAATGGAAATACACAGCAGGGTGGGTGGGAGGCATGGGCCATTGGGAGAGGGACCTTTTCTCTTAACTCAGATGCCCTTGGAGAGGAGGGCGTGTCTACAGGGTGGCTGATGGGAGCAGACGTAATGTCAGAGTGGGACGAGTTCTTTTGGAAAACGTGTTTCCAGCATCACTTGAATTTTGACCTTTAACTTCTGCAGCCATGCGAACTACTTCATTTTTACACATCTCTGTCCTCAAACCCCATCAGACCTGTCATGAGCAAATAGACAAATAGTGAGTGGGGCCACTTTTTTTCTTAAAAGTCCCCTGCTGTGCCAGCAGGGAACAGTGATCCTCAGGTAGGAAGATCCTTCCTCTGGACTTGTTACAAGGTGAAAAGATGTCTGACCTTGATTCCCTGCCACCAAAGAGCCTTTGAGGAATGGAGCTCAAAATGTATTTTTGGACAGAGGTCTGTTTCAAACCGCAAGTGGAAACCTTTGTCACGTATTCAGTGCCTTCTCCTTTCTGGCCACGTGTGTCATATGATTCCCATGCAAGGAATTGGAAGCTTATTGCCTCGGTTGCCCTTACTGATGAAGACTGAAAGTCATGTTAAACACGTTTCTGGGAGGTGTTTTCTTTTTTTCTTTTCTTTTTTTTTCTTCTTCCATTTTTATTGTTGAACTTCATCTGGTGCTAAGATTTCCTCTAGAGAAGTAATTTAGAGCATTGTGGCATTTCCTTTCTTAATTAATCCCAACTGGGGCTTCGTCTAGAGCAAGCATCTGCGGTTGATGGCTTCATCACCGTGCAGAGGGCTCTTCCTGCTGCATTTGTAAACACCAGCCCGGCCACAGCGCCATGGCAAGGTTCTGGTTTGAATTAAAGCCCAGGCTGAAGGATCAACCCAGCTGTGCTTTCCTGTAAGCTCTGTCAGTTTTCCAAAGCTTGTTAACATGCTAATATAAAAGGAAATAGGACAAACTTCAAGGAATTTACAACTGGTCTTAAACTTCAAAGACAAAGCTACATCCATGCAACACACACACACACACACAAAACCAATATGTCCCTCCATCTCCTTCCTCTTCAAACAGCCCAACACAAAACAAAAAACCCCCAACTAATAAAAAGTTCATTTAGCAACCTGGGGATGGCTGTGGATGCCGGTTTGAAGCATTGTGGCCACAATCCACGATGTTGCAGGCACTTTTGCGCATTGTGAAACATGGGGCAAAATTAGTAGGGCTGGCTGGAGACGGGATAAATATTTCTCCAGTCCCTAAGACAGTGACGCCAACCCAGCCTAAAAGGTCGGCTTCCTTGTTCCTCCCCGTACAGAGCTGGCCAGGTGGGCTGGGTGGGAAGGGAGGACCCGACCGTCCTCACCTGCCACCTCCCCCGTCCAGCCCAGCCCTGGAACAAGGCACAGCACATCCATCCTGACCACAGGGGCTGGTGATCAACTCAGGAGGGAGAGGCTGGGGCACGTTTCTTAGCAAATGGTGATTCATTTTCAGAGCCGTCTCTTGGAGATTCTGACAACAAATAGAACAGCACAACTTTCTAATTTCCTGTTAATGTTCTCCTTTCTCCAGTGGGCATCAGCAGATCATATTTATCTCAGCCTGCCAGGGTGTGGATGCCAAAACCCAGTTCAAAGATTCTCATTAACTTCCTCTGAGCATTTCCAAATTGGAACCCAAATAGTGAAACTGGAGGTCCCATTTAGGATGAAGCTAATGGCTGCGGCTGTGACGCTCTCATTCCTCTGCCTCATTCATTGCTGACTGTGGACACAGTGTTCTCACAAATGCCCGTGTGGGTTCGCTTGGGTTGTCCAAGAATTGCGGCTTTGTCCGCTGCATTTGTATCTTCAACGCTGGAGATGTAGGGCAGCCACATCACTTAGGGCAGAGGTTCTCAACCTCAGCATTATTGACAATTTGGGTGGGATAATTCTTTGCTGTGAGCCGTCCTGGGCATTGCAGGGTGTGTAGCAGCCTCTCTGGCCTTCACCCACGAGATGACAGAGCACAGTCTCCCACCTCCCAAGGCATGACAATAGAGAGTATTTCCAGACCTTGCCAAACATCCCCTGGGGGTTGAGTTGCCAGATAAAATACAGGGTTAAATTTGAATTTCAGATAAACAATGAATACTTTTATCTAGCATATCTTATGTATTATTTGGAATGTGCTTAGAAATTATTTTTTGTTTATCTGAAATTCAAATTCAACCGTTTGCTAAATATGGCAGTCCTACCTGGAAGGCAATACTCTCCACCAATCCCTGCCCTCTACCCTGTCTTGAGACCCGCTGACTTAGGGGAAAAAACAAGTAAGGATAACTGCTTCTAGTCTCTGGTTCGCCCCGTTCTTGGTCATTTTATCTCAGAAAAGCCATTTAAAATCTTGGAGCTTTCCCCTCTTCAGTGTAAAAAGTGGTCATGATGTCTGCTCCCATCTCGTGTTGAGAAGGTTCAAAGGACAAGGCTTCACAGTGAGGAACAAGCTTTCACAGTCCGGGCGAGAGCAGGAATCCACTCACAGCTGTCCGGTCACTAAACCCTGACTTCCCAGCATACATCTCGGCCCACTTGGTGAAGGGGGGAGCAGCTGAGCCACCCCTGACTCCAGGCTTGACCAATCAGAGAATCCTATTCCTCCAGGCACAGCAATTGGCTCATGGGACACCATGTGACCTGAGCAGAGCCAATGGGAGCTACAGTGGTTTTGCTGGGAGATTTCAGTGAGAGATGCTCTTGTCCATGAACCTGATCTTGGAAGCTGTAAGATGGGAGCTGCTGGGGGCTTTCCTGAAGGAGAGCTGATGCAGAGCAAAGCAAAGCTGAGGGATGGGAAGAAAGCTGATTTCTGATGGAGGGACTCCCCCACCCCTGCCAAAGCCTCTGGACTTTTCTTTGTGTAAACCAATAAATCCCCTCTTTACCTAAATTAGAATTGGAGTTACAGCCCAACCCAGCAAAAGAGGACCAACTGACTCTTTTGTGAAAGGATTTAGCCAGCCTCGCCCACGCTAAGTGTTCAGTAAATGTTAGGTATTGTTGTTGCTGTGGGTTTCCTCAACTAGACTATAGTGTCCTCAAGTTGAGAGGCCATCTCTTCTCTCCCATTGGCTTTCTGGTGGGTGCACCAGGCCCCTGGGGGCTTGGATCAGAATGGATAGATAAAGAAGTGAAGGATGGATGGGTGGGTAGATAAATGAACAAGAAAGGTGCACGGTGGGTCGGTCGGTCGGTCCGGAAGCAAGGAAAATAAACACTATCCTAGCTCCATCTGGGCTTTTAATGAAGGATCACTGCAGGTCCTCCCTTTCCTGCCTCCACTCTCCTGCCATTGCCCCTTGGTGCTTGGTGCTGAGCCCCAGCACAGCCCTCTGTGCTGTGATTAACACAGAGCTGGTTCCCATTAAGCCCAGTCCCCGTGTCAGGGCTGTGGCCCTTGCTGGTCCCGCTGCCTGGATTACCCTCTCCAGTATCTTCTCGCGGCTCACTCCTTACAAATCAGGTCTGCACTCAGTGTTGCCACCTCTGGCAGGCCTTTGCTCATCACCCCTGGCAGCCCCCTTCCTGTCAGCTTGATTTCATTCACGGCCACTATCACCATCTGAAATTATCCGAAGTTTGTCAGCCTACTGTCAGTTCCCTCTACCCCACCATGTAAACTCTATCTTTTTGACTGCTCTGTCCCCCACACCTAGAAATTCCATCCACATAGTAGATGCTCAATAAATATCTGTTGAATGAATGAATGAGTTATTTATGTGTCTGGTTTCCTCTGCAGACTGAGCCTGTCATATTCATTTTGAACCCCCAGGGTCCAGTAATGAGGCCTGAGTGCATGAGTATTGAATGAATGAAGGATTTTTTTTTTCTGGCCGTGCCTCGCAGACTGTGGGATCTTAGTTCCCAGACCAGGGTTGAACCCGGGCCCTCAGCAGTGAAAGCACAGAGCCTTAACCACTGGACCACCAAGGAATTCCTGAATGAAGGATTTCTAATAGCATGCTAGTCTCTGCGGAAGCCAGGGCAACAGAAAACTCTCTGTGGGCTCAAACTCTCAGCCTCCTGGCAGGACTTGGGGAATGGGGACAGCATGAAGCCAGGGAGGGGAGAACTGGGGCGTTGTTTCTGCTGTTTCCTGACATCATGGTCCTGGGCCTCAGAAACGCATCTGGAAAGCAGGGAGAACGCCAGCACCCCCATCACAGGGCAATTGTGAACATTAACTGAGGCCAAGCATGTAACAGGCCTAGAAGTAGCCAGGTGTGCTAGCGCAGAGTTGTCCTGATATATTTGTTTCTATTTGTCTGAGCATCCCTGCATCCATCCATCACTCCAGAGGAGGGAACTTGCCTCCAGAGGAAGAAGGTGGTCTGCTCAAGGTCACGCAGCAAGTCAGACTTTTCCGATTGAATGGTGGGTGCAGGTGCAACGCCCCCGCCTTGCCTCACACCTCCCTTCTCTCGCCCCCATGCCTCCCGGCTTCCCCGCTGGGCCCGTTTTCCTGCAGTGAGATCCTTGGGGCCTTTTCCTTGGGTGGGCGCGTTTTATTCTCAATAGAAAAAAAATGACAAAGTCGCTCAGAAACCCGAGCTGTTTTTCACACTGTTCTGTCTCTGACAGGCTGTTAGAAAAGTTGGGAGGAGAGGTGCTACTGTTATACTTTTGTTATTCGGTGCTAATTAGAAGAAAGCTGAGTGCTGGGATGGAGAACAGTTCCCCATGAGGCACTTATTGTTGCCACTGGAAAACGAATCCAGATTAAAAGTCTTCTGATTCCCAGGCACTGCAGTTCAAGCAAAATATATATATTTTTGCTCTTAAACAATGAAAATTACCTGGTCAAGGGAATAGCATTGATACATCAAAAAATGTTTTCCATATTCTGAGTATTTAAAGGCATCTGACAGTTAGCTTTTTCTGCAGCATTTAAAATAAAGATGCTGATCAAGTTTGCCATGTAGGAAAATGTGTTTTTGATCAGCAGAGATGCACATTCTACGTCCACAGACTATATTCAGAAGAGGTAGATGGGGGTTCCTCCTTCGGGGGAGGGCAGGGTGCTAGAAGGAAGAGCTTTACCTGAGAAGCCAGGGAAGGTGAGAGGGGGCTGCCCTGAACAGTGTCTTCTCCAGAACCCACTATGTGCTGGTTGCACAATGCAATCTGTGTTTAGCTGTGAGGCTACTGTACCAGATGTGGGAGTAGCTTATCGAATCCTCACAGTAGACCGTGCGGTAGGCGCTCTTATCATAGTTCCCATTTTTATAGAGCAGGAAAGTGAGGCTCAGAGAGGTTAAGTCACGTGCCCAAAGTCACACAGCAGGTAAATGGCAGTCCCGGCATTTGATGCCAGCTGGTCGAGCTCCAGTGTCCCTGCTTTCGGCTGCAGTGCTGGGCAGCCTCGCTATGGGAACACCATTACTGGCCAACTGTACAGGTGAGGGAACCGAGACTCAGAGGGTTCCATCCCAGTGGGAGGCCGCCCAGCGAGAATGGGTGGAGCCCTGACGCAAGTGGCCTCCAGCTCCTGGAAGAAGGAGGCGCAAAGAATGGTGGAGAATTTGTGCTGTGGGAGTTCCGGTCACCAGCGTGTGAGGCCTGGCTCTGCTTTCAGAGGGATGACCGCGGGCAAGTGACTTCCCCTATCTGTGCCTCAGCTTCCTCCCCTGCAAAGTGAGGGTAACAGTTCCTGCCTCTTAGTGGGGTTTAACGATTGAAGGAGATTCTCCCTGTTAAAACTCTGCCCAGCACACCGGTCACCTGATCCACCCTAGTTCAAAGCTGGCTGTTACTATCACCATTACTATTATTCTGATTCAAAAGCTGTGCTTCTTCCGGATACAGGATGCTGCTGGCAGTAGATCTCTGTTAATCAAGTTTGATCATCCTGGGTAAGCACGTAACCCCTCCAGGCTTCACTTTCTTCCAGAGCGCCACCAGAGAATCCGAACCAAGAACCTTAAAGGCACTGGGTGGTTCTCACTGCTCTGCCCCTGAATCCTTACTATTCTGTTTCCCTCATTCAGTAACGCCAGGCACAGCGCTAGGCTCTGGAACAAAGAGCAGTGGCCCTCGTTAAGTTTCTGAGTCTTTTACGGAGAAGGATAGAGATTCACAAAGCCGGTGAGAGTGATAAACCCTCCGAAGCCACGTGGTCTGCCCGCCTCTCTCAGAGATGACCAGTAATAAGGGATATCTCTTGGCACGTTTATTTCCCAAAACGCTTTCACTTCCTCCCTCTGGGGCAATCTTCATTTCGCCTGTCTGAGCAGTGTGGCTGGCTGAGCAACCCTCATTTATCCCCATTTGACAGATGAGAAAATTGAGGTTCACAGAAGTTGAAATGACTTGCTCAAGGCCAGGGAGCTAATTATCGGTGGAATCAGGTCTCAGCTCTGTGCCTCTCCGGCCTCCTCTTACCCAGTGAGGCAATAATCCGGTTTCTGTCGCCATTGGCAGAGTTGGATAAGGGCTGGCTTTTCTACGCTGGTAACTAGAAAAATGGGCTGGTAACTCTTCAACCACAATTTTCATTATTATCTCCTGAGTTCTAGCCGAGCAGAAGGCTCCGGTCTCCATTTTCTGTGAAAATTACTCAATGAGTCAATCAATAAATGTCGAGTAAACATTTTCCTGTACGTGGAAGGGAGCTAAAGCTTACTCATAACCTCCAAGACTTCGGGTGCGGCAACATAAAGTAAATAATGTACGGAGCGCCGACTATATGCCTGGGACTGGGATGTCCTGTCACTTACTCTTCACCAGGTTAGGAATTCACTTCATGAGGTTACCTTTCCAGATCCAGGAAAAGAGGCTGAGTGAGGCCGAGGCACTCGCTAGGGTTGCCCGATGAAACCCAGGACACGTGCCATTTGTGGCACAGTATACTAAATAATCATTTGTTGTTTATCTGAAACTCACACTTAACTGGATGTTCTGTGTTCTTGTTTGCCAAATCTGGCAACCCTTCCAAGATCATGCAGGGCGTCAGGATTAGGACAGAGCTAATCTCATTCCCAAGCCTCCATTTTTGACCCCTGTGATGTCCTGTTACACCTGCATCACAAGGAGAGGTTTCCTGTGGCCCCCCCCATAAATGTCCCCTATATCTTTTTTTTTTTTTTTGCGGTACGCGGGCCTCTCACTGCTGTGGCCCCTCCCGTTGCGGAACACAGGCTCCGGACGCGCAGGCTCAGCGGCCACGGCTCACGGGCCCAGCCGCTCCGCGGTATGTGGGATCTTCCCGGACCGGGGCACGAACCCGCGTCCCCTGCATCGGCAGGCGGACTCTCAACCACGGCGCCAGCAGGGCAGCCCGTCCCCTGTGTCTTATTGACAGAACCGGGTCACCTAGCAACCCTACTGTGGAGGTATTCGTAGTTGGGCGCAGTGCTGACCCTAATAAAGTCAGAGATCTGTTTGCAAGGCAGTTGGGGGAATGGATACTTGGGAAACAACATAAATTCAGCCTGGAATTGCTCCCTCTCCACAGGGGGAGACACTGAGGACAAGTAAAGTGACTCAAAGGCGGGGCAGTGCAGGCAAGGCATGGAGAGAGACCGTCTGTCAGGAGTGGGGTTGGAACCACGGTGTGGTGCCTTACCTTAAGTCAGAGCACCCATGAAAGAGTCCCGATAAATCCACATGCTGGGCTGTGCCCTCACTGTGTCACACACAAACCGTCACAGTCTCCTGGGCACAGAGCTCTGAGACCGTGTCGTGGGGTCAATCATGCAGCAACGCTGGGCCTTCCCCAGCACCCTCCACTCAGGATACAGGACGGGGCGGGTCTGGTACTGTAGGAGGTGACAACTAGGATGTAGGCAAAGACTAAGCTGACCAGCCATCCTGGCCAGATGCATTTTCTGAGTTCTGGAACTTTCAGTTCTAAATCTAAGAGAATCCCGGGCAAAGAGACAAGTTGGTCACTGTAGGAGAGGTTCGAGATGGGACCGTGGTGGGGGGTAGGGCTGAACCAGGTGGTCACAGAGAGCATGATGATGGGGGGGCCTGTGTGAGACAAGCTCCTTCCCCCCAGAATCAGCCAAGAGCCCTGTTTCCTGTCTTAGTCCATTCTGGTTGCTGTAACAAAAACACCAGAGACGGGGTGGCTCAAACAGCAATGTATTTCTCATAGTTCTGGAGCCTGAAAGTCTAAGATCAAGACTCTGGCATATGCGATGTCTGGTAAGGGCCCATTTCCTGATTCACAGATGGCTGTCTTCTTGCTGTGTCCTCACCCAGTGGAAAGGGTGAGGGAGCTCCGTGGGATCTCTTTTATAAGAGCACTAATGCCATTCATGACGGCTCCACCTTCATGACTTACCTCCCAGAGTCTCCACCTCCAAACAGCATCACACTAGGGACTGGGATTCAACCAGTGGATTCTGGTGGGGTGCATTCAGGCTATAGCATTCCCCAGTCTTCATCGTTTGCTTGGCATTTCAGGAGTTTTGCTATATTCTCAATCTATACGAATAATCAACTTACCTTTCTCAGATAAATGCACTTATTTAAAAAGAACCTCTCTGGGCTTCCCTGGTGGCGCAGTGGTTGAGAGTCTGCCTGCCGATGCAGGGGACACGGGTTCGTGCCCCAGTCCGGGAAGATCCCACATGCCGCGGAGCGGCTGGGCCCATGAGCCATGGCCGCTGAGCCTGCGCATCCGGAGCCTGTGCTCCGCAACGGGAGAGGCCACAACAGTGAGACGCCCGCGTACCGCCAAAAATAAAAATAAAAAAGAACCGCTCTATTACCACTGTAAATGGAAAGCCAGTATTAGTTCCCACACATAGAAGATAGCCATAAAAATAAATAAGCAAAATTGTTACAAGAAAAGAATCATTAATCTGTGTACCACCTAGAGATCATCTCATGTGCCCCATTGCTGCAAACATCACCCTCTGTACCCTCAACACCAGATGTGGTGTGCCTTGAGATGGGGAGACAGAAGAAAACAACCATCACCCGCCCCCCCGCCAAGAACACGAGGTGCTTTGGAATGGAAGTAGTTGTAGGGCTAGGAAGAGTGAGAGAACATAGAAGAAGCCAGGAAGCCATCCTGGAGGAGGCAGGGCTTGAAAGGCCTTGGAATCAGGGCAGGGTGTGGATATGCAGAACAGAGAACCAAGCCTTCATTGACTGATTTGTTTCTGGAGTCAGTCTTTCTCCATGGGCTCCTTTTGGAAAGGTCCTCACTTTGCTCAGTTCTGCTATGCACAAACTCCAGTGATCACATTTCAGTTAAATAACACCGGTCCCCCAACTGATTCAATTCCGAGACACCATAGTACATTAACTGTGAGTAATTTTAAAAAGTACAAGCTTCACCGCTAGCTCTTCATAGCACATGCACCATCATTGCCACTTAGGCACCCATGGCAGACATCACTAATGGATTGTAGCACTCCACAAAGTGCAGAGGTTAAGAAGCTTCTGCTCCAAAACCAGACTGGCTGGCTTTGAATCCAGGATCTTTCACTTTCTAGCTGTGTGTCCTGGGACAAGTTACGTAACCTCTCTGAGCTTCCATTTCCTTATCTGCAAAATAGACATAAACAGTACTACCTCGCAGAGCTGCTGTGAGAATAAAATGAGATCTATGTAAAGTGCTTAACACTGTCTGGAGTATCATAATGCTCCACGCTTGCTAGCTAGCAGCAGTAGCAGCAACACTGCCAACGCTAGATTCAGCTACAGAAGCCTTCTCCACCCAGCACAGCAGATACTCACTACTGATCAGCCTGAGCTGGCAGGGGAGGTGGAATCTGCTTGCCATCTCTGCTGTGATCCAACCCTTGCAGATAAGAAAACAGACCCAGAAAGCTGAAGCAATGAGCCCACGGTCTCCCAGAGAGCTAGAAGCCTTGGGCTCTGCTCTAGTTCAACCATGAGTCCACTGCCCTCCTCATCCCATTTCACCTCTATTCCAGACACACAGAAAGGCTCTCCGTGTGGGCTTGGGTGCTGAGGTCATAAGGACACCTGAGGTGCTTTTGGAGTTTGGGAACACGTTCATAAATCTCGCATCTTCCCATTCAGGCGAGGTCTCTGGAGGCAGTACTATGTCTGTCCTTTGTCAACCTCCGAGTTTGGGGTTTGACCTTCGCAGTAGAGAGAAAAGTGAGAAACGAGAGCCATTGTCTCATCCTGGGATGCCTCCGAGATGGGCAGCTTCTGTCTTCTTGCGAAAGGTGGACCACAGTCAGGACTATACAGCTGCCCTTTGATTTGCTAAGAAGGGGTTTCACCTTTGCCCAGTGCTGTTTCCTAGGAACTGGTCCTACCTGGTTGCTACAGGTTGTGAATTTCAGAGTCTGCAGTTGTCACCTGGCTGGGCAGGACTGGCAGCCAGACCCCGGGCAAAGGACATCCAGCGATGATCATGTAAGGGGAGCAGACTGCCCGGTGGTGCGGGGCAGCTGGACTCAACCAGCTTCCAAGACCACATACCTCAGCCAGGCTCATAGGTAAGCCCAAATGTGAACACAGGCCTGGGCACATCCGTTAGGAAGCATCTCTCCTCCACACCCAAGAACAAAGTCACCCAGAGGCGAGAGGCAGACTGACTCCAGCTTTTGAGGCAGATGCGATAAGAGGTCAAGAAGTTGGCCGGGGAAAAGAAAGATTCCCAGTATTAACAGCAGCTGCAACAGTAATGCCAAAGTTTGCTTATTTGGGAGATTTCTCATTACCTGTACTGTTTTTTGAGCATTTAGCGTGTGCCAGGCGCTTATTGTGTGTTTTGCCTTTTTAAACTTCCAGACAGCACCGTGAGCTATGTCTTATTGTTGCTATTTTAAAGATGCGAAAACAGCTCAGGCGGGTTGTTGGCATGCCTAGGTCACACAGTCCTGGTAGAAATGGAACTTGAACCCATGACGTGTGTCAAAGTCGTGCATCTATTGTCCCTGTGTGGTATCCTGGATGCCACTCTTGTGTCAGCACCATGTATAACCAGATTTAAAAGATGGGTAGGTTTTTATTAGATGGAAAAGAGAAGAGGGCATTTCAGGTGGAAGGACAAGCTTGATAAAAGTCAAGAAGTAGAAACTGGCGTGTGTTTGGACACTATGCAAGAATAATCTGATTTGGGGCTTCCTTGGTGGCACAGTGGTTGAGAATCTGCCTGCCAGTGCAGGGGACATGGGTTCGAGCCCTGGTCTGGGAAGATCCCACATGCCATGGAGCAACTGGGCCCATGAGCCACAACTACTGAGCCTGCGTGTCTGGAGCCTGTGCTCCACAACAAGAGAGGCCACGATAGTGAGAGGCCCGTGCACCGCAATGAAGAGTGTGGCCCCTGCTCACCGCAACTAGAGAAAGCCCTCACACAGAAATGAAGACCCAACACAGCCAAAAAAAAAAAACCAAACATTGAAGTAAATTACATTTCAACAAAAAGAATAATCCGATTTGACCAAATGGTAGCCATTAGGGTATGCCGGGGATAGTTGTCAATAGACAGGTGTGTCTAATGGTCATAGGTCTTGAAGGGTCTCGCAGGCTAGACAAAGGTTTTACAATTAAATGCAGTAGGTAATAGGGAGTCATAGTTGGTTCTTGAGCAGGGAAGTGGCATGCAGAAAATAATATTCTTGGGAGGCTGGTCTGACAGCCTTTTGTAGGATGACACAGGTGAGGGGAGATGGAAGGCAGGAAGAGCCACTTGGAGGGATGGTCCGGGCAGTAATGTGGGGCTTTGGGAAACACTGGGAGAAAGAGGATGGGTCTGTGGCAGGTTTGCTGTGGTCCTGCTGCCCCGGCAAGGCTGGTTAAGGAGTGGACATGTGACTCATTTCCTTCAAGGAGTTGTGGGAGCTTCCAGGAAAGTATCACATGCTCCTAGAAAGGGGAGATGCACAGACGAGGCTGTCCTTCTTCCACTGATGTCGTTGTCTAGAAACTGGAACTTCAAGGTCCATCTTTTGACCTCCAGGGGAGACTGAGGGCAAAGCCAAGACCCCACGGCTGGCGGAGTGCAGAAATGTAAAGAACCGTGTCTCAGAGAGAGAGAGAGAGAGAGAGAGAGTGGGCAGAGCTGAAAGACGCTGCTCTTGGGACGCAGGGCGAACAGGCGGCCCCTGGTCCCCAGTCCCAGTTACGGAGGCACAGCGTACGTCTCGTCCTTGGTGTCTTTGAGAGTCCTGTGTGTTCCTATGACAAACTCCCTTTTCACCTGAGCTGACGGGGGGTGGGCTTCTGCTCCTCCTTAGAAATCACTGTGACCAGAACACTTGGCACCAGACCTTGTGTTGTGCTTCCCGATGTCCCAGCACCCAAGACGGTGCCCAGCACAGAGTGTGGGGTGGATAAGTACAAAATGAACGATGCGTGAATGAACGATGGGTGAGATGAGCCTTGGCCTTGGAGGAGAGGCAGAAAGGCAGGGTCTGACCATGGGTTATTATCCCCAGCACAAGCCACTACAGATACCTCAGCTACAATAGTCTCACCTGTGTCCTCTGTGTCCCTAGCCCTGTGCGGGATCTGAGGCCCTTATTCTTGAGGGGCTGGGTGTGGTCTAAGCTTCAGGGCCCATGGCCATAGTTTCTGATTCTTAGTCTGGGCTGGGATTTTTCCATTTGTAACAAGTTCCCAGGTGATGTGATCCTGCTGGTCCAGAGACCCCACCTAGCGGTTGCGGTGCAAGAGGTTTATAAGACATAGTGTCACCCAAGGCCCTCATCATCCAGCTGAGAAACAATGGGGAAAGGGAAGTTGGGGACAAGAGGCTGGCAGGTTTGGGCCAGGAGGGCATCCCTGTGTGGGTCCTTGACCCCAGACAGTCACGGGGCCAGTCCTCTTATGATTAATTCATTCACTCGTCACTGGAGACCGAGGGTCAGTTAGGCTCTGGGATGCGGAAAATCAACGTCTGATGTAAGCCCGGTGCTCGCAGGCCTGTGGTTGACTTGAGATGAGGGCGTATATTCACTTCATGAAACATCCAAGTAGGAGGAGTGTCTGCGGCCGACAGTGGTTGTCCTTTTGGATCCCCGAGGATTTGTGTGTTGCTTTCCTGGGTACTTCCGTTTCCAATGACCGGTCTTTGGAGACTTGCCTTGAGATTAGCCGTGTGACGCCTGGGCAGGCCCGGAGATCCAGAAATACTTGGGAGTTTGCGTGCCCAGGACGGCCCCTGGCCAGAGGCAGGCGGGTGAGGGTTATGAAAGCCTGGCATCTCTTACCCCCAAGCCAGGAAAACGTACGGGGTAACTTACCCCACAGGATCAGGTCAAAGCCACCCTCCCAGACTCCCCTGCAATCACACCTTCCTCAGCTCCCCCTGCCCGGGCCCGCTGCCCCATGTCCTTTTGGTCTCCCCTTAATGAATCCTGGCGTCAGGCTCTGCTTCTGGGGAAGCTGACCTAAGACAGGTGCCATTTGCAGGAGTTCTGAGGGGGACATGATGGGAATCGGGGTCAGTGCCCAGGGCCAGGTGCCCAGAAGAGGTGCTGGAAGGCATTTGGAGTCAGGATAGTTAACTTCTGGGAGTTGCAGGAGTGACTTTCTAGAGAGGTCTCCCTCCAGGCCCCTCAGAAGCTTCTCCGCTCCCGGAAAGCAAGATCTCTGAGATGCAAAAGCGACATGGGTCCTTTATGAGATATTTAATAAGTTCTGTTATGGAGAAAGTTAATTGAGTTTGTTTTAGAGGTTTTGGCTTATAATGTTTACCAGAGATTTTTTTGTGGCTGCGCACAGCCTAGCAGACACCACGACGAGGCCGCGGGAGCACAGCCGTGGCTCTTGCGCCTGCGGGGAAGCTGTGATGCCCCCAGGTTGTGTCCAGGAAAACCAGAGGGTCCGGGCTGGGGGCAGGGCTGTGCGGGACATAACGGATGTCAGAGCGTTCGATGAAATGACATCCCGGCCTTGTCCTGTGTCCATTTAATGACTGGTGGAAAATCCACTCCTTTGCCGCCACAGAGGTGAGTGATGAGGGAGTGGGGGAAATACTCCAGAAATGAGACAGAGTCCTTCCTTGTGTTTACAGCTATAATTACCTGTTCAGGTGTTGCAGACACTTGCTCTGCGACTTGGGCAGAGAAAGGTGGGAGGAGCAGGGAGAGCCTTTCCAGGGCTGAAAAGATGAGCTCGACGTTCATAAAGGGTCCTTTGCATGAAAGTGCTCTTGCTTCGGCCGGATTCAGAGCCGGATCCTTTTCTTTGTCCATATCATTGATTCGATCATGATCATCTGGGAAAGAAACAATTCCCCCGTGGGAGTTGACAGTCACAATAGCTACCATTTCCTCTATGGGCCAAGTACTCAATATTTTTTGTTTCTTCGCCTCTCAAAACCGCCCTGTGATGATCCACTGTACAAGTGAGAAAATCGGGGCTCAGAGTGGTTAACTAACTTACTCACAGTCACACAGCTGCTAAGTGGCAGGACTGAAATTCAAAGCCAGGCCTTCAAGTTGGGCAGGACTCGGTCCCTGCCACCCTGTCTGACTTCATGCCCCCGCCCCTGAATAGTTGTCAGCCCCACGGATGCCTTTCTGTGTCTTCAACCCAGAAAGCGACTTTCTCCCTCCAGGCCTTTTTGTCAGTGCCTCTGCCTGGAGCGCTGTTCAGTCTCCTCTTGTCCTTCCATCTCCCACTTACTGGTCATGTCTGGAGTCTGCAGCAGTCTTCCCCGCTCTCCCCATCTACTTGGGTGCCCCCCACTCCTTATCTCCTCTATATGCTTTCCTTCACAACTGGTTATAATTACGTATTTATTTACCTGTTGATCTTATAGTCCCCGTCTTTCCCAAGAGGGCAAGAACCATCGACTTTTTTGTATCTCACTCTGTTCCCGGAGCCAAACCCCGCTTGGTACATGGTAGGAGCTCAAATGGATCGAAGGAGGGAGAGAGACCTGCATCCTTACAGCCTACTTGGAGGGTGCTTTGTGATAAACAAAGCGCTCTGCATACCTCAGGGGTTGTACTCATTTATAATTTTTGTTGTCACGCCAGCACAGGCTGAGGTGTGTTCTCTTTGGTTTATCCCTCGGCCCCCTGTGCTGAGGGCAGAGGAGGCTGTGTTCAATCCTGTTACACCCACGGGCCTCATCCAGGATCATCTTTTCATCAGAAACCTCCCACAGATGAAGCCTCCCCCTCCCCAAGTCCCCAGTCATATCCGTAGGATTCTTATCGTGGAGTAACCAACTCTCCTGGTTTGCTCGGGACTGAGGGGTTACAGAGCTAAAGCTGGGACAATCCCAGGGAAACCAGGATGCTTAGTTACTTTACTAATTTGGCTGCTACGAACAGAAGCCTGTTAGAGGGCCTTAAAGCAATGCAGGGTTTATTTATCTCTTACATAAAAGAAAAAAATCCAGGGCTGGATGGTGACTCCATAATGTCATCAGGGACCCAAGCTCCTTGCTTTCTGTCCTGCCATCCTAAAAGCATAGTTTTTAGCCTCAAGTTTGCCTCATGGTCCCAAGATGGAGGTTAAAGCTCCAGTCATCATATCCACATCCCAGGCATGGAGATGCAGGGAGATGGAGGGTTTAAAAGGGCTGGTACCTATTGAATTAGTCCCCTTTAAAGAGCTTCCCCAGAAGCCCTATTTGGGACCTCTACTCACATTTCACTGACCAGAAATGTACCACATGACCATCCCTAACTGCAAGGGAAATATAGTTTTTTAGCATATGCCTCATTGCTCTGATTAAAATGTATTTTTGCTTGTTTGGAAGAAAGCAAGAATTTGTATTTGATAGTTGAGTTGGCCAACTTGTCCAGGTTTGCCCAGAAGTTTCTCAGTTGTGGTACTCAAAGTCTTGAATTCCAGGAAGCCCTTGGTTCCAGCAACAGGATGGTCGGTCACCTTATTGGAAAGAAACCTCCATCCTCTGACATACCAACCTTCCTTGGCTGTGCCCTAGAAACAGGGTGTTGGATGTTTGTCTAATACCTTGACACCTGGGCGTAAGTCAAACATCAAACAGCCCAGGTGATACATTAAAAAATAATTTCACCAAAGCCCAGGTGCTGAATTACAGCAGTTTAGCTGTAATTACTTGATACCTATCTAGGTGGCTGAGAAAACTCTGCCTCAATTAGGAATGAAGTTAGGCTTCCAAATTTTCTCTGCACACCTCTCTCTTTCAGGGAAATATTTCCCTCCTTTTCCCAAGTTCAGATTTTTTTAAAAAATACTAAAACTCTAGTTTCTAATGTTCGCTAAAAAGACACGATATTGGGCTTGGCACAATCTCCAGCTACAGAGGAAAGATGTAGGAGTGGGAAATGGAAAGCACCCGCCTTTAGGATAACAGACATGTCTTATAACGGAGGCTGAACACTGCCAGGGGCCTCTTAGCTCACGCAATGGGGTGGCCAGGGAGAAACCATGACCAGCATAAAAATAGCGCCAGCAAATATCTATCAGCCACTTCCCGTGTCAGGCGCTGGGCTAAATTACACCTTCAGCTTGGTGCATCTTCATGATTCTTCTCTGCTGCATTTTGCAGCTAAAGAAACTGAAGCTTCCAGAGGCTGAATAGTTTGCTAAGTCCACACAGCTAGAAAGTGGATGGTGATGCTGGGATCTGAACCCACGTCTGGCTAATTCCAGAGTCTGGTTATATACACTGCCTCTTGGAAAGAGCTGGTTTTAGCCAAGCTATTACATAGGTTTGTAGGAAAAAAGAAAAAGAAAAAAAAAGAAGGATGTCTGACTGCACCCAGTTCTGTCTTAGCAGCATCCTTCAGATTGAATGAAGGAAAGCAGTTTGTAACTCCCGGCAATTTATGTTTCCCAATGCATCGGGCGCTTCAAAATGCCCCACGTTGTTAAGATAACAAATGCCATCGTATTTTTTTTTTTAATATTTATTTACTTTGGTTGCACTGGGTCTTAGTTGCAGCAGGCAGGCTCCTTGGTTGCAGCACATGGGCTCCTCCGTTGTGACATGTGAACTCTTAGTTGCAGCATGCATGTAGGATCTAGTTCCCTGACCAGGGATCGAACCTGGACCAGCTGCGTTGGGAGCGCAGAATCCTATCCACTCTGCCACCAGGGAAGTCCCATATTTCTGCTTACTTCTTGAGATTGCTTGGCACCTGGCCTCTCTGTAACTGCCCAGTTTTCTAGGGCCAATTTCACAGATTAGAAGTTGCAAGGCAGGTTTTGCACCTTATAAAGAGACCCTGGTGACTTCCCAGGTGGAGGGTCCCAAAATCCTGGTCTAAGTGACAGTGGAGATTCTTCCTGGAGGCCTGGTGCCTGTCCGAGCACGGTGACCCTCTGCCGGTACTCCAGGCTGCTGAGTGTATGGGGCTTCTGGGGTCAGCTCTGGTCCAGTGGATGCTGTGCTGGTCCTTGTTGAGAACCGCACATCCTCTGAGGCCAATAGGGTGGACAGTCCCCACTGGTTCCTGAGTCCCAGCTGGGTCTGAGGCTTCCAAGTGTGATGCTGAGTCTTGGTTCCTTCCTCTGGGGATTGGTCACAAAGGCACCCACCTCCCAGGGCTGTTGGGGCGATGGATGGAGATAGTGGCAGTCAGGTACCTGACATGGTACCTGGCATATATGAGGCTCAATAGACCTCGGCCTGAAGAGTGATGGTGAGGAGAGGAGAGAGAGGAAGAGGAGAAGAAAGAGATCATAACCCTCAGTTTCTTTAGTTATAAAGTGAGAATAATAATGAAACCTCTTTCATAAAACTGTAGAAAAGATCAATTGATAGGATGTCTGTTAATTATGCTCAGCGCATACTAAGTGTTGGATAAATCTTAGCAATTGATACAGTCTTTAGAGCTTCAACAAAATGGGGGTAAGAAGTCACCTTCCTCATATGAGATTGTAGTGAAAATTTAGCAAGGTAATGTTTTTTTTTTCTTTGCGGTACACGGGCCTCTCACTGTTGTGGCCTCTCCCTTTGCGGAGCACAGGCTCCGGACGCGCAGGCTTAGCGGCCATGGCTCACAGGCCCAGCCGCTCTGCGGCATGTGGGATCCTCCCGGACCGGGGCACGAACCCGTGTGTCCTGCATCGGCAGGCGGACTCTCAACCACTATGCCACCAGGGAAGCCCTAGCAAGGTAATGTTTTTGAGGTGACCAAAAAGTGCTTGGGACCGCTTAGACCTCAGTGCATAATTATTATTATTCAAACAGAGGTGAGGAAATCGTTCTGCCCCACTGGTGTCTGATCTTGTGGCCTCGAGGGGATGGGAATCTTCGGGAGAGAACCAAATGCAACGGTTGTGCAGCACGTGGGCTCTCCCAGGTGAAACGGATCACAGGGGCAACGTCCGGCAGCTGGTGGCACTGACCTGAGTGGCTTCGGTCTTCACGTCAGACCTGTCCTGGTGGCTGGTGTCACTCTCCATGTCCTTTAGTTCTCTCGCCAAAGGCCAGGGAAACAACACCGTGACCGGAGCCCGGCCAGTGTGAGCGCTGCCCCTGGGTGGTCTCGGCGCCTGCGCTCGGCTGCCCTGGCCCGCTTTGGCATCTGCCTTCTGTGGAGCACATGTTGTCACCAGTTGACACTTACACAAGCCAGAAGCGGGCTGGCCCACACTCATCGCCGTAATAAACACATGTGGCAGTTTTTGAGAGCCGAGCTGTCACATCCATCAATCCATGTGACACCCAGAGTCCCCGTGGGGAGGAAGGCAGCACTTCAAAGCGCAGAGCCTCGCAGCCAGGTGTGCACACCAGGCACGCAGGGTGCCCTGGGCTGCGGCCTACAGGGGTAGGCGAGCTACGGGGGTCTGTGTGTGTGCGTGCGGACATGTGCGTTTGTGCGTATCTGTGAGTGGATGTGAACGTGTGTACATATGTGTATGTGTATGTCTGTGCATGTGTGTATATGTGCACATATTCATGTGTAGATGTGTGTGTTGGTGCTTGTATGTATGTGCATGTGTGTGTGTGCATGCAAGCACATTAGATCAAGAGCTCCAAATTCCAACACCTTCAGGGGCTGGCAGGGTTGTGAAAATGGAACAGGCCAGATGGAAACGGACTTTGGTCCTCAGAATTTAGGGTAGAATAGAGAGGGGTCGGGACTGTAGCAAACAGGAAGCCCATGTCCACCTGAAGGAGGAGGATGCGACTCAGTTCTCAGCACCTGCTGCCTGTTGGATGCAGGCGGAGTGATACCAGACGGTCCCATCTTCAAGAGAAGCCAGAAAGTTGGATTTTTCTGTGAAATATCTTGATTTTTCTTTTTAAAATTTTTATTTTATTTTTTTTTAGTGTTTCTCTTTTTTTTTTTTGTTGCGGTATGTGGGCCTCTCACTGCTGTGGCCTCTTCCGCTGTGGAGCACAGGCTCCGGATGCGCAGGCTCAGCGGCCATGGCTCACGGGCCCAGCCGCTCCGCAGCATGTGGGATCTTCCCGGACCAGGGCACGAACCCGCGTCCCCTGCATCGGCAGGCGGACTCCCAACCACTGCGCCACCAGGGAAGCCCAGTGTTTCTCTTTTTAATTTTACTTTTTAAATTGAAGTATAATTGATTTACAATGTTGTATTAGTTTCAGGTGTACAGCAAAGTGATTCAGTTATATATATATTATATATATATAATATATGTATATTATCTATCTATGTATCTATCTATATAATTCTTTTTCAGATTCTTTTCCCTTATAGGTTATTACAAAATATTGAGTATAGCTCCCTGTGCTATAAGTAGGTCCTTGTTGGTAATCTACTTTGTGTACAGTAGGGTGTATATGGAATGTCCTGATTTTTAAGACTATTGTCAGCTCATCAAGAAGATTTAAAATGTCCCCTGGCCCAAACAAAACATACTCAAGGCTGGAATTTGGCCTGTGGACCCCAGTGGAGTGTAGTTATTTCTCCCTGGTGGGGAAGGGACTGCTCTACCCAGCTGGGCTGTTCCCAGAAGACCCTTATTGACCTGGAACAGTGGTTCTCAATGGAGTGAGCTTGTCCCCGAAGCGACACTTGGAAACATCTGGAGACATTTTCCATTATCGAAACTGGCTGGTGGTGATGGCGGGTCGTGGAGGGCGATTGTTACTGGTAGCTGGTGGGTAGAGGCCAGGGATGCTGCTAAACATCTACAACACACAAGACAGCTCCCCCCATAATAAAGAATTGTCTGGCTCCAAATGTCAATAGTGAGGAATCTGAACAAGAATCATCCCGAAGATGATTTGGGAGGCCCAGCTTCGGGCTGCCCAAAGTCCTAACTCTTGAGCAGTGGCCTTTAGGGGTCAGTTGTGTGACCAATTGAAAATCCCATCCAAGAGATGGATTTCTGGCCGAGAGGCCTGCCCTGTGTGCCTTCCCAACAAGGCAGCCTTGGGTTAGTGTTTCACATGCCTGAAATCACCACACTCCCACACCCCATGATTAACACCACTTTTATCGTCATTCCACAGATTAGGAGATGGAAGCAGAGTCACACACACACACACACACACCCCAGAAAGTTGGCAGAGCCCGAATGTAACTCAGGACAGACTTGCTCCCAAGCCCGCCCCCTTAATGACAGGGCAACACTGTGAGAAAATATGGACTGAACTGATTTTACATCTCTCGCACATCTGAGAGTTTGAATCTATTGCTTCCTCTGCCTGGAGTTATCCTGTCTTGGAAAACTCTCACTCATCTTCCCAGGCTGAGCTTGAAAATTGTCTTCTCCAGGAAGCTTCTTCCCCTGGCCATTGAGCCTGCTTCAGGCCCCGAGTCTGGGGTACCCCCACCAACCGGGTGTTTCCCCTTCACGGATCATCTCTCCTTTACTGTGACTGCTTCAGTTTCTGTCTTAATATTTAATGAGCATCTATCATGACTCTATTAATGCCTGGCACATACTAGGCACTGACTAAGTATGTGTTGAATGAACAGATCAGTGAATGGTGGGCGTATCCTAGCTTCCCTTTGTAGCTTTATTTCTGAACTTTGGAGTGCGTTGTTGAACCTTCATGACGAACCAGGCACTGTTCTCAGTACTTTACGTGTATTAACTTGTTTCATGCTGCAGCAGTCCCATGAGGTAGGTATTAATACCGTCCTCATTTATCCTCATTTTCTCAACTTACCAGGCAAAGAGAAGTTCAGCTACGTGGCCAAAGTGACACAGCTTGTAAGTGGCAGGAACTTCCTCAGTGGCTGCTGTGAGTGCAGTGTCTGCAGGCTGGGGACAGAGCTGAGTTCTGTGCTTTTCCTCACTCTGTGCCTCCCCTGGTTAGGGCTTAGTGAGCTACGATTATTTGACTCAGGACAGGTTCAGACAACAAACAACCATTATACTGAACATCTACGATGTGGCAGGCACCAAACTAAATGAGGTGGTCATAATTTCATGTTTGTTGTTTGCATTTCTTGTTTAGATATGTGCCTGTTTATATTGTATCAGTATATTGAGCTTTTTTCTTATTGATTACCAATTACTCTTTATAGATTAAGGTCTATGCCATACATTTGTCACTTTTTACATATTTTCCTTAATTTCACCAATTTTGTTATTTCTCAACTTGCTTATAACGTTTTAGTTGCCGTTCATAGTTTTTAATTTTAATTTCTAGGTAGTCAAAATTGTTCTTTATAATTTCACTCTTTAGTGCCATACCTCAAAAGAGTATTTCCAAGATTATAAAATATTAATTCATACCTATTTCTCTAGTCCTTTTAGATTTATTATTTAATTTATTCATTTGCCCACTACCTTACTTAGCATTAATCTTTGGTTCACTAGGAATAATTTTAGCATATGGTGTGAGGCAGGGATCTCACATTATTTACTTTTTAAATAAATTTATTTACTTTAATTTTTTGGCTGCATTGGATCTTTGTTGCTGCATGTGGGCTTTCTCTAGTTGCGGTGAGTGGGGGCTACGCTTCGTTGCGGTGTGCGGGCTCCTCATTGCGTTGGCTTCTCTTGTTGCGGCGCACAGGCTCTAGGCACGTGGGCTTCAGTAGTTGTGGCACACGGGCTCAGTAGTTGTGGCTCGAGGGCTCTAGAGTAAAGGCTCAGTAGTTGTGGCGCACAGGCTTAGTTGTTCCATGGCATGTGGGATCTTCCTGGACCAGGGCTCGAACCCATGTACCCTGCATTGGCAGATGGATTCTTAACTACTGCACCACCAGGGAAGTCCCGGGATCTCACTTTTTTTTTTTTTCACTAGGTCTACTACATTCTCACGAAAAACTCCTTGAGAGCACCTTGACTAAAACAGGCTGCCACAGTCCTCACAGTGTCCACTTGGGCAGCTCAGCCTGTAAACCAGTTGTCTTTCAGTCACCTAAGGTATAGGTATAGCTTACACATCTGTATCAATATCTATATAGATGTAGATATGTCTCATATACCTATATATATTCACCATTCAGTCAATGGATGTGTCCAGTGGATGTGTCTGAATATTTGAAAGATGAGTTTCTTAGGCATTTACTTCCTGGGGGTACAGTTATGCCAGCCTCTGTCACTTGCCCATTCCACAGCTGTGACCACACTGGTCCCCCACCTTCCCAGCCAGCAAATTACCGCTTTATTCACATGACTGGTAGAGATCCCTTGACACATACCAATTAAAATCATTGTCAGTCTTGGTGATCTGATTGGCAAAGATGAAAGAGATCTGCAGTTCCTGATGCTGGCAGACATAGAGGTAATAGGGCTGTCTTGATCCCTGCTGGTTTGAGCATGGAAATGGAGTGGTAAGGTGCTGCTAGAGGGCCATCTGGGTGTCACACCGATGCTGGGGACCAGTCACTGTGCTGTGGTTTTGCCTGAAGAGGTGGGAACTATTATTAAGTCAATTTCACAGCAGAGGACACTAACATATGAGGTGAAGTAACCTGCCCAAGGTCAGGCATCTGGTAAGCGTAAACCAGCCCACCTGCTTATCCTGTCAGCTGCCTTGCAAAACGTTTAAAGTGAAAGCCTTCAAGGCATGCTTATTCATCCACCCAAAAAGTCCCTGTCTAGGAACTGATGCCAAGGAAAGTATTACAGATGGGCAGACAGACTTGGGACGGAAGTATTTTCACAGGATCGTTTTTAACCATGAAAAGATGTAAATAACCTAAAAGTCCATCAATGGAAAATCGGTGAATTCTGTTACAGTATTTGCATATCCTGGACTTTTATACAGCTTTTAAAGAATTATAAAATATTACTCATTTGATACATGTAATTTCCCATATATTATCGCATAGACAAAACAGGTTACAAATTATTGTATGATGTCATTTTCGTTATTTTTTAAAAATGGAAGTTAGAGCTGCGTTTCTCAGACTTGGCACTGCTGACATTTTGGGCTGGATCACTTTTTGTTTTGGGGTATGTCTTGTGCAAGATGTTTAGCAGCATCCCTGGACTCTACCCACTAAACACCTGTGACATCTCTATCATGCCCCTCACCCTCCCAGTTGTGACAACAAAAAGTATCTCCAATCATCGCCAGATGTCCCCTGGGGGACCATATTGCCCGGTTGAAAACTGCTGGGTCCCTCCCTCTCTTCCTCTCCTCCTCCCTCCCTCTCATCCCCCCTTTCTTCCTTCCGGTTTCTGCTCACGTCACCTCCTGAGTGCCCTCCTTGCCCACCTTGTCTAACACCACACCCTACTCCTATCCGATCACTTCTATCCCTCGTCCTCTTTTATTTTTCTTTACTGGACTTAGCACCCCTGCCGTCCCACTGCCTCTGTCTGTTTCTTTTCTGTCTCCTGCACTGGACTGGAAGCTCCCTGAAGGCAACGACTTTGCTGAGTTCCCTTCTGTGTTTCTCAGTGGAGAACAGTGCTCAGCACACAGTAGGTGCTCAACAATGTATATGGAATTAATAAATAATAGACCAGAGCTAGCACTCTTGAGCCCCTACTGTGTGCCAGGCCTCGTTGTAAGTGCTTTACTTCTATTAACTCATGTAATCCTCCCAACAACCCTGGGAGGCGGGTTCTGTTATTACCCTGTTTTACAGGCAGGGGAATTGAGATCAAAAAGGTTATGTTTCTGGCTAAGGTCCCATCTTTTGAGGTGGCTGAGTGGGATTTGCTCTTTGAACACGGCTAAGATGAACCTTCGAGATCGCATAGGCCCTTGCACATCTGTGGAGGAAAGCCATGGAATAAGTTCTGCATCATAGGGTCAAGTAGACACGCGCTGTGAACTTCAAGGGACGCCATCCAAGTGCTTCCCTGAAGGCGTGTCAGTTTGCACTCCCTCCAACCGTGGCCTGAATTCATCTTATAAGCAGAAAAATGAAAACAAAACCAGAATGATGACACAGTGTTCTTTCTGAGAGTTCGTCGGCAGAGCATGGGGACCCTCTGCGTGGGAGGCGAGGAGGGGCTGTAGTCCAGCTCTGCTCTCTCGGAAACACTTCCGATGGTTCGCTCCTTGCACCCAAGCATCCCCCACACCCCTCAGACAGTTGCCGCTGAATCACACAGAGGTCGTAGGGGCCCACTGAGCTGAGTGCCTTCCCCCTGGGCTGGCGTGTTCAGCATCATTGTCAGAGCCGTGAGCTGTCCTCCTGAATGGTGGGTGGGGCTGTTTGTCCAACTACTGAGTAAAGGAGGAGCAGGAACCTCAGGGCCATGGTCCCCAGGTCCTGGTCCCCTGCCTAGGACCCCCCTCATCCTTCAGGTCTTGGCCAAACTGTCCCCTCCTCTGAGAGCCCCCCCACCTTTGGAACAATGCAGCTTCAGTGCATTGAAAGGTACCTCCCAAAAGTGGTACCTGGAACCTCAGGCTGGGACCTTGCTTGGAATAAGGGTCTTTGCAGTTGTAATTATGGTAAAAATCTCGAAATGAGATCATCCTGGATTGGAGTGGCCCTAAATCTGGTGATAGGTGTCCTTACCAGAGAGAGAAAAGAAGAAAAAGCAGAGAGACGTGGAGGCAAAGGCCATGTGGTGATGGAGACAGAGATTGGAGTGATGTATCTATAAGTCTGGGAAGCCGGAACCACCAGAAGCTGGAGAGATGCATGGGATAAAGTCTTCCTCGAGACTCCAGAAAGAACCAGTCCTGCCGACACCTTGATTTTGAACTTCCGGCCTCCAGAACCGTGAGAAGATACATTTCCGTTGTTTAAAAACCACCAAGATTGCGGTAATTTGTTATGGCTGTCTCAGGAAATGAACACAGCATTGCTGCTTCCACATCCCAGCTGATGGCTGCGGGCAATGTGGTTTGCACCCTGGCAGGTTACTTCTGCCCCTGAGCCTCTGCTTTCTCATCTGTGAAATGGGGATTCTAGTCACATCTATTTGAGGATTGAATAAAGTAACAAATGTAAGAACTCAGCTGGGGGCCTGCTCAATAAATGTTAATTATTTTTATTCTTTTATCAGTCCTGAAAGTGTCCCCAGAGGTCCCACGTTAGAATAAAAACTGAGGCCAAAACACATTCCTCAGATTCTGTGCACAGAGATGTCCACGGGCCATTGCTCACAGCGCAACAATGAAAATATGGAAACAAACCAGTATTCGCCCAAAGGGTCAGAGTAACGTAAGATATGGTGGGAGGGAGATATGGTGAGAAGGAATGATGTGCAGTCACTAAGAGGACATTTAGGAAACATTTTTTATAATGTGGAAACATCCTGAGTGATAAGGTTAAGTGGCTAAAAGAAGAATGTAAAATTGTATGTGCAGAGTGATTACAATTATGTAGAAATAAATGGAGGAAAAGGACTGAAGCACCAAAAAAGGTCAGAGGAAAGCCATTTAAATCCATAAATGCAGGAAAGACGGAAAGGAAAAAGAGTGAGAAGGGTGGGCGGGAGAGAGGAAGGGAGGAGGACAGAGCAGGAGGGACGGGGGTGTGGCCAGCACCGCATTCACTGAGGTGATATTAACCTATGGTGTATGTATAGCAAGTATTACCTTCGAAATACTTTACATCCTTTATCCCAATCCATTTGTCAGCTTTAATGTACTCTGAGCTCCACTTCCCTTCTCTGAAGTGCTTGAATCTCTACCTCCAGTCCTGGCCACCCTCTAGCTTTGTGCTCATGGGCTTAGTCTCTAATGGCCTCAGTTTCCCGATCTGTAAAGTGGGCGTGATAAGTACACCTGTCTCACTGAGTTGGTGATAGCTCAGTGTTGGGCCTGGCGCCTAGGAGATGCTCACTAGACTCAAGCTGCTGTTCTTACCTTTGGGACAGGAGCCTGGTGGGTCGTGTCAGTGGAGACCCGATCCTCTGAGGCTGCCTTCCCACCCTCAGAGCTTCCCAAGGGCTGGGGAGGATTCCCTGGGACCCTGGCAGACCCCCAGGGCAGGAGGGCAGGAGGGCAGGTGGGAAGGTGGGAGAGGGTACCCATTCTGCACTCAGCATTCCGTGGAGACAGGCTTATTTCATCTTGGCACAAGACAGCTTCCTGGTTCAAAGACCAAAGGCCTTTAAAAAAAGAAGGGAAAAAACAGTTCTTGGACATCAAATGCTTCTTACAAACACTGTTTTGATGGTTTAAATGTAAACAAATCCGACCATGTGGATTAAATTTCTCCTGAAGGGTTTAAAAATTAAGGGGAAAAAAGGGAGTTGTCTTGGGCCAAACGCATGTTGATTTTTGCCAATCTCCAGAATCTTCGGGAAATAATTGGAGACATGTCCTCACACCCCAACCAGCGCTAAGCTGTACAGTTTTTTTTTAATTGCTGTTATGACTCACTGTTGAGTTGGTGATTATTTTTATCCAGTTAATGAAGGTAATCTATAAATTACCACTGACCCAGATTCATGATTTAATAAGATTTAAATTACACACCCAGGCTCGCTCGGAAGCAGCGGGCTGGAGCCTCTGTCTGAATGGAACGCATGCATCTGTCTGTTCTCAAAAGTCCCAAAGCTCCAATGTTCGCCCACTGCCTCCCCTTCCCCCATCTGAGCTCATGACCTACCCAGTGTGACATTTGGGGCCACCTGGCCGGTTTCCAGGCCCTGTGACTGCCCAAGCTCTGTGGGCACTAGCTTTGGACTCAGTGAAGAACCCCAAGTGGGGACAAAAAGGCAACCACCCTGCTCCCGCCCCTGTCACACTTGTGTGCCCTCAGTCCACGTTGGCCCTTCTCTGGGCCTCAGTTTCCCCCGTCCGACATGAGAGAGTATTGGTTTTTAAGGGGTTTCTTGGTACATGCCGGGTTTCCCGATGTGGACTCTGTGGAACCCTGGACCCTCAGTGTGCCCTGTGGAGAAGAGCACAGTTACAGACTCCACTAACTTGTCCATTTATGTAGCACGCCGGCAGGCTCAAGGTCAAAGTCAAGGTTACCGCCACCTCTCACCCTACAAAAGCCACAGCCTCCAGGAAGATCCGGTTTAAAAGCCAGCTCAAGTCCACACCCCCGAGCTAGCAAGACCCTGGGGATCTGTAGCCAGAGCTGGCTTCACGGACAGGTGACCTGGGCAGCAGCTCAGGCCAGTGCTCAGACGGACCTCGTGCCTAATTTACATGCTCCTTTGCCTCCGTCTTGAAATTCTTAATAAGTTTTGCCCAAGGGGCCCACATTTTAATTTTGCTCCGGACGACATGAATCGTGTCGCCAGTCCTTCCCGAACCTCAGCCTCGCCTTCGGCAGGACCGCCCTCTTTCTGTCCCCTCCTCCATCACAGGTCTCACGCTGCTCCCCGGCCAGTTCAGGGTCCCGGCTCAGCCTCTGCGCTGCTGAGCCATGTGCCGGGAACACTGGCTCCTCCCCTCTTGCTTTAATTGGACCCATTCATCATCCTTCAGGTCTCAGCTCAAATGTCAGCTCCTCAGGGGGGCCCTTCTGTCCTAGATCACTGATTAAGGCACCCCCAGGGCCAGCCCCTCCCATCGTGTTCCCTTTCTGGCACTATTTGGAATCGCCTGGTTGGCCCCGTGGAGTGACAGGAGGGCAGGAGCTTGTTCTGCTTGTCGCTGATGCAGGCTGAGTGCGTGACACACACACACACACGGGGGAAGCACTTGTCTTGGGAATGAAACCCACCCTGTTCAT